>NC_061862.1:55020697-55620697 GCF_907164915.1 Impatiens glandulifera | reverse complement strand
ATAAAAATATCAATTATTATTATTATTAAAAAAAAACATTTAATAATTATTCTCTTTAATTTTTATTATCATAAAATTATTGTATTATACACATTTTAATTATTTCTCTCTCAATAATTTATATTTTTTTATTGGAAAAAATAAAATTTATTTTCTTTTTATTGAAAAAAATAAAATTTATTTTCAATAATAAAAATTACTCAAATTAAAATAAATAATAATTAATTGTGTTATATTTAATTAAAAATATTTAATTGGGTTAATTTACTATTTTATATTAATAAATTACACCATCTAATTAAAGTACCAAAAAAAACATGATCCAAAATATAAAATAAACTTACCAAAAAAATATGGTCCAAAATGTATTATAACATCTACTTTTAAAAAAACAATATAATATAATCGATAAATTGTCTTTAATCATCTCATCATCGCAATACTAGTTTTCACTAGTCTTCTATCTTCAACATATTGAAATCGAAAATTTAAATCTACAAGACAAATTAGAAATAATATATAATTTAGAATAAAAATAATATAATTTAATACTAAAAATAATTGTCTAAAACATAATAAATCAAACCTTTTTTTTAGCCTTTGTAATTGATTTCTTCAAATTCAATTTGTTCAATAACATATTGTTTTCTCTTTGTGGGTGGATGACTCTCATACTTTTAGTGGAGAGTATATTGTTTTTACACTAGATATTGTCACTCCTTTAAACTTTTCAACAATTAAGAGTTTAAAAAAGAAAATTAATCCGTTGAGTACAATGATTAATAATTTATTATTATTATTAATATATATTATTAAATTAATAGATGATATAATTAATTAATTGAATTTAAAAAAAATATGTTTATGATAATAAAAATTAAAGAGATTAATTATTAAGTGTTTTTTAATAATAAAAATTAATTGTTTTATTGAATGCGTCTTAATTAATATAGAGAGAAAAAGTAAATAGTGAGAGAAAATTAATAATGAAAATAAAGAGAAAAATAAATATAAATGAGTCAGCTTGTCACGTCCTTCTCTACCCCATTCGCTGCAAATGTTTCGCTCCCCTATCATTACTCTTAAAAGATTATACTTCTTTATTGACAACATATTTATACATTAAATTTATTATTAAATTTATTGAATATAGTTTTATGTAAAATCTAATAAAGCCTGAACCAATATAGTAAAATTGAATTGATATTTATTTAAATAATGAATCCATTCAATCTAAATCACCTTAATCTAAACCATATTTTCTTTGAAATGCATCTGAAAATAGATATTTAAGTCCATTTTCGTTGAAATGATTGTGTAAACCACAGTTGATTAATCTATATTTTTTAGATTTTAAGAGTTTTTATTAATACAATAGTTAAATTCAACATGCAAGAGTTAGGTTTTTTGTAAAGGCGTACGTAACCGACTTAAATCTTTAAATCAATCTGAATCGATATAAATTTAACCGAAATTTAATCTAAGCGATCATACTGAATAACCCTCGTTAAAGTCGATTGAGTGATTGTAACTGCCAAACCGACTGATAGACAAATGATTAAAATTTAAAAAATATACATAATTTATTTATAACTTATTATACCTAAATATTTCTATTAATAATTAAATTTCCAATCATATTATTTGTTTTTGAAAATGGATATATATACATATTAGCTAGATATTTATTTTTCAAAACCAAATTTTATATATAATGGTATTATTTAGCAATACCAATCGAACCGATTAATAAATAAAATTGACGGTTTGAGATTTTTTTATATCAAATTTAACGGTTTAGTTGTATATTTTGATATAAAAACTGACTGAGACTTTCACATGAATGTGAACCTACATAAAGAAACAAGTTTATTAATATCATTAAATCAGCACATTGAAATTTATAGTGGAGATAGACGTAAGCAAAAGAATTAGTTTACATCAAAATAATACATATCCATTTTGAACGACAATAATTTCATAAAGAAGGTTTTAAGTAAGATAAAAAGTTGACTAAAAGTTAAAGCATCAAAATAAAGGTAACAAAAGAGATCGAAGAATAAACTATTTTCTAATTCAAATGATCGTTTAACAAATTATAATTTATTTGCATAAAATATTATATTAAATTATGTTTCAAACAATATAATGGATGTTGAAGGGAGCCAATTAATAATATATGAGGCAAATTCCAAATTGACTCTCTTATTTTTTGCAATAGCTTATCAATTCAAAATTTTGTTTGACCTAGCATATACTCAATTAAAAATAAAACAATTTATTATTATTATTATTATTATTTACATACATATATAGAACAAAATAAGAAAAAAATCAATCATATGTGCAGATGGATTTAATATATCTACTCTAGCCAAAAACTTATCCAAAAATTACTTTTCAATTTTTCAGGAGCTAACCACTTTCAGATTCTATTCTTAGTCTTGTTAGCACAATCTAGACCATACAAGGTCAAATTCGAACTGCATATTATATATATATATAATGTACTGGTTTGTTTTTCTTACTGTGCACTAGCTATGGGTAGTTTAATTAAATATAAAAATCTAATTATTAATTTATTCATTTCAAATACCCATTTTCTTCTTGTTCAAACTACCCTAATAATATAAATAACTTATTAATTTATTGAATCATTCACCTACTATGTAAACTAGACAAGCTCAACTAAATTCACCGGTCATAACATACCCAATAAAACTTTTATTTTGCAGCAAAAAATTAAAAATTATTTAAATTATTTCATTAAAGAAATATTCCAGTATTAATTTTATTAATCAAATTTAAATATGGTAAAAAATGGTCTAGATTGTTCACCAAAAAATTTAATCGTAATGTGAACTGTAACATTTAGATTGTAACATATTCTTTATGAAGGAGTTATCGTGAACATCCAAATTCACGGTGAGAGACGGGGTCTTGATTAACTTTTGGGATGATGATGTATAGTGCGGGGCTAAATTTCTCATTGTGGCGTTTTCTGAGCTCGTCTCCATTGTCATTTACAGGAATGGACGGTTACAAACATTTTGATCATTGGAATATCAATTTTTCTAACCACATTAGATATAGAAGGAGATTGAACACAATTGATTTGATCATTGTGAGTCGTAGGGAGGTAAAACTGGTCGTACATGATATTATGTGGTGACAATACATTAATTGCATTCATGTGAGACATTGTTATAACTTGTATGTTGAGTAGTCTCAGTATGATTACTGTTGGGAGAATCCAAAGTTTCTTCTAAAATCTCATTATTTCGCTAAAGTGTTATTCATGGTGGAATTTTGATGGACGGAGTATGTATGAAAAAATGTTGTACTTGCCTTATTGAGATTGAAACATCGTTTCACCTTCATTTGTATTATTGTGGGCAGTGGCGGACCCAGAAATATTTTCTCGGGGGGGCCAAATACATAATAACGTAATATTTTTTTGGCGATCAAATAAATGCATTTTCTAATTAAAATTTTACTCGGTAATTACATAAAAATACTAACAAACACAATTATAAAATACTAACAAACACAATTACTAAATTATTCTTGTCCATTAGTCGGTACAAAAGAAGACAAATTTATTCTACGAGACTCCATTTGTTGAAAATATTGCAATATTGGCTCATTTTCAATTGTTGAGAAAATATCTTTCTCAACATATACAACTAAACTATCATTCATCCATTCATCTCCCATTCGATTACGCAAATCAGTCTTCACGGTCTTCATTGCAGAAAAAACTCTTTCAACGGATGCAGTTGCAACTGATAAAACTAAAGCCAACTCTATCAATCGATAAACCAATGGAAATACTATATGTTTTTCTGTTGCAACCAATTTCTGAGCAAGAATTCCCAAGTCTTCAATTGAAGAAAATTGAGGATCATCCCGCAAATTAAATAAGTAAGCCCGAAGTTGTTGTTCCAAAAATAAATAATCACTGCTTGTGAAATCTTCGGGATAAAGTTTGGCAAGACGAATGAGTTTACAAATATCAAATTGGGAGAATGAATTTCTGGGATGAAGACATGATATGCAGCCAAGTAATTCTGTATTAACTTCTGAAAAACGATTATTCATTTCTTGCATAATCAAGTCAACAACCTAGCATTAAATAATAAATAATAACTATTAATAGATAAGAAATAATAACTATTAATAGATAAGAAATGATTTTTATTATACCTGACAAAAGATTTCTACACGATAATGATGAAGATTAGTGATGAGTTCCCCTTTTCCTCTCCGCCTACCATTGCTATCAATTATCATATGATCATTCATATCAAGTATTGAGATCGAGTGTAATTGACAAAAAGAACTTATCTCCAATATCATTTAATATAGAAATTGTGATTTGTGAAGCACAAGCATGTATTAAACCTTTTTGAATTTTTGGAGAAGTCAATTGATTGTTTCCGGGAGCATTTTGTTTTACAACTTTAAAAATCTCTTCATTACGTTGACTATACCAATCAATCAATTCAAGAAAATTACCTTTATTTGATGAACTACTTGACTCATCGTGTCCTCGAAAAGGTAATCCTTGCCTCAATAGAAAACGTGTTACATCTAACATTACCGTTAAACGGGTGCGATAATTTATTTCTATATCACGACCATGTGTACGTAAAACGTTTCTCACGCTATGTCTTTGATCTTGAAATGATTCAAATTGAATTCTAGCTTCATTATGACAACTATTTGAAGTTCCCATATGACGATTGAATCTTTCTAATGCCCTTTTCCAATTTTTATACCCATCTCCTATAAATGTATCATCTACGTTTTCTCTATTTAAAGGCTTGAAAAGATAACACCAAAAACAAAATGCTGCATCTTTTGATATGCTATATTCTAACCATGTATATTTTTGATACCAATTTTCTTGAAAGCTCCTTTCATGATTACCAAAAGATGTTTTTGGATACAAATGACCATTTAATTGACAAGGCCCTCGAAGTACATATTCTCTTCGAGCTTGATCTCGAATAGCAATATCAAATTTCTCAATTGGTTTCCTTAATCCCGGATCACTAATAATATCATCCAAATTTAATTCAGCACGTGATTGATTTTCTATTTGATCAGTAATATTAGACTCATTAGTAGGCTTATTAATTGATTGAGAAGGCTCAGGCTGGTCATGTGATGTAGAAGTACAAATTCGTTTATAGAATCTCTCCATTATTCAATATCCTATATACAATAAATAACTAAAAATAAATATGTGTCACAACCTAACCTAGCCCCTAAATAAAATTAAAATAAATATAATAATTGTGTAAAAAAATATTAATATAATAAGTTGTAAATGAAAAAATATACCTTAATAATTGATATGCTTTTGGTGATTTTGAAGCCTCCTTTTATAATATTCGACTATTCGTGATATATTGAATGATGTCTCTGTAATGAAAAAAAATATGACCTCAAAGATGATTTTCAAATTAGGTTGAATCTTGAATGTATGATAAAAAATTTAAATTATTAGAGATGGAAAGAGACGAATATCAATATAAACAATATAAATATAATTAGGGTTAGTAATATATATAAAATAACCTAATATTAAGGATGAAAAATAATAAAACATTTAAAAATATTAATATATTATTATATTAAATATAATATATATAGAGAAAAATTATTATATTAATATAGAGAAAAATAAGTAATATATTATTATAAATATAGAGAGAAAATAAATATATTATTATATATATAGAGAAAATAAATATATTATTATATATATATATAGAAAATAAATATATTATTATATATAATACAAAGAGAAAAGTTATAAAGTTTAACTTATTATAAGAAAATAAATATAAAAAAATATAAAGTAATATAATATTATACGGTAAAATAAATATTTTATAATAAATAATCAATAATATTTTGGAAAATTTAAAGCCTTAAAAAATGGGGACCGAATCTTAGCGATTTAATAATATTTTGTAAATTTAAGGATCATTAAAAAATGGGGCGTTAGTTAGCGAATAGAAAGAAGAAAATTAAGGAGATAGGTTAGCTAATAGAAAGAAGAAGATTAAGGAGAATGAGAGATAGGATATGGATAGAAATTAGGGCAGAGATTATAGAGAATTAGAGATTAGATGAATATGAATTAGGGCAAAGAGGTAAAGAGATGAATAAATAGAGAGAAAGAGAGATGTGGGGTATATTAAAAAAAAAAATTTTTTTTTAGGTGGGGGAGGCCGGGGCCCCCAAGGCCCCCCAGTGGATCCGCCACTGATTGTGGGTGACTTGTATTTGGAGTCTTCTCAAGAGCATGATTGAAATTCAGTGGGTGATGACTTAGTCACTCGGTAGTTGTTGGTATTAGATATCTTGTCTTTAAAATTACATAATATATATATATATATATAAATACAATATTAGAAAGAAAAATAAATGAACTACAATATGAAGAAACGAAATTACCAAATTAAGAGATTGATATGAGGCATTTGTTAGACACATTTATCATAAAACAATTTTATCGTCTCCTCTTTGTGTTGGAACTTAGCGTAGATAACAATCTCCTAGAGTACAACAAATCAAGTGATTTAATACTGAAATCACTATACAACGAACGAGTAAAAACCTAAAACATCGATCAAGTCATTGTTGAAAGTAGTGTTATGTAAATAATAAAGAATGACTATTTATATTATTGAAAAAATAAACTATCATACAAATAAAAAACCAACCATTAATTTATCGATTTTTTTTCATTGCATTTACATTTTTTCTTAATAAAGAAAAGATACATTATATTATTTTTAAATTATTAATAAATTAATAACAATAAGTTCATAAATATGATAATGACAATCAACGACATGCATTCAATTTGCAGTTAAATATCAATTAACAATTAAAAAATTAATTAGTTCAAATTATACATTTATATTAAACTAGAAAAAAATTTATGCAATGCATACCATAAAAATATAAATGAAAATTAATAATATGTATTCAATCTTTAAAATTCTTAATAAATCACGAATAATATATTAAAATAAAAAATAGAACACTCTCATTTCACATTCTATTCATTATGATAAAATAATGTATTTTGTCACATATCTTATCACATATTTTTTTCGAATAAATCCCCTATCTCGTAACCTTACACTTTCACTTTGGTCAATCAAATATTTGATTCATATTTTTAACATTTAACATCGTGACCTCACACTTTGATCAATCAAATATTTGATTCATATTTTTTAACCATTTTTAATTGATATCGGCCTATTATTCCTTGACAAACCACATCCCAATCACACTTGATTAAAGAGTTGTACTGGTTTTGTTAGGTTGCAAGTTCGAAACATAACATATAACATTTTTAATATTATTTTTAACCGTTTTAAGTTTATATATTGGTAACCCAAGTATCCATTTACTCTCACATATATATCCAAATTAACCACAGCTCTCAACTCTGCAATCCGGACACTTTTAAAATTAGTTAAAAAGTTGAACTTATATTGTTAAAATATACTGCGTTTATCAAATTTTGTGTTGAATTTAAAATATAAAGTCTTATTAGCCTAGTTAGTTAAGGGTTGTACTTATTTTATTATGTTACAAGTTTGAAACATACCTATAGTATTTATAATATTATTTTGGAAAAAAGCTCATTTAGACGTATGTACTTGTACAACTAGCTCACTTAGACGTATGTACTAATAAAAGATACTTTAAACATATGTACTATAAAAAATTGGCTCATTTAGCCTCTTTTAATAACCATGATTAACTTTTATTTTTAAATTTATATATTTATTAATTAAATATTAATATATTTTCTCTCTCCTTCTTTTTTATTAATTGAACTAGGTAATTTATTTTATTCTTAATTTTTATTATTATTTTAATATTAATTTCTCTTTTATATGTTATCTTCCTTTTTTTTATTAGTTTTTATTTCTTATATTTCTTAAATTCTCATTTTTGAAAAAATTTAACAACTTATTTATATGAATTTTATGTTTTATTATAATATTTAATTTAATATAAACAAAAATGAAATTAATAATTTTTTATTTAATTTTTATTCACGATTTATAGTAGTAGTAAGGTGCATTATTTTGTCTAATATTTGATTATTACTCTTTTGGTGTTTGATGAATGAGTTTTTATTATTATCGAATTTTTAATTTTTAATTAATTTATTTTTGTGCCGAATGATTTTCATTGTTGAAAGGATTTTCATTGTTATATTCAATCATTGAGACCAAACAATTTTAAAATAATTAATAATCAATGTGAATATAAGAAAAAAATATAAAAAAAGAAGAAAAAATATAAAGTTAAAATAATTAATAATGAATGCTCATATATATAAAATTAAATTGAAATAATCAATAATAAATACTCATATAAAAATAATAAAAAATTATAAAAAAGATAAAATAGAGGGTTCATTTATTAGTAATAAATGAAAAAAAAGAGAGAGAAAATATATTAATATTTAATTAATAAATATATAAATTTAAAAATAAAAGTTAACCGTGGTTATTAAAAGAGGTTAAATGAGCCAATTTTTGATAGTACATATGTTTAAATGATCTTTTATTAGTACATAAGTCTAAGTGAGCTAGTTGTACAAGTACATACGTCTAAGTGAGTTTTTTTCCTATTATTTTTAACCGTTTTAAGTTTATGAGCGGGTCAACCCAAAATCCGAACCAAATATCCATTTACTCACACATATATATCTAAATTAACCACGATTCTCGACCCTACAATCCGGACACTTTTAAAATTAAGCATCATTATATAGAGAGAGATTAATTAGTTAAAAAGTTGAATTTATATTGTTAAAAAGG
The DNA here is from genome assembly GCF_907164915.1 of Impatiens glandulifera. Lineage (NCBI taxonomy): Eukaryota > Viridiplantae > Streptophyta > Magnoliopsida > Ericales > Balsaminaceae > Impatiens > Impatiens glandulifera. The sequence goes on along the minus strand of NC_061862.1, from coordinate 55,611,827 downwards.
TCCGCATTCATCAAATTTGGTGTTGAATTTAAAATATAAAGTTTTATTAGCCTAGTTGGTTAAAGAGTTATATTTGTTTTATTATGTTGTAAGTTCGAAATATACATATAACATTTTTAATATTATTTTTAACCGTTTTAAGTTTATGGGCGGGTCAACTCAAAATCCGACCCAAGTATCCATTTACTCTCACATATATCCAAATTAACCACAGTTTTCGACCCGACAATCTAGACACTATCATTATATATATATATATATATATATATATATATATATTAGTTAAAAAGTTGAAAAATTTATATTATAAAAATGTCCCGTATTCATCAAATTTGGTGTTGAATTTAAAATATAAAGTTTTATTAGCCTAGTTGGTTAAAGAGTTATACTTGTTTTATTAGGTTGTAAGTTCGAAATATACCTATAACATTTTTAATATTATTTTTAACCGTTTTAAGTTTATGGGCGGGTCAACTCAAAATCTGACCCAAGTATCCATTTAATCTCACATATATCCAAATTAACCACAGTTTTCGACCCGACAATCCAGACACTTTTAAAATTAAGCATCATTATATATATATATATATATATATTAGTTAGTTAAAAAGTTGAAAAATTTATATTATAAAAATGTCCCGCATTAATCAAATTTGGTGTTAAATTTAAAATATAAAAGTTTATTAGTCTAGTTGGTTAAAGGGTTGAATTTATTTTGTTATGTTGCAATTTTGAAACATACATATAGCATTTTTAATATTATTTTTAACCGTTTCAAGTTTATGGACGGGTCAACCCAAAATCCGACCCAAGTATCCATTTACTCTCACATATATATCCAAATTAACCACAACTCTCGACCCGACAATCCGGATACTTTTAAAATTAAGCATCATTATAATTATAATTATAATTATAATTATAATTATAATTATAATTATATATATTATATATATATATATTATATATCACCATTGAATTCATGTTTGAATTTTGTGTGAATTATATTTAATTTTATTATCATTTTATTATTATTATTTCCATTCATTATGAAATTTATTAATTTTGTTTAAAATTTTAACAAATTATCACATTAATGAAATTGAAAAATCAATCAAGTGAAATGTTCAACATTAAATCATACATAAGATAGGTAAGTGTTATCTTTTGAACGAACGTATAATTTTATTGATTAGTTATTATACTCAATATCCTTGAACTATTCTGTTTTGTGTAAATGATTACATATTTTCACATAAAAAATTCTAATAAATGTCAAACACTTATGGTTGTGTCCGTTTTGGTCATGAATCACACGTCTAGATTTGTGAGAGGGTTTAAAATTGATTCTTACAATAATTCATATTCTTACTATCCAATGTAGGTCAACTCAAAATACATCCTCGGGTAAGACTCCCTATTTTACATGTTTGCCAATTGAGAAGGGAGGATCTTTTGAAAGTATTTTGTTGAGTCTTACCAACCAAAAACAATTAAACAAAAAAGTATGTAAATATTGCTTCGTTCAGATCCACATCATTACATCATAGAAATGATACCAGTTACACTCAGATTTCAACCTCAAAACCATTAAAGCCAGACATGAGATTACAAAAATGATAAATTAATTAGCTAGTCAAGGAACATCCATTCCAATGAATAAGAATAAGCCAGAAGCCAATTCAACTACAATCACTAAAATGACCTTCTCAGTGTACCATAACAATAATAATATAAAATAATGCATTCACATTTTCCCACATAGGAGATGACTTAACAATATTACCATGTCCGCATTCATTTAATCATATGTGACAATTTCACAAAGAGAAACAAAAAATGAAACAAAACCAATCACTTTTTAACAAAAAAATGAAAAATGAAATAAGGTTTTAAAAAGAGTGATTAACATTCTCTAAACTCATTTAAGAAACTCAAAATGCCCCCCAAACAAAAAGTATTCATTAGGGTTGTTAACTACGTCCAAAGTGATAAACAAGCTCTTTTAAGAGCCAAATAGGCAGGGTTGTATTATCATAGTGGCTCCTTTTAATTTCGATATATTTTAATGACAAATATTAATTAATTTTGAATTAGAACTGATATGATATTAACTCTTATTTATTTATTAAATATGTTAAGCCAAATATTCTATAATACAATATATTTAATACGTCAAATTCTTATTATTTTTATTCAATGTTTCAAGAATATTTTTTAATCTCCATTTTTTTCTCTTCATAATAGCTAGGTATATATAATATTTATTCATTTTTCATTATTAGTGGGTTAAAGGTGTTCTATTGAATTATTTTTTTTATAAATAATTTTCATAAATAAAACCAAAAAATCCTATATTATTATTGATCGTACAATACAATAGGAAACCATTTTTTAAAAGAGAAAACAAGTATCTTAATATTAGTATCATTAAAAGTAAAAAATTAATTAATTTTTTTACCATTCTACGTCTTTCCAAAATGGCCAGAAAATATAAATATTATAATTATAAAGTTTTGAAATGGGATTATTAATTTTGTAATAACTTAGTCATGCACATTTTCAAAACTATGACAACATGTAATTAAATAATTGAATTTAATTGTATCCCCTATATTGTGTATATACGAAAGAAATCTGGAGACATTTACAACTTGAGTATTTGAGAATTTTATTAAGTTTTTTTTCTCACTTACACAATCTGTTCTTCTTAAATTTGTTTATTTTAATAATTTTGATACATATTGTCTGTTTTATCAACAGTAAAATATTATTGAATTTTATAATGTTCAATATATATTACCTTTGAATTTTTTTTTTATATATATAATTGTGTGTGAATTTTGACATGTGTAGATATTAATTAGTTATAAATTATTATTGATGGTTGGTTGTTAGAATGAATGTACATGTTCTTTGCATGACTATTGACTTTTGTTTGTGAACACAATATTTTGGAACAACAGAAAGTGGCTTGACCTCATGAAAGTGAAGTCCTCCAAGTCTCTACTCCAAAACATTTAAGATCATGTTTTTTTTAACTTGATAAAACTATTTTCCTTTGTCCTATTTATAACATAAGAGTGAAAGGGGAAAGAATTTGGAAGATAGAATAGATGAAGAAATTACGTGTCACCACCTCATTTCATGAAAAAAGAATAAAATGTGATGAAAAAAAAAATAAAAAAAAAATTATTAATTTTTTAAATAATCAAATTGGCAAGTAATTTTTTATTAAAGTTTATAATAAGTATATATCTTTTAAATTTAGTGGGCCATAATTATTTTTTGAGTTTGAGACGTTTCATTATCACATTCACTTCAACTTAAAGTGTCTAAATTCAACTCGTGATATTTAATCTCTTAAAACTATTTTTTAATAATTGAACTATCTCAATGAATTATCTTATTTGAATAGTTAATATTAAATTTATTTTATAAATTTAATTATCTTTAATTTAATTTAAAATTTTAATTATTTTAATAATTATTATAGTATTAAATAATTAATATTATGTACTATATATTTATATATAAGTATATATATTTTAAACTTTAATCACTACAATTTTTTAACACTTTCTTTTATTAAAATAAATATTCTTAATTATAGCACAAAAGGTTTTTATTGAATTATTTAAATTTAATCATAAATAACTCACTACCTAGTTATACATTTTATTATTAATAATATAATTTAAACTATCAATCAAAAATATCAAATTATTTTTATTCCTTTTATTTTAAATGATAAATACAAAATGATATAAATGTGAACCGTTTAACCTTAATAAAAACATTACAAAACAAATAAAGAAAAAACATTTAGAAAAAAGCATAACACACAAAGGTTCACCAGTATCAAAAAATAACAAAAAGAACAAATTTAACGAGCACGGAGGTCCTCGAAATTTTTAATGAGTTCCCCGACCGCCTCAACTGTTTAGCTAATGAAACATCCTAAATTGTCATAATAATATAAATATGTATTAAGTGTATCGGTCAACAACGATCACTAAACGTTATACGGTTCTTTTCAAACCAAATCGTCCACTAGAAGATAAGCGAGATAGTGATCTAACAACTCAGACCAATCGAGTCATTGTCTCAATCCACACTTCCCAATAGCTAACGATAAATTCCGGCATAACTCACTGAATACCAAACATGCTTCATAATAAGCTCCAAATCACAACCACTCCATCACAAGTGTAATAGCAAGTGAGACAGTGACTTTGTCTCTTTATGACACATTCTACAACGGCTCACCATAATACCCCATTTTTTCATGCATCTATCATCCATTGAAATTTCTTCATTCATTACACTACATCCAAAGAACGAGATCTTCGATGGAAACTTAGAGTCACATAACTTCTCCCGTGTGAGATTGTAAAAAACATTATCTACAATTAAAGAGTAGAAATGACTAACCTTAAAATTAGCAATATCTTACCAATGAAAAATATCACACAAAGAAAGATTAACATATTTGCGCCCCCATTAGGTTCAACACTCTATTATGCTAAGATAACTCTTTAGCATTTAGTCTTCTCTTATACTTAATTCTCATTGTAAAACCATTAGAACTCATGTTAAATGTGTCTTTGTCTGTAACATCTCTACATATACATATAGTGATTAAGACAATAGTTGGGAACGATGATGAATGACTTTTAACACTGTATCATACATCATCCTAAAAATTAAGTACAAATTACATTTAACGAACTTCTAAACAATGTGTTTGTTATATGAACATGTTCGTAAACTCATAAATAAACCTTTAAAAGCTCAAATTTGACTAATTTAAATCTTCAAACTTTTAAACAACCCGAACTTGACTCGTTAAAACTAACGAATCCGAATAGCCCGGGAATCGTAACATCGCTAGACATAATTGTAGATAATATTAATCATTTTAATGAATTATTTGTTGATGAAAATTCAATAAAAAAACATAGGTATCAAAAACTTACCATAGAGTTCTTGACTTTATATACATATTAAAATTAAGGTGTTCTAAGTGTTCTTAATTTTTTTTTTTGTTTATAATTAAAAAATAAAAATATATATTCAATCTAATTAGTTAAGTGTTAGGATCTAGGTCGCCGCTGGTGGACCGGGGGTTGGACCGGTTAGCGGTTCTCACTCGTAGGGTGGTGGTTAATCCGGTTAGAGATTAACACCGGGGTTTCAATACTACACAACTTGTCACAAACCCTTGAACTAGGTTCAAGCGCGGAAGAGGTTTGCTTTCAAGTTGAAGCGGTACACGTGTATGATAGGCGGAGTCGGTTTCGGATGATGGAGATTTGAAGAATGGTGGGTCGGTTTCGGTTATCTGGATATTCGGTATGGTTAGTATAGAGTCGGTTTGGGGCGGTATGGTTAAGTTAGTCGGTTATGTAATGAAGCCAACGGAAAGTAAATAACACAACAGATTTTATGGATGTTCGGAGATAAAACTCCTACGTCACCCCTTCCTCTCGAAACCGCGAGAAGGATATTCACTAAGGAATACAAGTACAATTCGATCGAGACTTATTTCCTGCTCGATAACACTTTTACAATTCACACCGAAATTGTAGCACACACTTAGAATTTAGCACTTAGGCTTTCTTAGAATACCACACTGTTATCACTTGTAGTAAATGCTCTCAACGCTTCACTTGTCTCACTTAATGTCCCACTTTTTGTTGCTGCCTTTACTCTTCTTCAGCTACCTCCTTTTATAGGTGAAATATGCCAACGGTCATATTTCAATGCCTTGAATCTGATTGGTTGATCAGAGATGCAGTGATTCAGTGTCTCAGACCTGCCGGTTGTCTCAGACCTGGTATCCTGTTTCAGACCTGCCGGTCTGTACGGCAAACCTGCTGGGTTTGTCTTTTACTCAATGTAGGCACTGTCTGCTTGGACAGTTGTCTGTACTTTGAAGATTTCCTTTCTGGCTTATCCCGAAGTAGAAGGATCCGGTAGTACTGTTTTCTGCAGCCTACAGTCTTTCCTCAGACTTGCATGGATATGGAAGTATTCAGTCTGTTCCTTTGGTATCATTCTCAACAGATACCCAAATTGTCTTCTTGTACTGGTCGGTCATTTACCTTGGCCGAATGTCTTTGGTAGTGAAGTAACCGGACTTCTTCCGGTTATTCTTTTGTGGATGATCGGCTGTTTGATGATTCCGGTTTTGAGCTTTGGCCGATCCTTTCTCTGTGCGGTCACGTACCGAATACTCTTGATCGGTTTGGTAGCTTGACCGGTTAGATTTTCTTCAGTCGGTTTGTTCATCTGGTCCGGTTCCTTGTTCCTGATGATTCCGGTTTTGAGCTTTGGCCGATCCTCTTTGTGCGGTCACGTTCCGAATACTCTTGATCGGTTTGGTATCTTGACCGGTTTGTTTTCTTTAGCCGGTTCCGGATGACTTTAGGTTTTTCATAGCTTCTTCTGGCCGGTTTGATATTCAATCGGTTAGATTTCTTGACCGTTCTTTCGGTTTACAACTCAATCGGTCCTGAACTTGAACCTGTCCGGATTTCTAACTTCTTGACCGAACCGGTTGACCGAACTCCGGTTGACTGAGCCGGTATACATTGTCGAACCGATCTTGCCTATAGGTAAATTTCGGATTTTGCTCAGCTTCCCTGAAATAGCAAAACTTTAAATATTATTTGCTGTCGATGAGATTTGATCCCTGGTCACATGTGTGACAGACATGGGTGTTTACCACTACGCTACAACACCTTCTTGTTATATTTAAACCAATTAATATACTTGATATGACTTAACGGTTTATTTTCTAACAATTTCTCCCTTTTTGATTATTTTATTTAAAATTATCAAAATCATGTAAGTTTGCAACCGTAGGCCAGTTGTTTTTGTTTGTCCGGTTTTTGAAAAAGACTTAGAGAATTTTTCGAAAGGTTTTGGGAGAAAATTTTGAGAAAGGTTTTGGAAGAGTCTTTATCTTTTATCTAACAATTTCTCCCTTTTTGATTATTTAGAATAAATATTCAAAACCATGCAAGAAGTAAGAAGTAGGCCGGTTTAAAAATCTTATGTTTGTTTGGCCGGTTTAATCTAATAATTCTAAAATATTTCTAAGGGAAGAAAACTTAGACTCGAGAAGTGGCTTTGTGAGGATGTTAGCCACTTCATGCTTGTTCCCTTCATGTGATGTGTCTGTCAACAGCCGGCTGTCCGAATGCAATGTTGTCTTTTCCAAGCCTTTGTCTTGATTTACCTACATTCATAGACAATAGAAAATCTGGTTCCCATTTTTCTTTGGGTCCGCGGTTGATTAGTCCCTTGGGTATCCAAACTTTAATAAATCGGATAGCTTTCCTTGCTAGGGTTTTTACTGTCCTTTTGGCACTCGGTCTCGTGTATTTCGGTTTTCCTTCAAATGTCCTAAATGGTGGTCTTTGATTCGGTGATCTGTGGTTTGACCTACGCGGTTCAGGGAAGTTTTTCTTATATCTGAGGATTTCGGCTTTTCTTTTCTCAGGGTCAAGCCATGAGTCGGTTGGACCAACATAATCGTATTTTAGCTTCTCTTCCCTATAGTATGCGGTCTCCTCTTCTTCCTTGGTCAGTTCCCTAGTAGGTTCACTAGATTGTTCGGTCTTGGGATCTAACTCGGTTTCTAGAGTAGGAGTATCATCAGGTTGTAAGATTTCAGGATCGGTTATAATGGATGCCTCTGGTTCTATTGGAGTGGGTATTATGGGGTCGGTTCTAATGTTGAGGTGCTTAGGTAGCATGGTCAGTAAGTTCTTATATTCTTCTATCATGTCATTCAATGCTTCATATAACTCGTCTTTAGTAAATTCATCATAGGGGGAATCAAATACCTGTTCCTCATCTGCCATGAGGCACGTGAGCTCATCATCGCTGTCACTGCGAGCCCACAAACTTCCACCATCGTCGGCTATTAGTGCTTTCGGTACCTCACTTCCTTCACCGGTTTGTTGATAGTTATTTCGGTTATTTTGATTGTCCGGTTTCCGGTCATCTCTCCTCGGTTTTCTGCATTCCCACTTGTTTTCCTTGGTTCTTTCATTTCCCTCGAAGATCTGGATAACTGTGTTCCATGTCTCCTTCGCGGTTTTGCAATCTCTGATCTTGCAATATGTGTTTCTGTCTACGCTGTTGGAGATCCGGTTTCTTGCATGGTTGTCCAGATTGTTCCTTCTCCTATCTTCAGCCGTCCATTCTTTTCTATCTTTATCAATGAATATCGGTCCTTCGGTTAGAATGGACTCCATTTCATCATCCAAGGTGATTATATGTAGATACATCCGTGCCTTCCAGTTGGCAAAGTCTTCACCTTCTAGCATTGGAGGCCTATCCTGATACATGTTTGCTTGAGTATTGAAACTAACTGCTCTGATACCAATTGTTAGGATTTAGGTCGCCGCTGGTGGACCGGGGGTTGGACCGGTTAGCGGTTCTCACTCGTAGGGTGGTGGTTAATCCGGTTAGAGATTAACATCGGGGTTTCAATACTACACAACTTGTCACAAACCCTTGAACTAGGTTCAAGCGCGGAAGAGGTTTGCTTTCAAGTTGAAGCGGTACACGTGTATGATAGGCGGAGTCGGTTTCGGATGATGGAGATTTGAAGAATGGTGGGTCGGTTTCGGTTATCTGGATATTCGGTATGGTTAGTATAGAGTCGGTTTGGGGCGGTATGGTTAAGTTAGTCGGTTATGTAATGAAGCCAACGGAAAGTAAATAACACAACAGATTTTATGGATGTTCGGAGATAAAACTCCTACGTCACCCCTTCCTCTCGAAACCGCGAGAAGGATATTCACTAAGGAATACAAGTACAATTCGATCGAGACTTATTTCCTGCTCGATAACACTTTTACAATTCACACCGAAATTGTAGCACACACTTAGAATTTAGCACTTAGGCTTTCTTAGAATACCACACTGTTATCACTTGTAGTAAATGCTCTCAACGCTTCACTTGTCTCACTTAATGTCCCACTTTTTGTTGCTGCCTTTACTCTTCTTCAGCTACCTCCTTTTATAGGTGAAATATGCCAACGGTCATATTTCAATGCCTTGAATCTGATTGGTTGATCAGAGATGCAGTGATTCAGTGTCTCAGACCTGCCGGTTGTCTCAGACCTGGTATCCTGTTTCAGACCTGCCGGTCTGTACGGCAAACCTGCTGGGTTTGTCTTTTACTCAATGTAGGCACTGTCTGCTTGGACAGTTGTCTGTACTTTGAAGATTTCCTTTCTGGCTTATCCCGAAGTAGAAGGATCCGGTAGTACTGTTTTCTGCAGCCTACAGTCTTTCCTCAGACTTGCATGGATATGGAAGTATTCAGTCTGTTCCTTTGGTATCATTCTCAACAGATACCCAAATTGTCTTCTTGTACTGGTCGGTCATTTACCTTGGCCGAATGTCTTTGGTAGTGAAGTAACCGGACTTCTTCCGGTTATTCTTTTGTGGATGATCGGCTGTTTGATGATTCCGGTTTTGAGCTTTGGCCGATCCTTTCTCTGTGCGGTCACGTACCGAATACTCTTGATCGGTTTGGTAGCTTGACCGGTTAGATTTTCTTCAGTCGGTTTGTTCATCTGGTCCGGTTCCTTGTTCCTGATGATTCCGGTTTTGAGCTTTGGCCGATCCTCTTTGTGCGGTCACGTTCCGAATACTCTTGATCGGTTTGGTATCTTGACCGGTTTGTTTTCTTTAGCCGGTTCCGGATGACTTTAGGTTTTTCATAGCTTCTTCTGGCCGGTTTGATATTCAATCGGTTAGATTTCTTGACCGTTCTTTCGGTTTACAACTCAATCGGTCCTGAACTTGAACCTGTCCGGATTTCTAACTTCTTGACCGAACCGGTTGACCGAACTCCGGTTGACTGAGCCGGTATACATTGTCGAACCGATCTTGCCTATAGGTAAATTTCGGATTTTGCTCAGCTTCCCTGAAATAGCAAAACTTTAAATATTATTTGCTGTCGATGAGATTTGATCCCTGGTCACATGTGTGACAGACATGGGTGTTTACCACTACGCTACAACACCTTCTTGTTATATTTAAACCAATTAATATACTTGATATGACTTAACGGTTTATTTTCTAACAATTTCTCCCTTTTGATTATTTTATTTAAAATTATCAAAATCATGTAAGTTTGCAACCGTAGGCCGGTTGTTTTTGTTTGTCCGGTTTTTGAAAAAGACTTAGAGAATTTTTCGAAAGGTTTTGGGAGAAAATTTTGAGAAAGGTTTTGGAAGAGTCTTTATCTTTTATCTAACAATTTCTCCCTTTTTGATTATTTAGAATAAATATTCAAAACCATGCAAGAAGTAAGAAGTAGGCCGGTTTAAAAATCTTATGTTTGTAAAATTAAGATTAATTGTTAGAAAATAAACCGTTAAGTCATATCAAGTATATTAATTGGTTTAAATATAACAAGAAGGTGTTGTAGCGTAGTGGTAAACACCCATGTCTGTCACACATGTGACCAGGGATCAAATCTCATCGACAGCAAATAATATTTAAAGTTTTGCTATTTCAGGGAAGCTGAGCAAAATCCGAAATTTACCTATAGGCAAGATCGGTTCGACAATGTATACCGGCTCAGTCAACCGGAGTTCGGTCAACCGGTTCGGTCAAGAAGTTAGAAATCCGGACAGGTTCAAGTTCAGGACCGATTGAGTTGTAAACCGAAAGAACGGTCAAGAAATCTAACCGATTGAATATCAAACCGGCCAGAAGAAGCTATGAAAAACCTAAAGTCATCCGGAACCGACTAAAGAAACCTAACCGGTCAAGCTACCAAACCGATCAAGAGTATTCGGTACGTGACCGCACAGAGAAAGGATCGGCCAAAGCTCAAAACCGGAATCATCAGGAACAAGGAACCGGACCGGATGAACAAGAGAACCGACTGAAGAAAATCTAACCGGTCAAGCTATCAAACCGATCAAGAATATTCGGAATGTGACCGCACAAAGGAAGGATCGGCCAAAGCTCAAAACCGGAACCATCAAACAGCCGATCATCCACAAGACAAGAATAACCGGAAGAAGTCCGGTTACTTCACTACCAAAAGACATTCGGCCAAGTCAAGAGGCCGACTAGTACAAGAAGACACTTTGGGTATCTGTTGAGAATGATACCAAAGGAACAGACTGAATACTTCCATATCCATGCAAGTCTGAGGAAAGACTGTAGGCTGCAGAAAACAGTACTACCGGATCCTTCTACTTCGGGATAAGCCAGAAAGGAAATCTTCAAAGTACAGACAACTGTCCAAGCAGACAGTGCCTACATTGAGTAAAAGACAAACCCAGCAGGTTTGCCTTACAGACCGGCAGGTCTGAAACAGGATACCAGGTCTGAGATAGACCGGCAGGTCTGAGACGACCGCAGGTCTGAAACACTGAATCACTGAATCACTGCATCTCTGATCAGCCAATCAGATTCAAGGCTTCGAAATATGACCGTTGGCATATTTCACCTATAAAAGGAGGCAGTTGCAGAAGAGTAAATGCAGTTACTAAGGAGTTACTAAGTGAGAACATTAAGTGAGACAAGTGAAGCGTTGAAAGCATTTACTACAAGTGATAACAGTGTGGTATTCTAAGAAAGCCTAAGTGCTAAATTCTAAGTGTGTGCTACAATTTCGGTGTGAATTGTAAGAGTGTTATCGAGCAGGAAATAAGTCTCGATCGAATTGTACTTGTATTCCTTAGTGAATATCCTTCTCGCGGTTTCGAGAGGAAGGGGTGACGTAGGAGTTTTATCTCCGAACATCCATAAAATCTGTTGTGTTATTTACTTTCTGTTGGCTTCATTACATAACCGACTAACTTAACCATACCGCCCCAAACCGACTCCATACTAACCATACCGAATATCCAGATAACCGAAACCGACCCACCATTCTTCAAATCTCCATCATCCGAAACCGACTCCGCCTATCATACACGTGTACCGCTTCAACTTGAAAGCAAACCTCTTCCGCGCTTGAACCTAGTTCAAGGGTTTGTGACAGGTTGTGTAGTATTGAAACCCCGGTGTTAATCTCTAACCGGATTAACCACCACCCTACGAGTGAGAACCGCTAACCGGTCCAACCCCCGGTCCACCAGCGGCGACCTAGATCCTAACAATTGGTATCAGAGCAGTTAGTTTCAATACTCAAGCAAGCATGTATCAGGATAGGCCTCCAATGCTAGAAGGTGAAGACTTTGCCAACTGGAAGGCACGGATGTATCTACATCTAATCACCTTGGATGATGAAATGGAGTCCATTCTAACCGAAGGACCGATATTCATTGATAAAGATAGAAAAGAATGGACGGCTGAAGATAGGAGAAGGAACAATCTGGACAACCATGCAAGAAACCGGATCTCCAACAGCGTAGACAGAAACACATATTGCAAGATCAGAGATTGCAAAACCGCGAAGGAGACATGGAACACAGTTATCCAGATCTTCGAGGGAAATGAAAGAACCAAGGAAAACAAGTGGGAATGCAGAAAACCGAGGAGAGATGACCGGAAACCGGACAATCAAAATAACCGAAATAACTATCAACAAACCGGTGAAGGAAGTGAGGTACCGAAAGCACTAATAGCCGACGATGGTGGAAGTTTGTGGGCTCGCAGTGACAGCGATGATGAGCTCACGTGCCTCATGGCAAATGAGGAACAGGTATTTGATTCCCCCTATGATGAATTTACTAAAGATGAGTTATATGAAGCATTGAATGACATGGTCGAAGAATATAAGAACCTACTGGCCATGCTACCTAAGCACCTCAACATTAGAACCGATCCCATAATACCCACTCCGACAGAACCAGAGGTACTTATCATAACCGAACCGGAAGCCATACAACCTGATGATACTCCTACTCTAGAAACCGAGTTAGATCCCAAGACCGAACAATCTAGTGAACCTACTAGGGAACTGACCAAGGAAGAAGAGGAGACCGCATACTATAGGGAAGAGAAGCTAAAATACGATTATGTTGGTCCAACCGACTCATGGCTTGACCCTGAGAAAAGAAAAGCCGAAATCCTCAGATATAAGAAAAACTTCCCTGAACCGCGTAGGTCAAACCACAGATCACCGAATCAAAGACCACCATTTAGGACATTTGAAGGAAAACCGAAATACACGAGACCGAGCGCCAAAAGGACAGTTAAAACCCTAGCAAAGAAAGCTATCCGATTTATTAAAGTTTGGATACCCAAGGGACTAATCAACCGCGGACCCAAAGAAAAATGGGAACCAGATTTTCTATTGTCTATGAATGTAGGTAAATCAAGACAAAGGCTTGGAAAAGACAACATTGCATTCGGACAGCCGGCTGCTGACAGACACATCACATGAAGGGAACAAGCATGAAGTGGCTAACATCCTCACAAAGCCACTTCTCGAGTCTAAGTTTTCTTCCCTTAGAAATATTTTAGAATTATTAGATTAAACCGGCCAAACAAACATAAGATTTTTAAACCGGCCTACTTCTTACTTCTTGCATGGTTTTGAATATTTATTCTAAATAATCAAAAAGGGAGAAATTGTTAGATAAAAGATAAAGACTCTTCCAAAACCTTTCTCAAAATTTTCTCCCAAAATTTTTCGAAAAATTCTCTAAGTCTTTTTCAAAAAACCGGACAAACAAAAACAACCGGCCTACGGTTGCAAACTTACATGATTTTGATAATTTTAAATAAAATAATCAAAAAGGGAGAAATTGTTAGAAAATAAACCGTTAAGTCATATCAAGTATATTAATTGGTTTAAATATAACAAGAAGGTGTTGTAGCGTAGTGGTAAACACCCATGCCTGTCACACATGTGACCAGGGATCAAATCTCATCGACAGCAAATAATATTTAAAGTTTTGCTATTTCAGGGAAGCTGAGCAAAATCCGAAATTTACCTACAGGCAAGATCGGTTCGACAATGTATACCGGCTCAGTCAACCGGAGTTCGGTCAACCGGTTCGGTCAAGAAGTTAGAAATCCGGACAGGTTCAAGTTCAGGACCGATTGAGTTGTAAACCGAAAGAACGGTCAAGAAATCTAACCGATTGAATATCAAACCGGCCAGAAGAAGCTATGAAAAACCTAAAGTCATCCGGAACCGGCTAAAGAAACCTAACCGGTCAAGCTACCAAACCGATCAAGAGTATTCGGTACGTGACCGCACAGAGAAGGATCGGCCAAAGCTCAAAACCGGAATCATCAGGAACAAGGAACCGGACCAGATGAACAAGAACCGACTGAAGAAAATCTAACCGGTCAAGCTACCAAACCGATCAAGAGTATTCGGAATGTGACCGCACAGAGAAAGGATCGGCCAAAGCTCAAAACCGGAATCATCAAACAGCCGATCATCCACAAAAAGAATAACCGGAAGAAGTCCGGTTACTTCACTACCAAAGACATTCGGCCAAGGTAAATGAGCCGACTAGTACAAGAAGACACTTTGGGTATCTGTTGAGAATGATACCAAAGGAACAGACTGAATACTTCCATATCCATGCAAGTCTGAGGAAAGACTGTAGGCTGCAGAAAACAGTACTACCGGATCCTTCTACTTCGGGATAAGCCAGAAAGGAAATCTTCAAAGTACAGACAACTGTCCAAGCAGACAGTGCCTACATTGAGTAAAAGACAAACCCAGCAGGTTTGCCTTACAGACTGGCAGGTCTGAAACAGGATACCAGGTCTGAGATTGACCGTCAGATCTGAGGAGACGACCGGCAGGTCTGAGACACTGAATCACTGCATCTCTGATCAGCCAATCAGATTCAAGGCTTCGAAATATGACCGTTGGCATATTTCACCTATAAAAGGAGGCAGTTGCAGAAGAGTAAATGCAGTTACTAAGAGTTACTAAGCGGAACATTAAGTGAGACAAGTGAAGCGTTGAAAGCATTTACTACAAGTGATAACAGTGTGGTATTCTAAGAAAGCCTAAGTGCTAAATTCTAAGTGTGTGCTACAATTTCGGTGTGAATTGTAAGAGTGTTATCGAGCAGGAAATAAGTCTCGATCGAATTGTACTTGTATTCCTTAGTGAATATCCTTCTCGCGGTTTCGAGAGGAAGGGGTGACGTAGGAGTTTTATCTCCGAACATCCATAAAATCTGTTGTGTTATTTACTTTCTGTTGGCTTCATTACATAACCGACTAATTTATCCATACCGCTCCAAACCGACTCCATACTGACCATACCGAATATCCAGATAACCGAAACCGACCCACCATTCTTCAAATCTCCATCATCCGAAACCGACTCCGCCTATCATACACGTGTACCGCTTCAACTTGAAAGCAAACCTCTTCCGCGCTTGAACCTAGTTCAAGGGTTTGTGACAAGTTGTGTAGTATTGAAACCCCGGTGTTAATCTCTAACCGGATTAACCACCACCCTACGAGTGAGAACCGCTAACCGGTCCAACCCCCGGTCCACCAGCGGCGACCTAGATCCTAACATTAAGTATCATCTTAATTTGTTTAGTGGTCTATATTCATACTTAAAAAAAATAGGGGCATTTAGTCATTTACCCTAGTGACCAATATAGATATAAATATTTTCATAATTCCAATAAAATCTACATGTTAGAATAATTAGTGACATTATATTATTTTATATAAAATAAAATTTATTAAGTCTCTTTTATGTCATTTAATTCAAGTTAACAAAAGTTAAATAAATCCAAAATAAATTACTAAGTTTGAAAAAAAAAATGGTATTTTTTAAATAATTAAGAATAAAATTAAAAAAAATGTCCTCAATGTAAATCATAAAATGGAGAAAGAATCGGCGAAATGTTTTAGTAATGCAGAATTAATTTTCAATTATTTTATAAACATTCATAATTAAATTCATCATTGCTTAGCTTATTTATAATATACATATTTTCTAAATTGAATTATTCATACATATACATTGTACACAACCACCTAAGTTATCAATCATGTTTTAAATACGGAATGGTCATCACCGTCCAATTAAAATGATTTATGTCGGCCATCAAAATTTCAAAATTAAAAAAAGAAAAAGAAAAAAAAGAGCTGCTCTTAGTGAGGTCAACGACTATTCAATTAATCAAAATTTATATATTCATGATCAAGATTAATTATGAGTTATGACACGACTTTATCAATTAGAAAAGAAATAAATAAATAACAAATTTTCTTTAATCTTCCTTCTTTCCTTCTTATCTTCCCTCAAAACTCACCACTGCCCACGTTTGGTGAAAGAATACAGTCATACCCCGTTTTTAAATAAATAAATAAATTACAATTTACATATTTATATCTTTTTACTTAATTTACTTTCATATACTCGTATACAAAGGAATGACACAATAAAGAAATGGCAGATTCGATTCTTGAATTAATTGTTTTTTTTTATTTGTATTAGATACAGAAATGGTTCTGGGTAAGCCCGACAAGCTTTCGAGTTAGGGACCATTTATTAAAATAATAAGGTATTTAATTAAATATATTGTATTTTGAACCTAAGATATTGTAATCTGGTTGTTCAAGATAAAAACTTAAAATTTTTATTTGATTGTGGGTTTGAAAAAGAAAAAAATTATTGTATGTTGGCAAGAATTATTATAAATTAATATACATAATTGTGTTATACTATATATTATAGATTATAGCATTTTTTTAAAAAAAAAATTGTTCATAAAACATGTTTAAACACTCATTTTTTTCTATGATTTATAATTTCTTGAATCATTAGTCAAATATATTATTTTAAAATATTTCAAATGTGATTAATTTAATTAATTCGGTGTAATATTTTATGATTCAGATATTGAATTAATTATTAAAAATATCAGAAAATTAAATAAAAATTATATTCATTTTAATATTTGTTGCCTAAATAAAACAAAATTATTATGAAATTAAAAATAAAATTGGGGCTCAAAAGGAATGGGCCTAATATGTTTTATTGTTTAATTTTGTTGCAGATATGGCCGAGCCCAGTCCAAGATGTCCAGCCCACATGGACCATACCAAGCCCATTGTCAGGTGAAGCGAACACTCAGGCCTAAAAAAGACGCCCAAACGAATAACCTGGTGTACAAAACACAAACATTAGATTCACCTTTTTAAATATTGTTTTTTTTGATAGTTATGTATTAAATTATGTCATCCATGCATTTATAAAATAAAATAAAAATCTAGTATAAAATGTAGACATTTGATAACTATAGGATTTACTATCTTTTAAAGTTGTCAAACTAAAGAATAAATTAAAATTAATTTCTTATAAGATTATGTTTTTAGATTAGGTCAAGATAAAATTGAAAATTTTGATTCATTTTATTTTCTGAATTATTATTCCCATCATTATGTGACTTTTGAATTATTTAGTATAAATATTATTTTCTTTTATTATGATCTAAATAATTTTAAAAATGATTATCCAAATATTAAATCATTATAACTCTTAGTAAAAATAGCAAAAGTACTTTCTTTTGAAAGATAATTCTGATAATAAAAAAGTGTTATGGATTCAAATGTGTACTAAGACTATTTTATTTTGATTTGAGGAATATTTACAAAGGTATCTTAATGAATGATAGATTAAGCGTAAGTGTATTATCGAGTTAATATCGTATGTGTTATAACGTGGAAGAGTTGGCTTCGCACCTTCTCTTGCAACGTTAGTCCGTGGTTGAGATTTGTATATTCGTTGGTTATGTCAAAATTTATTGACAGTTATTAAAAAGTTTGGGTCGAGGTAGTCAAATTGGATGGTCTGAAAGACTGAAACGATAGGTTTTATACTATTTAGTTGGAACAAAACTTTCGACAACTGATGAAGTTCATTCACACCTTCATTCTTATTACGTTTTTTTAAGGTGAGATTTGGTAAAAATGTGGATATGATAGATAATAATATTGCTCCCTTGAAAGATGTTAGGGTAATTTTGCTTTATTGTTTTTTTTATTAAGTGTCTCAATTTCCTGATTTCATTTTTATTCTGTTGCCTTTTCATACATTTTGTTTTTCTAAAAAATCTGATGAAAAAGAACCGAAACTCATTCTTTGTAGAATCACAAGGAGTTTCCTTTTTGAGGGTCCCAGTCGTGTAGAATTCATCATCTACAAATACCCACACCGCCATTTCCAAGAACATAGATAGAGCTTACTAATCATCTTCACTTCACTTCATGGCCAGACCCCAACCGCGTTACAGAGGCGTCCGTCAAAGGCATTGGGGCTCATGGGTCTCCGAGATTCGCCACCCTCTTCTGTAAACACTACTACTTCTTTCTTCTCTTTCTTTTCTCTTACTCACAAATTAACACCATTTTTTGTTTCCAGAAAAACAAGAACATGGTTAGGAACATTCGAGTCAGCCGAGGATGCCGCACAAGCTTACGACGAGGCAGCAAGGTTAATTTCCGGTCCGACGGCCAAGACCAATTTCCCTTTCAACCAGTCTACTCATCACTCATTGACCACTAAATTTCTCTCACCTGCTCTCATTGCCAAACTACAAAGATGCCAAATCGCATCTCTTGACATTATCAAGAAAAACACGTCCGCTAATGAGGGCCAATTGTGTGAAAACTTTTGGGAGAATACTGCGAGTTGTAGTAGTCGAGTGGAAAGAGAAGACCTAAAAGAAGTTAAGCAACTCGAAGATGATGACATTGAGGAGATGATAGAGGAGCTGCTCGAATATGGGTCTATGGAGTTTTGCTCTGTTTAAGCTAAATATTTTTTATGTTCTGTTTTAGTCATAAATAATTAAACCTACTCCTTTGCTACATTCATTCATAACAAGTTCAACTTGAAGTGTTCAATATAAGATTAAGGGGTTGTTTGTGGCTTAGATTATGTATATTATTAATCCAAAATTATGTATTATTATCATTTATAAGGATAATTGATAACAATTTGTGTTTAATTTTCAGTGTCAATATTCGTTTTAACATATTCGATTTCCACTATTAACGACTTAAGTTAAAATGGGTAATGCAAAAAGAAAACTTGATCAAAGATGTTTGTTGTTAATTAATTCAAGGCTCATAAAGTTGTTACAAATATACAGTTGTTTATGGGAATTAGGGTAATCCCAAATAGGGAGCTAGACCACGATTGGTAACTTGTCTAATTAGTTAGATACTTAATTGACCCATACTAGACTGACCCATATATTTGTATGAACTATGAATACCTCTATAATGTTTCCATTGTCAATAAAGCAATCATCACCGTGATAATAACAAGGTAACAAGTTGAAGGACATGGAAAAAAAACAACAAATTGTTAATAGGACATATTGAAGAGTGAAGGTTGATTGTTGAGGGGCACCTGCCAATTTGTGATTGTGAAAGTTGAATGTTGGTTAAAGGGAGACAGAAGTAATTAACCGACTAGTGACATTTAAAAGGACGAGAGTTTCAAGGTCCATTTTAAATCTTAACGATAAATTTCAAGTGACCATTGTGACACGCTCTCAAATGATTAATCATGTTGGGTATGTTTAGTGACACTCTTAACACTCGTATTTTTGTATTACATTTGTCATGTTTAAACGATTCATATTTATATTCATATTTATATCCTATTACATTGATATTTAAATATTTTTAAAATCAGTGCTGAAATTATTTTGGTAAATTACTGCTCATTGGAATCTAGAACTATTATAATGAATTAATGTTGAAAATTGTTGTGGTATTTCTATGTTTATAACAAGTAGCATGATATATATATATGTTGTCTATACAAAAATTCTCCCAATTGGAAAAGAGAACATAGTTATCTTAAGAAAAAAATTCGAAACTCTACAAAATCAAGTCATATCATATATGTTAACATGAGTTAACTGAAATGACAAAAAAAATAAATCAAAGACCACAAAATAGTTGAAAACTACAAGAGCTCCGATGCATAAAAGCTCAAAATATGTCCTCAATTTTTGATATCAATGTACTATAATGAACTTAGTTAAACCTACAACTGAATTTCCTTGGCAAATAAGTCACAATATAGTTGACTAGTACTCTAATATAAAGTCTTTAATTTTTGTAAGTATTGAATTAACAATATTTTCTTTTTATTTATTTGTCCTCCTTACAATCTCATAAATAACTAATTTCACATATCTGTGTGGATGGACTCCACATCATCAATTTTGTCTAAGGTCGAAATTAATTACTGATCTCTTAACTAATTTCCACTATATGCTCGTATTCTAAAGGTTGTTTGACCCCTTCTACTTGACTTCAATGTTTTATCAAAAGCCCTTAACTTCCATTAAATAACGAGTAGATCCTTTTAGAAAAGTTTAGTCTTGCATTTCGATCCCAAACATTGTTTCTTCAAACACCGTTGTCGTTGAAATAGGCTCGCAAATTTGATGTTTAAATCGTGTAATGAGTGCACATTCTAGATGGCTCTTCTTCTTGGCACTGGGAAGGATGCCCTGATAAGATCAAGATCATAGTTGTGGGCCAAACAGTTCTCCCAGTCAATAATGAGCTTATCTTGAAATACTTTTTTGTAATTTTATAATCCCTTTATAATGATTCAAAACATATCATGGTTTTGAGTAAATGTATGACATGTTTATCTATATTCAGTTGTGTTTATAAATAATTGGTAGAAATTAATAATATATAATGTGTTTTTATAAAGTTGTGTTTCATCTTCTTTTTATTAGGTACTTATATTTGATTGATATAAGGTTAAAGGGTGAAAGATTTCAAATTAAGTCCACAAATTTGTCTATAATAAAATAAGAAGCAATGATAGTGTCATAACTTCAAACTGGGGAATGTTTGATTGCATGATCGCATGCCATGCCAATCAGTTGTGTGTGACTGTGACAAGCAATGATTCTCTCTTTGCAAGTGTTAATTGGCTTCACAATTTTTTTTTTATAAAAAAATCTTTAAAATTGGCTTTAACACTTCCTTTCAAACCATGTAGGTCATGTTTTCCAATAAAGGAAAACTATTGGCTTATCCTAAAGTAGTTAAGAATTGGTGAGTTTATGGTTTTATTTAAGTTTACTTGCATTCTCTTAGCCATTTTAGACGAATCACCTGGAATTTATTTTTAAACCAGAATTTATTCTCGAAAGAAAACCAGCACGATCACAATAATAACGACCCTCCACTTTAAGTTAGTTAATTTATTTAGCAAGACTTTTTTTTACTTAAACTAGTATAATGAGTTTCAATTGATAAAATCTAATTTAATTCTATAGTTTCTCAAAATTTGTGATCATGATTGGCAATGCACAACTTCATCACAAATCTAAAAAAAATCATTTGGATTGAGCTTAAAAAAATAAATTAAAATTTATGAGAAGAAAAACTTAAATTTCAAATAAGCTCAATAATTAATATGTTTGTAAAAATAGAAAATAATTAATTTTAAATAAATTAATTAGGTAAAGAAGGGAAAGGTAATGGGAAATGATAAGGTTAAAGGATGGAATATCATGTGGAAAGATGTGGTTGGATAAACAATGATTAGCAACTTCTTTCTTTGTGGGTAGTAATCATTACCCATTTTGGTATGCCCTTATAATTAGGTTTCTATCTATCCATCATTACTATTAGATACTATAGGCCATGGGAAAGAAAAAAAAAAAACCAAAATTGGTTTTGTTTCCTAATCAATTTTCCATAACTTTCAATGATAGCATGCTTGTTCTTTAGTACTTTTTTACTTTTATATTAGATTAGTTTAGTTTATATTTTTTTTAAAATTCAAAATCTTTTTGGTATGAAAAAAATGTAACAAAACAATTAAAATAGCATATTTGACAAAGAAAACCTAATATAAAATAGCACTTGATGACAACTTTTAATACTAAAAAAGTTTAATTATATTTTCCAAACTAAATAAAATAAAATTGCAGGGATTTTTTATTTGGATGTGATTATAATAAAATATAACTTTTAAAAGGTCCATCATAGATTTATCAAACTTTTTTCAACTAAATATGTATTGCATATTTTAATGTTTATATTTGTAATGTAAATATATTGCTAACTTCAAAATATTATAGCTTAATATAGGTACAAATAAATATCTATTGAGTTAACGCTATCTTCTGTTTCTCATTTGGAGTGCGATTAATCCTTCGGGTTAGACAAATAGTTTGCAAATACACTTAATCAATTAAGTAGGTAAACAGAACTTATCGGCTCACAGACTCAAACACAGAACCTCAGGAAAAAACTTATCGTCTGACGGACTCAAACACAATACCTAAATGAGGCCGGGTTATCTTAAATGACGCCGGCATTAATACTTTAACTAATTATGTAAATCTAATACATAAATAATGTTAATATATATTAAGTACCAATATAATTATAATAAAATATAAAGAGTACTACCCATCATTAGTCTTATTAAGGGGTTCATGAATAAAGCTAATATTTTGAAAGTAAAGACCTTATCTTTACTAAACTATTACCAAGAACATGGCATGTATATATTATATATATATTGACGGAAAGACCCTTTTTTGTATATATATACTCATGTGTCATGATGTGATGAGATCTTAATTTGATATGTGGGATAATTTGATGGTGGCAAATTGATTACAATCATCTTCATTTATTGAATGACTAATTGATTGCTTATTTGTAACTCATTGATTTTATTATAATTAATATAGGGGAGTTTAATGAAATTGAAAATGACTAATGTTGAATATTAAATTTAAGTTGTGAATTAGATAAGTATTATTAAATAAATTAAATGGAGATATTTTATTATTATTATTTATTTATTTGAACGAAGAATGTGAACCGATAATATTTGCTCTCTTAGAACCACTCTTACTAATTAAACTACCTTAATGGGTTAATTAATTAAATAAAAATATTTAAATTGTTATTATTATTATTTTTGGGAAAGTAAGACTATTCAGACTATTCGTACTTAATTTTAAAGGGTTAAAATTATCTTTGATATGTTTATACATTTTTTAAATAGTCGAAACACAAAGATTTTAACTTATGGTTTTACTAACATGTGTTCTTTTGTGTTTTAAGTATTTTAACTTTATATTTTTAGCTTTTTTTAGATAAAATATAAGGAATTAAGTTGTTTTAAGTAAACACTCATCAAATAGTTTATTTTAAATAAATACTCAATCTTTTAAATTAAGTGATAAGTTGTTCTATCAATAATCATTTTAGTTTCACTTTATCAACCATAAATGATGTATTGAAATACTTGTGTTTATTTGAATTTGGATTTAAATTTAGATTTGGATATTGATGGATTGTGTTTGAATGTTGTTGCATTTGAACTAGCTTAGGCATTTGAAGGTAGAGTACTAACACTTCTCTTGATTCTACTTTCCATTATTTCTCATTTTTTACTTGTTTATACTTTTCATGATACTTTTGAAAGAGTTGCGTATGTATAATCTAATAACTTATTTAATACAAGATGCCATTGGTATAAAGAAAACAAATATTTTTGTCCTTTTTTCTATCTAGATTCTCTTCAAATCATCTTTGATACTAAATAAGTTTTCAAATTATGCATTGATGCATTCCCATATTGTTTCCATGCTTTCCCATATCCTTAACATGTGCAACCATGTTATGAAGAATAGGGTTTTGTGACCCATTAATTTATAAAGTAATTAATTAATGGCTATATATAGTTGTAAATTAAGATTGGAAATAAAGTTAATTGCCACATATTTAGTTTAAGATTAATTGATGAGACATGTACCATGTTATCTAAATGCTCTCCCCCCACCTATGCACATGCATCTCCTCTCTAAATCATGTTCATTACATTTTTTCACCCATTACTTTAGGTATGTGACAATACTATTTTTTTCTACGGATTAATTTTATGTTTGGCTCCTTCCAATATATTATTATGTTAAAACTAGATATGAAAATCTCATAAATAAGTTGTTGGACATCATATCGGAAAAAATACCTTAATACTAACAAAAACTAGAATTTTAATTAGGTTAAAATCTCTATTTAACTTTTAATATTGTAAAATTTTACGACTAAAATAGACGAGTGAATCTCGTCTTAAATTAATTAAATTTTTACAATTTTAGATTTATGACCTTAAAATTTTATAAATTAGGAGTTTGTAAATTATTTTTATTTTACAATTCTACATGATTTTATATAAATAAAATAAATTTATATTTACAAAGTAAAAAAATTATTTATTTAAATAAATGAAGTGATGTAATTGATTTTGAATCTATTATTTATTTATTTATTATTATTATTATTTAGATAAGGTTAAAATTCATAGTTTGTTCCAAAGTTATCATTATAGTGATAGATTAATTCAGGTTATTCAATCATTATTGTAATGATTACAATTTTTAAGACATGGATTTAGATTAATTCAGCTTATTCAATCTAAATTATTTATTAACTATTATAAGTTAATACGGTTCAGTAGATGCGGAGGGTAGGGCATAAGTTGCGGATCAGATCTATGTTAGGGTTTTTGAAAAAAATATATATTTTTTTTAACTGTAAGATGGTTATATTACTCTCTAATTTTAAAATTGTTTTTAATTTAATTCATTATCTATTTATCTAATTCTAAATAAAAAGACAAACCCCATTATCATTCATTTTACACATAATTTTTTTTTAAGCAGACTCAAATTTGTTTCCCCTGATTCATCTATCACTATAAGGATAACTTTTGAACAAACTATGAATTTTAAAGAAAGACATATTTTCTTAAATTTTATATTTATATTTTAATTCGAGAGAGCCCCCAATTAATTTTATTTTGAACCAGATTTTGCATCTGAGCCCGTTAACCACAGATAAGGCTGGAAGTGGATACCAAACATCACCCATCCGGCCGGATACATTTGGATCAATTTTTGTGTGGGCTGAGTGTTATGGCCAATTCATTTTATTTCATGTTGAACATTGAATTAAATATCCATAACATTCGCCCAAAATGAAAGGGAATAACTTAGGCCGTTATGAAGACAATTTCTTTTTTATCTTAAACTTAGTTTAAACTTTAAAATATACAAAATAGTTACACTAACAACAATATATATAATTTACTAACAATAAATTAGTAATATATATATATATATATATATATATATATATAACATAATAAATGTTTCTGCAAACTCGTAGGTCTGGTTTCGGTTTGACCACTCAAATATCATTTCATTATCTTTCTTATTCATTAAATTATTCAATTTATTAATCAAAATATTAAAATATTCTTTATTTTATATTTTTTTATATATATTAATACCTTATAAGTTTTTACTAAAAAAATCTCCAATCTCCTCAAAATCTCCTCAAAATCACGACGAATCATTATTTTTTTCTATTCACAGTTCCGAAGATGCCCTTAGCTCAATCGTAAATAAAATAATAATTTAAATTCTCTAAGAAAAATATAGCAAAAGTGTTGGTAAAACTTATCCATCCGTTTAAACTAAACCGTTTTAAATCGATTCGTTCTAAACCAAACAAAAAAACAAAATACCAAACCGACAATGTTGAAGGACCGACGATTTATGAAATGTTAAAATGAGCTCAACGGTTCAGTTGGCCGGTTTAGTAGTGGTAGAACTATTAAATCGGCCTATCAAAGTTAAAATTTTATGATCATATGCAAATATGAAAATGATTGGTATGAATGGTTCACCAAAATTTGTCCCCGACTAGCTACTTGTAGCGTTTGGAGAGATATATGTACTATGTTAAAGTCTTTTCATGGGCAGTGCAAAAACTCGATATGCAATGGTTCATCGATCAACTTCTAAGATGATATTTGATGTAGTGTCAAAAGTCTTGCATTGTCATTCTCAACCCTCACTTCGACCGCAGTATGTAGAAATACTTCGGTCATTGACATGTTCAATCAACGTATGAATATATAGTTTCACGAGCATAATCAGATACATGAGAAGACTTAATGATTGAGAGGTAACCTTAAATGAAATGATGTTTCTTTTAGTGGGTCACAAGGTGTTGATTCTTTCTTCACATGATATCTTACGTTGACAAGATATGAAATCTTTTATGATTGGTCATTGTTACACATTATTTGTAGAGATTGTTCATATGACTTCTTATGGGAGAAGTTGTGAGATTCTAAATTCCCTTTGGAGCATCATGCATGGAGGGATCTTGATGGATGAAAAATATTGCATTATGGTTAGTCGTTGTAGAATATATTATGAAGAGGTAGAGACGACACATCACTTGCGTTTGAATTGCAAAAGAATTACTACGATTTGAAGCCTACTTTGGAACATGATTGACATTGAGTGGGTGATTCTTGAGTCAATCGTTGATTATTGGAATGTTTGGATAAAATTTACAAGTTCGATTGGATTGAGTCAATGAGTCTCTATCCTTGTTATTTTTGGTAGACTGTTTGACTTGAAAGTAACTGTTGGATGTTCAATGATCGCGATCGACCCATGCATTTACTTATATCTAACGCTATTATTATGACGATGTGTGAGATTTTTTCTAGAAAACTGGTGGAGACGGTCGGTGAGCTCATTAATCTTATTGAGAATCTCCAACCTTGTTAATGTTAAATTTTAAATTAATGCTTGTTCGTTGGTGAATATTTTTTGTTTATATTTTCATTGTTACTCTTAAATGGTTAATCTCGTTATATTTTGAGTGTATTTGGTGACAAGGTTAACACTCGGATTTTTGTATTATTTTTATCTTTATGTTTAAACGATTATTATTTATATCATATTATATGTACCTTTTAAAATAAAACAGTTAAAATTTAAAATTTATTACATAATTTAGTTAACTTATAGTTAATACCTAAATATTTATCTTAGTTATTAAGTTTTAAATAACATGTGAAGCCCCGGGTTATGGGCAACCTACTACCCAGGGCAGCCCACTAAATAAAATAAAGAAGAAATTTCTAGTATTTTTAAAACATAAATAAGTATAGCTTAGTGGGTTTGGGATGAAAAGAGGTCATTAGTTCTAAGGCTGGGGTAGCCCAAAACTTGGAACTGGCTCTTGGCTCTTACTACAATATATTGTTCTTATTCATTTTTCAAAGTAAATTCTATATATAAATATATTATTTAGTAATACTTTTTTTTATTTAACCGACCTTAACTTATTAAACGAACTAAATCAATCTTCTATCTAACCAAATCAAACTGGTCAATAAATCGAATTCGACAGTCACTAAAACAATTTGGTAGTACATTTTGATGTATAAACTAACCGAACTAGATCCTTTACACTCTTAAGGTATATATTAAATTCAAAAGTTTAATGTAATCCTATTATGAACTAGTTGTTGTTTCTTCTTGTCCGACTATTATGACGAGTTGTTGTTCTTTCATTTGGTCCAGTGGCACTCAGAATTTGGAGACTATATTAAATTGACTTTTTTTAATTAAATAAGTACATGAAGACATTTATTTTCATGTTTTTTTATTAGAGATCTACCCTAGAGCCTTTACAGTATGTCTCCAAAATGTGATTAATCAATATATTATTTAAATAATTATATAATATAAAAAATGTGGTAACGAGTGATTAAGCATATAGCCCACAAACACACTTAAATAGACGCGGACAGGCTCGAACTCATAACTTTTTAAAGAGACTGAGGATATTCATCTCTTGTTGTCGCTAGACTAGAAAATGGGATAACTATAGTATAAAGTTAAAGTACTATTTATTCTTTCAAATAATTAATTAGAATTTATTTCAATAAACTATAATTAACTTATGAATTATTATTCGATATGACATTAATTTCATTCTCACTTAAAATATCTTAAGTTTAAGTGAAGATATGACTGTGAATATTAAGGGTTGTGATTTCTTAATTTTTTTTAAAAAAATATTATAAATTATTACAATTAAATCATTTAAAATTAACCAATAATCAAATATAATAACGAAAAAATAAAAATAATATTTCATTTAAACAAAAATAATTCAATATACTAATTATGATTTTTTGAATATCATGTCAAACTATATAATTTATAATTAATTAAATAATAAAATAAATAATGAACATATCTAATAAATTAATAATAATAAAAAAATGTGTGGCCAAATTTATGAACACTAGAGAAAAGTTTAAAATAAACTTACAATAGTTTTGCTTTTGTATCATCTTTAAGGGGCTGAGATTATCTATCCCAATAAATGTTCCAATTTGTAACAGTTGGATAAAAACGACATAATATTTATATAATTTATTTAACATTAAATTTTGACTTCGTTTAACTTTTTAATAGACTTTATTTCTCAATTACCCATTATAGTCACTCTCTCTCTCTTTCTGATCCAACAAATACAGAAACCGATTATCAAAGGCAGTAGGGATCCCAAAATCAGATAAGCAACACTTTATTTCTTCATTTCCCATTTTAGGCTTTATGTTTTTGCCACAACTGGATCAAAATACACAGTAAAATCTTAAGAATTTGTTTCCCTTTTTATACTTATATATACATACTTGTGTTTATAAGTATATAAGTATATGGTAACTTGTGTTTAGAAGTCTAGTTTATATGGTAATTTTTTTTTCAGAATTGTAGTAATATAATGAAAGGTGAATTTACGAGCTGTCGGTGTTTAAATTTTGAAGAAAATGAAGACCGCACAGAAAATGATGTTAATGTTATCAACAAAGGTTAGAATATAATAATGAGATTTTCTCTTAATGTATGGATGCTAATATTGTTTTCGCTTCATATAGATTTGGATAAAAATGATTCATTTATCATAAAAGACTTTGTACCACAATTAGGAATGGAGTTTCAGACCGAAGAAAAAGCGTATAACTTTTATTTGGGATAAGAAAATTTCGTAGTCATAGTGATAATTTAGGTAAAATATTGGATAGGGTCTTTGTTGTAGTGCTCAAGGTAAGAGGGAAAAAGATAAACGATCGGTTTATGTGAATAACACTCGGCCTGAAACAAGATTAGGTTGTGAAGCTAAAATAAAGATTTGTAACCGAACAAGTGGCGTGTTTATTGTGGTGCAATTTGTAAAAGAGAATAATCATCATCTTTCAAGTCCAAACAAGACTCACCTACATATAAGTCACAAAAAATATCTTCTTTAGCTCAGATTGAAATGGCAAATGACATCGCAAGACAAATGGGAGGGAAACAGTTTGTAGGTTTTATTCCTGAAGATTACAGAAATTACTTACATTCGAAAACAACAAGAAGTATGATGGTTGGAGACACATGAGGTGTTTTAGAATATTTGCAAAAATAACAATATAGTGATAGTAGATTTTATTATACTCTTCAAGTTGACGAGGATGATTTGATAACAAATATTTTTTGGTCTGATGCAAAAATGAGAGCTGATTATTATAACTTTGGAGATGTTTTTTTATACAACATATAGGAAGAACAATGAGGGTCGTCCACTTGCATTATTTGTAGGTATTAATCACATAAGCAATCAATAGTTTTTTGTGCTACTTTATTGTATGATGAAAGTTTGTTGATGTTTGAATGGTTGTTCGATACATTTGTTAAGACTATGGGTGGGAGAAAACCCACAACAATTTTTACATATCAAGATGCAACCATGGCAAATGCCTTAGCTTCTACATGGCCAACAACACATCATCGATTTTGTATTTGGCATATTTATCAGAATGACTCTATACATTTTAGTGGTGTTTTTTCTGAGTTTAGAGAGTTTGCTAAGGATTTTTTCACGTGTGTATATGAATTCGATGAAGAGAAAGACTTTTTTGAAGCATGGTCAATGATGTTGAACAAGTATTCACTAGAAAATAATGATTGGTTGAAGCGTATGTTTCAGATCATAGAGAAGTGGGCTTTGGCGTATGGACGACACATGTTTTCTGCAGATATGACTACAACCCAAAGATTTGAAAGTTTGAACAGCCTTGTGAAAAAGTACGTCTCTTATAAACACAAGTTTTCAATATTCTTTCATCATTTTGAAAGTCTTCTTGAAGATTGTCGATATATGAAATTAAAAGCTGGTTTCAAATCAAATCATAGTGTTCCTTATTTACGACATCCTATTGGAAATTTATAAACGAGCAAGAAAGATCTACACTGCCGAGGTATTCAAGTGGTTTGAAGACGAGTGGTTCAAATGTCATGATTATAGCATCGAAACTTGTGTTGAGGATG
This sequence comes from Impatiens glandulifera, assembly GCF_907164915.1. Taxonomy (NCBI): domain Eukaryota; kingdom Viridiplantae; phylum Streptophyta; class Magnoliopsida; order Ericales; family Balsaminaceae; genus Impatiens; species Impatiens glandulifera. Next base: position 55,581,633 of record NC_061862.1, on the reverse strand, counting down.
TTGGTTCATTGGTGAAATATAAAGTTATTCCTCGAGGCAAGGGCTATTATCATACAGTTACACTTCATCCATCATGTGAAAGAGTTCAGTGTGATTGTAGAAAATTTGAGTTTGCGGGAATCTTGTGTTCTCATGTTATATACGATCACCAATGTCTATGACATTCCATAGACATTTCTAATGAGTACATATTGAAAAGATGGACACGAGCTGCTAAGGTTGGATATGTTGGAGTCAAAGATTCAAATGTTGATGAACAGTTTTTGGAGCCTAAAATACTTCAGAATATCCGATATAAAGAACTGTGTGGGTTGTTTGTTCAGTTGAGTATAAAGGCAGCGGAGAGTAAAAACACTTACAAGATTATTAAAGATAGTATTTTGGGTTTGTGTAAGGTGGTAGATGCGAATTGGCAATTTATTGAGCCAACTGCATGTAGTCTTCTCAATAATAAATAGGAGATAGAAACTGATGAAGGGAATACTTTGGTAAAAGGGATTAAAAAAACAGTTTCAGGCAAGAGATTAAAAGATGGTCTAGAAAAGATTTCAAAAAAGAGGAAACCTTCGAAAAAGATCAATCAACCATCACTAGCCAGATCTATTTCATGTGTGCCTAATGGACAATATCAACATCAAGTTAATAGTTTTTATAATTGTTTTTAGTTATGCAATACTGGTGTTAATGGTGTTAAAAGTTTCTAAAACTATTTTTTTTTTTGTTTTAGCTGTTGACACATCTGCATGCACTTGTGACTCCGTTGATAGTTTGAATATGTCTGAAATTCAAGCTTCATAAACTCTGTTAACACCACATTCTTAGGTATATTCGTAATCATGCTTGTTTAATATTGGGTTTAATACAACTGTGTTTAGATTTATTTTAGTGATAATAATTTTATAATTGATGTCAAAAGTTTCTAAAACTATATTTTTTTTATTTTAGCTAATAACTCATACGCATGCACGAGGCGATTCCGTTCATAGTTTGAGTATATCTGGAACTTAAGTTTTTCACAAGTTCTATTAGCACCACATTTTCAAGTACATTCGTAATCTTACTTTTTAAATATTTATTAATAAATTGAAACAAATATGTAGTTATCATATTTTATTGATTTCACATAATGCACAAGTAGCATATATATGAATTCAAATCCATGACACTTGGGTTAGTTCACAACCGTCGATATTTTGGTCAAATACACAATTGATATTTATTGTTATACAAATAGTATTTAGTCATATATTTAATTATTTTTTTATTAAATTTGAGAATGTTATTGATTAATTATTGAATAATTTTTAACATTTATTATTGTTGTAGCTGGAATAACAAATTGATATTGGTTCTTCTCAGAGGCAAGAGGCCAAATGATGCTATAATATATTCGATGACAAATTAGAGAATGATGCAGTAATATTTGTAAAATTATAAATTTTCTCTATTTGAAATACATTATTGTGATATAAAAGTGCAGTATTTTTTGTGATTGTATGTCAAATGTATGTGATTTTTAGAAAATGTTTTTATTTGGGTATATTCTAATATATTTTTATGAATTTGGGTGATTTCTAATGTCATGTAGATATTGTTACATCTACTCATTTGTACAGTTCATTCATGTCTGTTTGTGTTAAAATCTTGAAAGATAAGATGTAAATTGGATTACATTATTGAAGTTGAAGGCAAATTAGAAGTAAAAAATTATTTTATGAAGTTACCATTTTTACAACTATTTATATGGTTTAAGAGTCAACTTTCTTTCTTATATTTTTCATTCACAATTGTTTGGTTGAATTGATATAGCCGATTAAGACAAAAGAGAGACAAAGACATTTGGATAAGGTTTAAGATAAAAAAAATAATACATGTATATCTATCCATTGGAGCTGCTATTAAAAACATTATGAATTAATTATATAATAGAAACCCACCCAGCCAAGGTTTAAAAATAAAAGCGTTTGCTACAATTTCCATCATATAATATAATATAATATAATATAATATAATATAATATAATATAATATAATACTGTCTTGCCTTGTTTTTTCATCATATAATAATTTGAGCCAATTGTATCATTTGCATTAAATAAAAATATTAATAAGTCACTTACAATAAGAAGATGTTTTGAACTAACTAGTAATCCATATGATTAACAATACAATAATTACCACACATAATTTCCATTGTCTTGATCTAAGTTTTTCAAGTGCAACCTCCACTTTTTTAATTTCAGCATCTTTTTCATTCACACGCCTTAACAAATCATGTATAATACTTTTAGCTCTTTGACAAATTTCTGGATCATATCATTATTGAAAAAATCGACATGCTTGAGAGCCCTGCCCAAATAATTCATACAAAAATAAAGATTTACTAACTTACAATATAAGAATTATCAACATATATTTAATACACATACCAGCCAATTAGAACATGACCAAAATCTCTTTCTTGGATTAGTATCCTTCCATGAAGTCACCAATATTGTTCTCTTTCCACATAAGCACATTGGCTCAATTATACTATATAACACTACAAACCAAGTTTTGCACATCTTTGTAACAATAAGACTATGTAAAAAGGATATAAATATGACAAGACTCACCAAATGGTAAATTTTGGGAAAGTCACTTATATGTATTGTTATTACCTTGAGTTTTAAAAAAAATGGAAACGACTCTGATCGGGACAAATGAATTTTTTTTTAAAAAAGAATAAACTGTAGAAGAACAATTAACATGCATATATAAAAAAGCCCTCAATCAATTTCAGTTAAAGAATTACAAATCATCGAATATCACGAAACCCTAAAACCAATATAGGATCGGTATACCTTTTCAAAACCAATAAATGATTGAAATTTTTTGAAATGCTGTGTGTGAGCTTCTGTAATCTTTACCGAAAGACTAATAATATCCATAACATCATTATCAAATTTAGTATTAAGATAAAGCCTAATTTTTTTTAACCGAATAAACCCTAACTTTTTCTGAAAAAATGATTTTCATCCGAAAAAATATTTACCTTAGGCTTACATTGACATGAAAAACTTGAGCTCTGCTTGAAATTTTGGTTATCTGATCTTGGGATCTTGCTGCCCTTTGTTATTCGGTTACTGGATAAAAAAAAAAGACTTACTAAAATGGGAAATGAAGAAATAAAGCCTTACTTATCTAATTTTGGGATATGTTGCATTTGATAATCGGTTTCTAGATTTGTTAGATCAGAAAGAGAGAGTGATTGTAATCGGTAATTGAGAAATAAAATCTTTATTAAAAAGTTAAACGAGTTAAAATTTAATGTTAAATAAATTATATAAATACTACGTCGTTTTATCAACCTCGTACAAATTGGAATATTTCTTGGGACATTTGATCTTAGCCCTCTTTTAAGTGAGCATGTTTTCTTGTAATACCCTATCAATGGTGCAGAAGGATTGTCAGAATAGCCGATGAAACGGGTCAAAGAAGGTCTAAAATTGGAAAATTAATCAATGCCTTCTACAAAATTGAACGAAATTTGTAACTATTATTTAAAAATAATATATATAAATTTTGAATTTGTAACATGTATAACCATATTTGAAAAAATAAATATTTTTATAAAACACAATTGATTAACCTGTGAAATTTTTATTATTTTTTTATATTTTATTTTTTTGAATAAGTTTGTTTTTAATGTGATCTGAATGATTTTATTGAAGGTATTGAAGGGTTAGTTATATAATTATATATTTATACACAGAATTATAAATATAAAAAAAAGTAAATAATTTATTTGTTAAAATGTTCATATACACAAGAAAAATTGAAGTTCAATTTTCGTGGAAGTGCAAATTTTTAACAATTATAAATGTTTATATGAATGAGTAACAGATAATTTAATTTGTTAATGAGATGGTTTATTAGTTAAATATGTGAGAAAAGAAAGATATAAAAAATTTGAAGTTAGGTCATAATATTAATAATTTAAGAGGAAAAAAAATGGATGTTTGAAAATATATAAGGTTGATGCAGATTAGTTTTTCTTAATTAAAATAAATAAATTAAATTATTATTGTCTTTAAACACCCAACTAAATAAACTTAGAGGTATATAGGTAACAAAGTTATAATGAAAGAAAGATCCCTTATTCAACGTTGCTACCACATGGGTAGGAGATAGAAAAAAAAAATTAATGCCTAAAATTGTCTAAATTCAATTCCCGCACTCATTTTCTCAAATCATTTCTCTCTATCTCAACTCTCTCCGGAGAAAATCGTCTCCAAACCTAAAGCCCTAGATTTATTCATTTCATTTTTAAAAAACACAAATTTTTCGTTGAATTGGTATGCTTCAACTTCAGTTATACGGAATATTAATTTTTATTTTTATTTTTATTTTTATTTTGTATAGATAACAAAGTACTTCAGGTTTAACAAACTCTAAACCATTTTTATGTTCAAGAACCCAGCAAAGATAACATCGCAGAAAGGAACCCAAAAGATGAGGCAATGAACAATTCGTCCATTGAACCCTAAATGTATTATTAGTTTTGTTGTTATGCATTTCACATGAAGAAGTCTTTAACATAGCTTTGTTCAGGACAAGTGTATGGCATATTTCTTCGAAGTTGTTGTCATGTATGGAGAACTAAGAGCCGCTGAAAGATTGTAATTCTTCCTATTAGGATGTGTTCTTATTCGGCCTTTTTCTACTCGAACCTCCTCTACGGTTTGAGATTATATGTCAACCACCACTTCAGGTGGTGTTTCAACTCAAACCACCTCTATGGGTTGAGATTGTATTCCAACCACCACTTCGGGTGGTGTTTCGACTCAAACTTCCTTTGTGGGTTGAGATTTTATGCTAACCACCACTTCGGGTGATGTTTCAACTCGAACCTCCTCTACGGGTTAAGATTCTATTTCAACCACCACTTTGGGTGGTGTTTCAATTCGAATCTTTGCGGCTTCTACAAGGGGTGTCTTTGCGAAGTATTTGTGGAGGACATCCTTGAGAAATTCATTTGTGTCCATAGCCTCGTATAAGACATAGATCGAGGTATTAAATAATACACTTGGGTTCATTTTCTATTGTTGTACTAATTCCACTACATTTTCCAACACTCGTGTGACTTTTGCCATATTTTGTGCAGATATAGCAATAGTCATTAATGCATTTGTAACAATGCAAGAGGTTAATACCGGTGCGGGTTGGACTTTTTTAGGATCTCGCTGTCCTTGACCATCCACATCATGCTTTAACAATTAAGACTCATCCTCTACAATTTGAGGCGCCGCCTCTGCCATCCTTATGCCACAGTCTAGGCTCATCCTGAATCTGAATCATTGTAATCATTATCGTCTCAATTTTATTTACATCCTACTTTTCAGTTTATTACCATTCTAGTATGATAATATTGGAAATAGCCATTTGTAAGGTAGTTGGAGTTCAGGTCTGCAACCCTATCTATTTAGCACAACTAAAAACAATATTCAATATGTTAGAACATTTACATTTATATTTGAATAAACCACCGAATTAAATTACTGATTTTTGACAAAGATTACTTACAAAGAAAAATGTATGCGGTCCATGGAAATGACTTTTTTTCATTTATCTGCCACTTTTTGCAGACATCAACTAATCCATTAATTGTGAATTAACACAAAATCATCTTTCAAATATTATTAACATCAAATATAGATTTCAGGATTTTAAACATGTAGGTACAAAAATAGGGTAAGAGAAATGTATATAAATGAATGATGCTTTGGAATTTAAGTTTGTGATTAACTTTATACATTCATTGTTGATTCTATGAGGTCTAGAAAAAGTTGCTGACAACATAAACTACAAAGTACATCTTAAAATTATTGTCATCTACTCGGTTCTTTAGAATCTTCTCTAACATTTCGGTTGTTTTAGGACTGTCGCTGTTTTATACGATTCTCCATTGTCTCCTCCACTCCCTCAACTGAACATCATATTCGGGGTACATTGTCTCGTTTCCAATTGAATCTACAATTTTAATCTCCCCTTTAGGGATGTCTAGTACGCATTGAACATCATCTTCATCTATTTGGACTTTCTCGCCATTCCTTAGGATGATCGCACACCTACTATAGTCGAATGACTTGACAAGGTGTCGAGAGAGTTTGTCTAGATATTTTGAAAGGTCAAGTGACAAAAACCCTTCGAAGCATATGACCTTCAGAGTCTCTTTTTGTTCATACGATAATTGTTGAAGTAGATTGTAAAGACCCATTAATGAGGTCCTAGTCAAAAATATATTGTGACTAAATTTTAGTCTTTTGAGGGAGGGAGTTGCACACCCCTTGATCTTTAGTTATAGTTGTTGTGGCCAGTAGTAACAATTCTGTTGTCGATGGCCGACGATTCCTTTTATAGTCTCTATAAAAATAAATAAAAGTACTTAATTAGTTTGATTTAGTTTGATTGGTAAAATATAAAAGTTAAAAAGAAGCTATGATGGACCAATATTACACTAGCCATTGAGCAATCATCAACATATATATAATTAAAAACATATAATGATGGTTATAATTATTTTGAGACAGTCATGAATGGAAGCAAATGTCGTACATTCTTCATGATGGTATATAGTCAAACAAATGCCAAATAAATTACGAATTGATTATTACAAGAAATAATGTAATGACTTGTTAGAAAAATAATATAATATAGTTGTGAGTTATAGAAATTATCACCACCTCATTTTGTTTATAAAATAATGGAATTTCATGACAAAAAAGATTATAATGAAAAATGGTTAAACAATGATAAATAATCAAATTTCATAATTGTCTCAAACTATTCGAAAAAAATGTCCCCAATATGGTCATGTTCGGGACAAAACCCAAAATAATATCGCGTACTATTTTTGAGCTCTAGCTCAAGAATGGCAACCCAAGTCTAATGTAGATAGTTTCTATATGTTCCTAGGAGTATTTCGAAATAATCATCGCACGATTTGATCAAAGTTTGAATAATCATTGCGAAGAACTAAAATTTTTTATTTTTCATATTAAATCTAACTAAAACCAGAACATGTTCGGGATAAATCTAACTAAAAACATATCATGTTCGAGAACTTACCTTTGAGTGTTTTCGATAAACTTGGATGTAGTTATAGGAATCTCATTCTCCTGAAAAGTAAAAGAAACGAAGAGACGATTTTCCACTAACGCTTCATTGCTCCGATAGAAACATAAGGTTAGTGTTATGTTAGGGTTACTCAAATCATGTTTGGGTTACTCAAATCATGTTTGGGAACTTAAAAGCTTACAAATTTTGAACTTATAAGCTGAAGAAGAGACGCGGAAGAAGGAAGAAATTGTCAAAGTCGCGAAAGAATGAAGAAATCGCCGAAATCACCAAAGTAGCCGAAGAAGAAGCTGAAAAGAAGCGGAAAAAAAAAAGAATACGAAGAGGCGAAGAGAAAAATAAAAAATAATTTATTTTTTTCTCTAATGCACATGTGATCTGATTTATGGTCTTATTTTCATATATTTAATCTATAGATATAAACCCTCTCTTTAACATTTATAACGAAGAGAGTAAATTTCAAATTAAGAGTAGTATTTTTAAAATCAAAACTAAAATGTTTTTTTTTTTAAAAATTATTTCTAACAAAAATTAATTATAACTAACATGTAGCCCGTGCATTTGAACGAGTAAAGATATAAAACCAGAAAAAAAAAGTTACAGTTAAAATGTGATAATATTTTTAATTTATTCACATATATATCCAAATTAACCACAACGACCCGGTAATTCAGACACTTTGAAAATTAAGCATCATTTTATATATAGAGAGAGATTAGCTAGTTAAAAAGTTAAACTTATATTGTTAAAACGTCCAACGTTCATCAAATTTGGTGTTGAATTTAAAATATAAAGTCTTATTAGCCTAGTTGTTTAAAGGGTTGTATTTGTTTTGTTAGGTTGCAAATTCGAAACATATTTATAGCATTTTTAATTTTATTTTTAACCGTTTTAAGTCTATGGGCAGGTCAACCCACAATCCGACCTAAATATCCATTTACTCTCATATATGATATATATCCAAATTAACCACAGCTCTCGACCCGGCAATCCGGACACTTTGAAAATTAAACATCATTATATATATAGATTAGTTAGTTAAAAAATTGAACTTATATTGTTAAAAAGTCCCGCATTCATCAAATTTGGTGTTGAATTTAAAATATAAAGTCTTATTAGCCTAGTTGGTTAAAAAATACTTGTTTGTTAGGTTGCAAGTTTGAAACATACATGTATCATTTTTTATTTTATTTTTAACCGTTTTAAGTTTATGGGCGGATCAACCCACAATCCGACCAAATATCCATTTACTTTAACATATATATCCAAATTAACCACACCTCTTGACCCGACAATCCGAATATTTGAAAATTAAGCATAATTATTTATATATATATATATATATATATAAATAGATTGTTCATTTATGTGAAAGTAGACGTGTTTTACTATATTTTTAGTTCATATGAGTATTATTAATCTTTTAATTATCTTATAAATTTATTTTTCATTTTTTATTCTTATATTCAATAAAAAAATTTATAAAACATAAGCAACATTTTTACCTATTAAATTAACATTAGTATATAAAGTATATATAAGAGACTAATTTTTTTTTAAAAAAGGTTCATGTATATTAAAAATGAAAAAAAAAATCGTTTAAGCAAAACGACAAAATATGACATGAAAATAACAAATAATAATTAAAAACAATACTTAAAGAGTTATCGAGCTCGTAAATCCTCAAAAAGAACAATTAACTCTCTGACAGACTCTACCGACTTTCCTGAACGAATCTCAAAAAATATCATAATAATAGTATTAAGAATGATACGCATCGGACGACTACGATCATTAAAAGTTCGACGATTTCTCTCCAACCAGATAGTTCACCAAAGAATAATTGGGATGGTAACCCAAATATGTAGACATATCATATCAGCCGCATCAATCCAAATTTTCCAGCAACTATCCTAAAGACTCGGTCATCACCCAATGAATCCCAATAATACTCCACTAAAGGCTCAAAATACTAGTCACCTCTCGACAATGCAAAACTAAGTGAGTTATCGATTCAACTTCTTCTTGACACATACGACTAGCCATAATATAACATTTTTTCACGCACATATCATCTGTTAGAATTCCACCATGAATAACGCTTCATCCAAAAAAACGAGATTTTGGGTGAAATCTTTGACTCCCAAAGTTTTTCCCAATAAAAATTATATAGAATCATCTTAGTGAACAACTTGTAGCAATGTCCCACATGGAAACTATTCATATCTTGCCAACGCATAATGTCTTGTTCAAACGCTGACACTTGTTTACGTCCTATCAAAATTAAAACTCTATTATGGGACGAAGTCTCCATAATGTTTAATCTCCTTCTATATCTAATTTGACTAACGAAACCACTAGACCGAGGATCAAACATTCCTTAACTATGGCATTTCTACATATAGAAATGGAAGCAAGTTTAGGATATGTCGTAACTAGACTTTTGACACTATACCAAATGTCTTCCCAAAATTTAATCGAATAACCATCCCCCACAATGAATCTAGACTGCTCACGAAAATTTTCTACATAGGATAAATTCCCCTCCAAATGCTATACCTCGCTGGATAATTAGATATTTTGGTGAACCAACCAGACCAATCATTACCATACTTACATCTAATTATCGATGCCCAAAAACTATTCGACTCCATTGCAAGTCTACTACACCATTTTGATAGAAGAGCTTTATTAAAAGAAATAAGATCTTGAATATTTAGACCTCCTCGATCTTTAGAACATTTAACTTTATCCCAACTAATTAGATGACAAAATGATGAGTTAGAAGATCCCCATAGAAATTTATACATTACTCTCTCCATTTTCACTGCCACACTCTTGGGGAAAATGAATAAGGACATCATATATGTGGGCATAGATGAAAGCACACTCTTAATGAGGATTAGTCGACCCCCTTTCGAGATTATTTTATTTTTCCATCTAGACAATTTACATTCCATTTTAGTGATAATTTGGTCCCAAGAGACCTTGGATCGCAATCTAACACCTAATAGAATGTCAAGATATGTTGACGGAAGATCACCAATTCTAAACCCCAATACATTTACCAACCTTATCTTTCTTCTATTCAAAACAGAATTTAGAAAAAAAAATGTATGATTTATTAAGATTAACTCGAAGACCGGAACATGTATCGAATAACCATAAAATATATTGAAGGTGTTGAAAATTCCTATAAGTACCCTGACATGACAGAGCGTGTCATCAATAAAAAGAAAATGTGATATTGTGAAAGGATATCTTCTTGACCCACAACTCACTCTACGGATAAGTCATGAGTTTTCTGCGAAAGCCATCATTTTTTAGAGAGTTTCCATAACAATGACTAACAAAAAATGAGAGAGTGTATCACCGTGTTTGATCCCTCTAGAGTTCTCGAAAAATCCCTGAGAATTTCCATTAACAATGACATAAAACTTAATCGTCGAGAAGAAAAATCTAATCCAACCAATTCATTTCGCACCCATTCTCATTTTTTTATTACATCAAATAAAAACTCTCAATTGATACGATCATAAGCTTTTTCGATGTCTAACTTGACAAAAACACATTTTTCACCACTTGAATTAGTTGAGTCAATGCACTCATTGGCTATTAATACGGCAACATAGATTTGATGACATTTAATGAACGATATCTGATTACTAGATATGACCGTCTTTAACACCTTCCGCAACATGTTGGTCAAATATTTTGCAACAATCTTATAGAATGACGAAATGAGACTGATAGGCCTAAAATTCTTTACATCAATACTTCATGGAGCTTTACGAATGAGACATATCAAAGTAGAGTTCCAACTATTATCAAATGATAAAAATCGATAAAAATGATCAATTGCTTCCATAATTTCAGTTCTAAGGAAATTCCACGTCTTCTTAAAAAAATAAAAGTAAATTCATCGCATCTTGGCGCTTTATCACTTCAACACCCCTTAATGACCTTCTCAACCTCCTCTAATGTAAAACGAGACACTAACATATATTTTTGCGTTGTACTAATTGAATCAAAAGTTATATAATTCAATTTATGTATGACCTTAAATGGCTCCTTAAACAAACCCTTATAGAATTTGACAATACTCATAGAGATTTCAGGTTCAGTATCATAAACTTCTCCATCGGTCGAGATATAATTTATCACATTATTTATTGCTTGCACGTTAAAGATCCCATAGAAAAACTTGGTGTTTCTATCTCCGATTCTTAACCATGTAGATCTACTTCGCTAGCGTGCCCTAGTTTCTTCTTTCTTACACATATCGAGTAACTTGCTAACAATGTGAATCCGAGAACTAACCTCCTCAACAGAGAGTTCACGAATCTCCTCATTCTCGTCAATGACATTAATTTCATACACAAGTCATTGATTTTAACACAAAATAAAGTATGATCTCCCACGAACCAACTTTTGAGAAGCTTATGCAGATTCCTTAAATTCATAAAGAGATTACTCGACTGAGAACCAACCGATGACTGATTCACCCACCATGATTGCACACACGCTATAAAGTCCTCTTTGATCAACCATTTATTTTCGAATCTAAATTGTCGACATGTTCTCTCCATCTTTTGGCGTTCTATCTAAATCGGTCGGTGATCTGAACAACTATATAGAAGGACCTTCTGAAATATATTAAAAAATCCTCAAAATATTGATTCACTAATTAGAAATATGTCGATACGAGAATGAACGTGACCCACATTGTCATTACTTCTCCTAAAAGTGAATTGATCACCTTTCAAAGGAAAATCGACAAGTTCAAGTTCTTCAATTGTCTACGAGAACTCGCGCATTGGGCTATTATGCCTATTTGCCCCTTTTCTTTCATATGGAAATCTCACTTCGTTCATGTTGCCTGTAAAAACAATTGGTAAGTCCTAGAGGACTAGCCATGTTCTTCATCTCATTAAAGAACTCAATTTTAAATTGTGTAAGAACCGGTCCATAAACCACAGAAATTACTCATCGAAAATTATCCTCCCGATTTTTTAATTGAACGTTAACCGAGTATCTACAAAAATTAACATCTATGTTCTCATACATATTTTCATTCCAGACAATTCCACTTGACACCCCTATAGAATCAAGATCCTCCCAACCACACCACCTTCAATTACATAAATTCTTAACGATCCACTGATCCATCTTCCGAATTTTGTCTCACTAAAACAATATATACCACAACCAAGGGTTCCCAATTGTGACTTAATGATACATATTTTCACACCAACATTTAATCCATAAACGTTCCAAGCAATAATTTTTCCAATTATTGATAAAATTTAGTTGGAATAACCATTTTTCGGTTTCAAGACATGCTTTCCTACTTACATATTATCATGCGGTAAATCATTTAGCTTCTTCAGCTGACAATGTTGGTAGTTTTTCGATGAAGAAGGACTTGGGTGGAAAGTATACGGGAGGGGTGGAATATCGTGCACATTGGGCCACACTTCGGTCCTTAATTCAAGGACCTCCTTCATGGGAGATTTATTTCATCCATCGTCATATTATGTGTCGAGAATTCTACTTATATATTCTCGTTAACGTCATAATCTGACTCAAAATTCACTAAATTCTCATCAGACACATCATGAATGAAAACTAGTGATTCAAGAACATTAATCGCAGGATAAAGTGTTCTAATATGATTTGACTTGGAATATATCCTCTATAGGAGACCAAAATTTATTTTCTAAATCTTCGATTGTTTCTTTCTCGGACAACAAATCCAAAATATGACGAGGAGTTGATAAACTCACCTCATGATATACAATCACTTGCCTATTCTCCATTCTTTTGACATTCGGGTAATCAGCGCAACTCGATGTGTGTGAAGACAGATGCTCCATCTCATCATCACAAGAAACTATTGAATAATTTATTATATCCTCGTCCTACTCAACCACCCTCCCGACCATATCAAATTTCCTCGAATTTGTTATTTCAACAACTAATCTTTCAACATCGACAAGTCTAGCCATACGGATCCGATCAACGTAAAATGATGTAATAATTGAATCTATTGTTAGTCCACGTGAAGTCGACGCCTCCCTCACATGCGGATTTGACGAGAATAAGACCCTAAATAAGGAGATATAAGAGATTTAATATTAAATGTGATATTTATCTTTATTTAAAATGAACTAAAATTAAAATATGAATTCAGATTAAAAATGAATTATAATTATTTTCTTATTTGAAGAAATAATTATACAAAAGGTGACAAACAAGAGCAAATGGAAGCGTAAGACCGGGGTGGGGCGTTTCGAATGATTAGAACCAAAGACTCCCCATTTGCGCGCTCCTTCGCCCACATCATCGTCTTCTCTTTCTAAGCGGAGAAGTTTCATAGTGTGACAGAGAGAGTGTGACAGAGAAAAAAAGGGGGGAGTTTGTTAGAAATGCATGGCCATTCGCATTCTACAGTAGCTCTCAGCCTCAAATACTTAAATAAGAAGAGTGATATAAATATATTCAGACAAGGAACGAGTTCAGTGTACAATGCTCTTTGGAAAGGAAGGAGAAAGCAAATCAATACACAGTGAAGCGACTGGAATTTTTATACAATAATGACGGACAAGAGTGCCGCCTTGGAAGGGATCAAGAATGAAACAGTTGATCTTGTATGCGCATTCTCATCTTTCTTCTTCTTCTTCACTGTTTCTCTTAACCCTCTTGTATCCTGATTTGCATATAAATTGATGAATTACAGGAGCGTATACCAGTGGATGAAGTGTTTGAACAGTTAAAATGTACAAGAGAAGGGTTATCATCAGAAGAAGGGGAACAGAGGCTTCAGATCTTTGGCTATAACAAGCTCGAGGAGAAACATGTGCACTTCTCTCACAATACCCACTTATTTTCTCCATTGTATCTCATGTGGGTATACTAATTTTCTTTACACATTTTTTTGGTAACAGGAAAGTAAATTACTCAAGTTCTTGGGTTTCATGTGGAATCCATTGTCATGGGTTATGGAAATTGCTGCAATCATGGCCATTGCTTTGGCTAATGGAGGGGTAATTTTATTATTACTATTTCTACTCATCCGTTTGTTTCAAGAATTAAAAAAGATATTTCGATATGAATAATGCAGGGAAAACCACCAGATTGGCAAGATTTTGTTGGCATTATGGTATTGCTTGTTATCAATTCCACCATCAGTTTCATAGAAGAGAACAATGCAGGCAATGCTGCTGCAGCACTAATGGCCAAACTTGCTCCCCAGGCAAAGGTACAACATCAGTTCAAGAAGAAATTCAAAATTATCTACTTGTTTGAACTAATGATCATTATAAATTAATTTTAAGGTGTTGAGAAATGGGAAGTGGGGTGAGCAAGAAGCAACGATTCTTGTTCCTGGCGATGTGATTAGTGTTAAGCTAGGAGATATCATCCCAGCCGATGCTCGTCTCTTGGAAGGAGATCCTCTTAAAATCGATCAATCTGCACTAACCGGTGAATCCTTGCCAACCACAAAATATCCAGGTGATGAAGTCTTTTCAGGCTCCACATGTAAACAGGGTGAGCTTGAAGCAGTTGTCATCGCTACCGGAGTTCATACCTTCTTTGGAAAAGCAGCTCACCTTGTAGACAGTACCAATCAAGTTGGCCATTTCCAAAAGGTAAAAAATATGATCAGAGGTTTCAGTAGTTAATCTGCTAATACAGAAAATTTGAATGGTTTACTTAATTTTATGGTGAAATTTAGGTATTGACAGCAATTGGAAACTTCTGCATATGCTCGATCGCTTTGGGAATCTTGGTAGAGATCGTGGTGATGTACCCGATTCAGCATCGTCGATATAGGGATGGAATTGACAACTTATTGGTCCTTCTGATTGGAGGAATTCCTATTGCAATGCCAACTGTTTTATCCGTTACAATGGCAATCGGGTCTCATCGTTTAGCCCAACAAGGCGCTATTACAAAGAGGATGACTGCTATTGAGGAATTGGCTGGAATGGATGTTCTCTGTAGTGACAAGACAGGGACACTGACCTTGAACAAGCTTACAGTAGACAAGAATCTTATCGAGACCTTTGCAAAGGATATAGACAAGGATATGGTTATTCTTCTTGGAGCAAGAGCTTCTAGGGTCGAAAATCAGGATGCTATTGACGCTTGTATTGTCGGAATGCTGGCAGATCCTAAAGAGGTAATACAACAAATAACCATTTTGTGTCTTTTTTTGATCTATGACTCTATTCTGCAGTAAAAACTAATTTGATTTTTTTGCAGGCAAGAGCTGGAATCAACGAGGTACATTTCCTACCGTTTAATCCTGTTGGAAAACGAACAGCCATAACTTATATTGGTGGTGATGGGCAATGGTATAGAGTTAGCAAAGGAGCACCAGAGCAGGTAGTTTTTCTGTTTATGTTTTCTCTGTTCTTGCATAATAAACATATTTTGTCTGAACTGATTATAAGAATTCTATACCAGATTATTGAGCTGTGCAATCTAAAGGAAGATGTGAAGAGAAAAGCTCATGATATCATTGATAAGTTTGCTGATCGTGGTCTACGTTCTCTTGCAGTTTCTCAACAAGTAATTAGCAATTTCTTTAGTTTTTTTTGGGGTAGTCAGCTGTTTCACTCGGTTATTTAAGTTCATAATTATTATCTTGTTGGGTATCTGCAGACTGTACCGGAGAGGACTAAGGAAGGTGAAGGTGGACCATGGGTGTTTGTGGGTATATTGCCTCTCTTTGACCCGCCAAGACATGACAGTGCAGAGACAATCCGTCGGGCCTTAAATCTTGGAGTGAATGTCAAGATGATTACCGGTGATCAGCTAGCCATTGGCAAGGAAACTGGACGTAGGCTTGGCATGGGAACCAACATGTATCCTTCTTCATCCCTCCTTGGCCAACACAAGGACGAAAGTATTGCAAATCTACCCATTGAAGAACTCATTGAGAAAGCTGATGGCTTTGCTGGTGTCTTCCCTGGTATGTCACGTTCAAATATGTGAATTCTTTCTGTTTCTGTAAAAAATGGTGAAATCAGAATAAGGGTAACTCAAGTGAAAAAGTGTAAGGTGGTTTGTGGGTTTTGTTTTTTGTGTAGAGCATAAATACGAGATTGTGAAGAAACTTCAAGAAAGGAAACATATTTGTGGGATGACTGGAGATGGTGTAAACGATGCTCCTGCATTGAAGAGGGCAGATATTGGTATTGCAGTTGCGGATGCTACAGATGCTGCAAGAAGTGCTTCTGATATTGTCCTCACAGAACCAGGACTGAGCGTCATTATAAGTGCAGTCTTAACAAGCAGAGCAATTTTCCAGAGAATGAAGAACTACACTATCTACGCTGTTTCCCTCACCATTAGGATAGTATTGGGTTTCATGCTCATCGCCCTCATATGGAAATTCGACTTTTCACCTTTCATGGTTCTAGTTATCGCCATCCTAAACGACGGAACCATCATGACTATCTCCAAAGATAAGGTTAAACCCTCTCCCTTGCCCGATTCATGGAAGCTCAAGGAGATTTTTGCAACCGGGATTGTTCTTGGAACATACCTGGCAGTTATGACTGTTGTTTTCTTCTGGCTTGCTGTTGAGTCGGATTTCTTCTCAGTAAGTTAATTACATTAACATGTCCAATGATTCAATTGTCTTTTTTTGTTTTGTTTTTGCTGGCTAATAAATTAGTTACTTTGCAGGATAAATTTGGTGTAAGATCGATTAGGCGTAGTCCAGAAGAGCTTACTTCGGCTCTGTATCTCCAAGTGAGCATTGTTAGCCAGGCTCTTATCTTTGTGACTCGATCAAGAAGCTGGTCATTTGTTGAACGGCCTGGTCTTCTTCTTCTAACTGCGTTTATATTGGCACAGCTGGTAAGTTTAATTGTTAACAAATTGTGCTTGAAATTATTAGACATGAAATTAACAAGTTTTCACAATGAAGGTGGCTACATTCATTGCTGTGTATGCTGACTGGGGATTTGCACGCATCAGTGGAATTGGATGGGGATGGGCTGGAGTAATATGGCTTTATAGTATAGTGTTTTACATTCCTCTGGATATTTTTAAGTTCATGATTCGATATGCATTGAGTGGAAGAGCATGGGATAATCTACTTCAGAGAAGGGTAATAGCTATTATTGTTATTTGTCTCACACTCAATTCTATGGTTTTCTTATAACTAATTGATTGGTTTAACCAATTTATATATTTATTTATATAGACTGCATTTACGACGAAAGAAAACTATGGTCGGGGTGAGAGGGAGGCACAATGGGCTTTGGCTCAACGCACATTGCACGGGCTTCAACCTCCAGACCATTCAGAACTCTTCAACGATAAGAACAGTTACCGCGAGTTGTCTGAAATCGCTGAACAGGCCAAACGTCGTGCTGAGGTTGCAAGGTGAGTGAAAAGTGAACATGAAGGAGAGAATTATTTGAATTTTTTGTTGTAACTTGTAAATGGTTTTGGGTTTTTCAGGCTTAGGGAGCTTCATACATTGAAAGGGCATGTGGAATCAGTGGTGAAGCTAAAGGGTCTTGACATTGACACTATTCAACAACATTATACAGTCTAATGATATAGTAAGAGGAGAAAGATGAGTTTGATTGAAGAAGAAGTATATTATAACTCCTCAGAAGTTGGCAGAAATGAGAAGTAGAAAACAGAAAGAAGAAGAAGAAAAAGAAGAGGATGATGCTGCTGCTGCTGCTAGCTGCTACAGCTTTGTATCTTCTTTTTATATTATCTTGGTTGTTAATAAAAGATATGATGATGATGATAATGATAATGTTGATACCGACTGTAATGATGGTCATAGGGAAATAATCCAACTCTTTGAGATTTGTCTCAATTGAAGATTGGTTTGTTGTTGCCATTTGGAGAGGGTTACTACATTAGGTGGTTGGGTTCTGTTCTGTTCTATTCTGTATTCACCCATTTTGGGTATCATATATGAAATTTATTTCCTTGCCACAATTTTATTTACGCCATTTTAGTCATGCTATCAGTTCATTTTACTATATATATTTACTTTTACTTTTCTCAATTACTTAACCTAAATAATCTTCTTTTTAATCAAAAAAGATTTAAGAAAAAAAATAAAGATTATTTGAAACTAAGATTGAACCTAGTTACAAGATTGAACTTAGTTACAAGATTGAACTTAAATGTCGAGACCAAGTATTATATCCCCATCTCACACCAAGATTGTGACAACCTAAACGTCGAGACCAAGTATGTTGATGAGAAAGTAGAATTCTCAAGGAGAAGATTGAGAGAGTGATAAAGTCATCAATTATGACGGAAAAAGGGTCATTAAGTGTGTGGCAGGGATGAACCCAACTCACTCCAGTTTTGAAGGCATGTGAATTTTTTTTGTAGGTGTTTCTTAATTTATGGATTTAGGGTTGTTAAGACATTTGAAACCTAAGACTCTACCACCGAGAAGTTCATCGGTCATTAAAAGAAATAGGATTAGGTTGCTTTAGAAATGGTCTGGTTCATCCATCACACATAGACTATTGGTACCAAAGAAAAAGCACATGTTTTTGTGCCAAAAGTTTGACTAGATTATTGGCAACTCATAGACCTCTGTTTGGTAACCATTTGTTATGCAAACATGTAACATTTTGCCAAGAGGTAGTTAATTGGAGAGACTTGTGCAGAGCATGTGATCCAATTGGTCAATCTGAAAACATGCAATCAATCATCTTCCTCTTCATCTTGATTGCTTCTGTGGTTATTCTTTTGGGCATTATACATATCTGCAACCTGAAGAAGTAATTTGGTTAAAGGAATCAAGCTAATTATAGAACTGTGACTTTCGGTAAAAATAAAGACTTGTATGACTGGGATTTTATTCTTTACCATCTCAGAAGTGGAGGCTTGTTCTGGATTCTTATCTTCTCGTATACGAAGAAGTCGTGGAAATCGGAGAGAAATGCCCTTAACAGGATCCACAACACCAAAAGCAGCACGATGAACAGGGCTGATGGTCAAATCTGCGGCTTTAACTTCCCAAACCTCAACAGGTTCAAACCAAACATCTGGATTGATTGTCTCCGCATACCGATAATATGGCTTTGGTTTAGTAATCACTTTGGACCGTAGGCTGGCAGATCGTTCCTCAAGCACTGATTCAGTAAAACCAGTTCCAATTTTACATATGCTCTGATATTCCTCATTGTTGCTATCATAGCAAGCAATCAAAAAAGCCCCATAAACACCTGTACGCTTCCCTCGACCATGAAATGCACCAATAGGCACTAAATCCAATGAATCACCAATACTTTCCATGTAGTCTTTCTTTAACTTTAGCCAGTTATGGGACCTTTTAGCCGGTTCGTATGTAGCATCTCCTCTAAGAGTTTTGATAATTAATCCCTCAGAACAAGTATCAACAGCATTGTCAAGAAACTTCTGTATTTCTTCCAGATCATTTGATGTAATAGCTGTAGCAAACTGAAAATATCCATGTTCTTCCCCAAATGATTTGTAAAGATGTTCTCTCCGAATATAAAGTTGCTCTTGCAGAAGAGGTTGACCATTCAGGTACAGAATGTCAAAAGCAAATATGCAAACATCAACCTTGATCTCACTTATTACCACATTTTTACGAGCACGGGTACTAAGTATCTGGAAAGGTAAAATTTTACTCTTTTCACGATCATAAGCTACAATTTCACAGTCAAGAACAAATGATGTTACTGATGGTTTCTTCAATCTCAAAACAGCTGCAACAACATCCGGAAATTTCCCAGTATTTCTCTCTGCATTCCGACTGTATATCTCAACTGAACCATCTTCCAAGTAATGTATCTGGGCACGTTCACCATCATACTTGAATTCACAAGTAAATTCCATGTCTTGAAATTTATCCAAGATCTCAGATACACCCTTGGTTGGTTTTGCAAGCATGGGTCCAATTGGAACACCAGGGGTGAAATTACATGTCTTTGGAAGATCCCAGACGCCTCCAATAAGAAGAGCAGGGATTATGCAATCATACACAGGAATTACAGAGTATACTTGCTTCACAATTTTTGAAGCCTCTTCCAGTGAAGAATCTGCATTTCCTTTTCCACTTGAATGTTTTTCTGTGTATACTGTTGCTTGACCTAATGCAGCTAAAAGTGTTTGTTCAGCCAAGCCAATTCGCAGCTTTGACTGGGAAAATATCCAAAAAAAAGTGTTAAGAACAGGAAGAAAATATATACTACATTCTTAGATAAACAAGTACATCTCAAAACCTGAAGAAGGCGAATAAGATATTGAGGTTCACAATCCGTAGCTGCTACTAGAAGACCCTTGATATGATTACTTTTCTTCTGCTGACTATCCTTGCCGGACTCCTTCCAAATTTAACAAACTGTATTATTCATTCATTCATTCAAAACAAGTAAGACATTTTTAAGGTCACTAGATTCAGATTCATTTTACTTTATTAGAGACTTTGTCATCAAGTTATATATAAGGAAACCTTGGCAATGAGGCGAAATGTATCAAAGACTTTGGCAACTGTCAAGGGTTCTGGTTTACGCATCAATGTCTGCGAAGAACGACTCGCCTTAGCAACGAGGCCCAAGTCTCCTAATGTCTTGTATTTTTTCTTAATTTCTGTTTCTGTAGCACCACAAGCTGATGCAAGAGCCTTGATGATTGAAGCATCTCCTA
The DNA here is from genome assembly GCF_907164915.1 of Impatiens glandulifera. Classification (NCBI taxonomy): domain Eukaryota; kingdom Viridiplantae; phylum Streptophyta; class Magnoliopsida; order Ericales; family Balsaminaceae; genus Impatiens; species Impatiens glandulifera. The sequence goes on along the minus strand of NC_061862.1, from coordinate 55,560,838 downwards.
TCCCAAGCTCTATGCCTTGATGAGCAGGTGCTATTCTGTTTGCTGCCAGATAAACGACAGGAAGCAAGTCATCAGGAGTTGTTGTAATAACAGTCCTTAACAAATTACAGACAATGTCCCTTATTGCAATCCTGCCAGACTCCTTATCAATAGCATCGAAAGCTTTAGCAATAAGCATGAAAGGCACCCGCTCTCCTTCCCCCCATAATACAGCTTTTTTTGGATCAAAATCTGTCGGTTTCTTCCTGAGCTCAGTTATGCTTTCATCTGCAGTAATCAATAGAGGGTTCTCCAAAGGCTCCTTCTTGGAATCATTAATAATAAGGTCTTCTGCCTCATTAGAGATTTGGGTTTCATCAATTGGCTGCTTGAAAACAGATTTGAGATTTTGGGTTTCGCTAGAATTTGTAGTTTCATCCAATTTAAGCTTTTTGGGCGATGGAGATGTATGTTGTTGAGGAAGCTTCTTCTTCTTGGCGTCAGCTTTGGCACGTGACATGAGAGCATCGAAGGCGGATGGGCGGGAAGACATGATTCTGACTCTAGGGTTAGGGTTTAAAGAGATAATGGAGTTAAGAGGAAAGAATTTGTGGAATGAAAAAGAGGAAATGAGATAAATTCTTAGCATAGCAAGTTCAGAAGAACGATAACATTCAATTGAATTGAATTGCAGAAGAGAGAAGTGTGAGAGAGAAAGATTGAACCAACTTTATTTATTTTTATATATTTTTTTAAAAGTAATAAAAGAGAGAATTAATAAATAAAATAATAAAGTATATATATATATTATATTTTTTTAGAATAATAAAAGGAATAATGAATAAATCAATTCAAATATTATTCAAACAATTTGTTGATGAGTGAATATTTAAAGAGGAGTGATAGAGTGAGGGAATTTAGTGAGGGAATTTGGTGAGGGAATGACGTGGCATCACCTTCATTCATTGGATTGTTCATTGGTTGGAAAATGTAAAAGTGGTAAGAAAGAGAGAAAAGAGAGAAATTATTTGATTTTTTCACCGAATAAGATTATGCAACGTCATTCCCTCACCAAATTTCATCACCAAATTCCCTCACCTAATCATTTCTCATATTCAAAATGGAAAAAAAAAATGCATTTCTTTTAATTTTACCTTCTTTGTAATAACTATTTATTAATAAATAAAGAGATAATTTTAGAGTGTGTACACTAACATTTTGTGTTATTTTAATAATTCAAATTACTCAAATGTTATTTAACTTATTCTTTGGATTACATTATTTATAATTTTTCAACAAATTATTAAAATAAATTTTATTTTAAATTATTAATTTTTATTTTATTAATATGATTTTAAGTGTTTTTATCGAATATATCCCTAACTCTTTAAAAATAATCATTAATCATTTAATTTGTAAATTAAAAATATTAATATTTTATAGCATCTCACTAATAAAAGAATGATATAGATCTTTAATATTTCAAACACTAGGACTAAGTTTCACAATAAAGTCAATTTCATTATTCTTCTAACTTGTTTAATTAATAAAGGACATGACAATTTGAAAATTTACAAATAACTAATAGAAAATCACTCTTACAACTTGTTTTATATTGGTTTTAAAAAAGTTGACATTTTTCTAATCTTCGACCACGAGAGTTAACCCTAGGAGGCCACATTAGGAAGTTAACCACAAGGTAAGGCATTTGCATAGGGTTCCTTTTAAAGGGTCCTAAAATTTTCAAAGTTTTAAAAAATATAGTATTATTAATTATTTAATTAATAAATAAATATATATTATAAATCAATTAATATATTTATGTATATATTTTAAAAATAAAGATCACGATAGTAAACATTTTTAGAACAGATGATTGATGTGGAGGGTTGAGTATGACTCGTTAAATAAAAATAAAATTCAAAAATAATATTTCTCTCTTTTTTTATTAATATTTTTTACTTTTTTTCTTTTCATTAATCATTTTTAGTTGTCCATTAATTTATTAATATATATTTTATTAGTTCTTATTTATTTATATATATATATATATTTTTAGAGTAATAATAAAAATTTAATTAAATTAATCAAATAATAAAATATATAAATATACATATTTTAAAATATATATTATATTTTTTTAAGTAGTAAAAATAAATCTAAATCAAAATCAAATAAAACATTATTAAAACAATTTGTTGAGATTATGTTTTGAGAAGGAAAATTAAAAATAATAATAAAAAAATTATTTCTTTCAATTTTACCATTTTTGTTATAACTATTTATTATCTAGCTACATATTGAATACTAACACAATAGGATAGATTGAAATTGTTTTAAGATGAATTAAAAAAATTTGATATCTTACACTGTTTTAATAGTAAAACAAGAATGAACTTTGATATTTAAAGTAGAGACTAAATTTTGCCATGTCTCCGTTTTCATGTAGTATCATTTTCTTTAAGTTTGTGGATCACAATATTTTTTGTTTGTTTGCATGGGACCTCTAATTCTCAGGATTGGTCCTACTCCTTCCCGACAAAACAAACAACGAACCTTCTAAAAAGTCAAGTTTTTGAAGGTACTAAATTTGATTAATGGGCGTTGATATGTTTCAACGGCATGCCAAGCAGTGATTATGCGTCCCCAAGTTTGGAAACCAGCTCGCCCAAAGATGTGAGAAATTATAAATTAATTGGAAGAGATGGAAGAAAAAGATGTGTAAGGAAAAGATATATATATTTAGGATGTGGGGGAGAATATGGGGAGAATTACGTTTGATATAAAAAAAATATCAGGGTAGCAAATAAATAAAAATAAAATAAAGTCATGTTACGTCGGTTTAAATTTAAAATAACAAACTATTTGATAGTTCAAGTTCCGAATAACTCAACTAAATGTTCGAGTCCTATTTGATAAGAACAACCTTAGTTTCGAACTCAAATAATGATTGGGTCGTTATTTTTGTTCCATATTTTTATAATTATTTCTTTGTAATTCTTTTTTTTTTTTTAATTTTCTTCTAATTAAGTTGGTAACTTATTTCTACACATTTTTTTCTTTCTAAACAACAAATATATATAAAATTTGAAATTGTTCAAGTTGACTTTCTACCTTGTGTGACATATGTTATGGTTTGACATGAAACCTTGATATTTTCACCAACAATCGGACAAAAACATTGTGCATCATTTCCCTGAATGTTAGCTTGGTTCAATTTTTATTGTCTTTGAACTTAAAAAAGTTTGACTTTGATTCATTTTGAAGCAACTATATTTTTGCTCAATTTTCTCTATTAAATCATGAATATAAATATTTTTAGATATTTCTTATACCTAACATCTGATATTTGGTTTAGTCATATGATTTTTCATCAGTTTTTTTTTTTTTTGTGCGTAGATTGTTACTCCACTACAAAAAAAAAGGTGAATTGTAACCCTACGATTTTCCATTTAAATTGCATTAAAAAATCATTTTGCAACTTCTATAGTAATATTATATATATTTACCACTAATTTTGCAATTGTGCAGAAATCGAATGGTATTATGAAGTTGCAATCTTTACTACTCTAATTGCAACTCTATTGGTATTTTCTTTAGTAACTAGGTATTAACAAACTTTGTTCCAACATTTTGAGTTTTATTATATTCAGAAAATATTTTTGGTATTAATTTCCAAGTCATTAAATATAGCAACTTGTTTTATAATTTATTTGTGCATAGTATACTGTAACTTAAAAGATAAAGCTTCTATCAAATTTTTCACCTTTTTTCCTATATATATTACCAACATAATTATCAATAAATTTCATCCATACCATTAAAAAATCTCTGATTTTAAAGAAGTTCATCATATTAATCCGAAAAAAAAAAAGGAACAAATAATAGATAAAATGCTTCCGGATACAAATATCAGGCTAATTACACATAAAAAATGGATTGTTTTATTATTGCACATCATAAAAGGACAATATAATTGTAAATGAACAAGAGATGGAAAATAATAAACAAGTATCTAATTTCAAAGCTTTAGTTTTGGTACACCACCTAGCTAAGCATTTGTTCTAAGCATTTATCTTCAGATTAGAACGATTTCTTCTCATACGACAAAAGCCAGTAGATTCTACCTTAACTTATGCAACTCCAGTATGGACCTATAACAAAAACTAGCTAGTTTATCTTGAAATGAATTAAAAAAAAAAAAAAAAATTGACCTTTTAAGTTTTTACCTTTTACCCTCAAGGGTAATGAATGAATGCATTGGTTTTCACCCTGTAAATGCATTGGCCATAAATTTTCACAGATGTACTTTAAAGATGCCATATGGTATGGATTCATAAATGTCAATTACATGCTTGGGAATTTTCTCCATCATAAAACTTACCCGTCGATGAATTTTAATAACAAATAGTTAATTCATTTTTAAATATAAATATAAATTTCTTTTATACACAAATATTTAATTCATTAGTTGATTTATATTAAAGTCTTCATTAATAAACAAGTATATTTTAATTACTAAAACTCAAAAATAAATCATCATAGGTAGTTGTTTTTTTCTTACTAAAAATAAAATGAATATATATATATTTTTATTTCTTCCTTTTTTCATGAAGGTTTCTCCTTAAGATAAAATTTCATCAATTTATGACCCCTAATACAATTTATTTGTGAAATAAAATGATGTCTTCTACAATCAATTCAAATAAAAATAAGATATCTTTTTTTACGATTACATCATAACAATACATTCACCTATATATCTTATAAGTCATACTATCATTAATTCTCACTTTTAAATAATTTAAAGTGTTTTGAGTGAAAATTAAACTCGTGACTTCATTTAAATACTTATTTGTGTCACTTAAACTATATAAAGAGTAATTTATTTTATATTATAAATGACAATGCTTAATAAGCACTTTCAATCATTAATTTTCATGTTATATTCTTATTATTGAATTTATATATATTTAGTTATTGTGTTACTTCTCTCAAATATTAGGTCAATGTGTATGAAAGATAATCCAAAATCCATACACATATAAAAAATTAATGCTTATAAATTATGTTAACATTATCTCATTCAAAATAACATAAATAAATTTTAACTAATTTCATGATATTATACTTATACGATTAGAAGGATTTTTAAAAAATAGATCATAATCTCGTATATATCATACTCTCGTTTCAATTGTTTTATTTCTTAAAAAGAAAATTATTTTGTCTCTTACATTAATTAACACACAAAATCTCAAATTTTTAATTTAAATCATACAAATCTATACTAAAGTTTACTATTACCTTATTTAATTTTTAATATTCTTATTAATATTATAACTTATTATTAAATACATTTTAATTTTTATATGTATATTTTCACAATTAAATTATTATTTATATATAACAATTATGATCATTTTAATTATATTTAATTTCTCATTTTTTATATTTTTATATTTGTAAAATTTTAAATGTTATATTAAGTTATATTTATATTATACAATTAATAACTTTTTTATATTATCAAAATTTTCTGTTAATAAATAATAGTATTCTTGATTATTTTTAAATAAACATGTCAAAATCAACTCATTCATTCGAATTAAGATAAATAATTGAGAAGGTTAAAAATTAGTTAGAAGTGTAGCAAAAAAGGAGTAGAAGTGTAGCAAGACTCATGGCATTACTTAAACTCAAATATTAATATAATCTCGAATAAATAATAATCATAACTTCCATAGTTTAGAAAACATAATCATATCTTAATTACTTTCCCACCATATAGTTAATAATTATTTTTTTATTATAATACTTATATTCTTTAAAGAAATTATCTAAATATTTCTCTTTTTTCATAATTTAAAAAATAGCAAAATTCTTTGATTAACCACCCTTAATTAATTATTCAAATAACTGGATTTTGGACGCACTTAACTAAGAGTAAGTTTGATTATAAATCGGTTTGGATGTTTAGTTTAATTAAGAAGGTAAGCATTTTGATTTTGTTTGGATGGTTTGTACATCAAAATGAACCTTGGTTCTTTTATATATATATATATATATTTTAATTTTTTTTAATTGATCAAACTAATTTTATAACTGAACAAATCAGTCTAATAAATCAAAACGACCCTTAAATATATATAGAAAAATGGATAGAAATTATAAATATATTATTATATTATTAAAATTAAATTATTATAATATATTTATTATTTAATGTATTAATAATAATTAAAATTTTAAAATAATTTAAAATTTCAAAATAAATTAATTAATAAAAGTAATATCGAAAAAAAAATTAGAGACTCACATTTCTATTCATATAATTTATTTTTTTATATTTATATTTTAATTCATATTATTTAAGTTAATACTTTATTTTAATATTTTAATTTTAATTATATATATTATATATAACATTAAATAATTAATTAATTGAAAGAGAATTTAAATAGATTTAGAGAAAATGTTAAGGTAAAGTTGAGTACGTAGGCACGTGACTAATTGTGTTTATGTCGTTTTGTATATATACGTGTGCTCGTGCTGTGTATGTGTTGACTCGTGACCGTGTTACAATCGTATAAATTTATTATTGTATCGTGATTGTGTCGTCTCGTATTTGTATCGTGTCCAACTCAGGATCGGACTTCGGAGTGAGACAATATCATATCATGTCGTTATGTAAATATCGGGTTGTATTATATCGATGTGTATTAATCCAGCACATTGTCAAACTCTATCCATAACTGTGCCAAGCTCTGTCCATAACTGTGGGTTTTTTTTAGTTCTCCTTTGATCCTTACAAAAAAATTAATATTTATTAAATTAGAGCTTGTATGATCTCGAGTTATTTGAATATTGTAAAAACAATTTAATATTTAATCATGAATTAAATTAGGTCAACTATCCACTAAAAAACCGTGTTTCAAGAATAAAAATATATTTGAAGAATTAAATAAAAAGAATATTAATATTCCAAATAACTGAAGGAGTTGGGCCTAATAAATCAGTCTCACATCATGACGTGGCGCGGAGCAATACCTGAAGGCATTAAGTGCTTGTTTGATCTTTAATTTTTATTTTTTTTATCAGGATTTTTTTGAAAATTTTTTTTTTATCACAATTTTTAGTATTATGGAAAAAAATTCCCTTAAATTTTATAACTTTACATTAGTTTTTGAATAATTTTAGTATTTTAAAATTAAAGATGATAATGGAACGGTTTGAGACGGAGAATATATTTACTTCCCGTCACATTTTTACTTCGAAGATTATTTTAATACCATTTTCATCCCATTCGGTGTTGGAAATCCCGCGAGACACCGTTTATATCGTATTCTAAAAAATAAATAAAATTTATATATAATAAAATTTATAATTTTTTTTAATCTAATATTTATTGTAATATATAAAAAAGTTATATTATTATAAATAAAATAAACTTAAAACTCTTATAAAATATATAATGAATGAATAAATATACTGATAATTTTATATATTTAATTATGTTTCTAGTGTTATAATCGGGCGTTTCGGGGTGGGGGACATAAATGCAATCTCTGTCTCATCCCCGGTCAACTACCGGTCAAACCAGGGAAAAACCGCCACAAACGGGGTAATTTGATTCAATTACCGCATGATGATTTTAAATTGTCGTTCTTACTCAAAATTATTACCAATCATCATTTTCTTTTCTCTTTTCGAATTATTCTAATAACCTCTACTGAACATGTCCTAAGAACTTGTTTGTTTGAGTTAATTTAATAACTAAAATAAATGAAGAGGAGTGATAAATGGAGGGAATTTGGTGAGGGAATGATGTGACAACACCTTCATGATTGGAAAATGTAAAAGTGGGAGAAAAGAGAGAAAAGAGAGAAATTATTTGATTTTTTCAGCGAATAAGATTATGTCATGTCATTCCCTCACCAAATTCCCTCACAAAATTCCCTCACCTAATCATTTCTCATAAATGAACGCATTTCATTTTTATCATTTATCAAATCACTTAATTTATTAACTAAAATACTAAAATATTTTATATTTTAAATTATTAATTCTTATTTTACTTATATATATATATATATATATATATCGATACCATTAAATTTTTTTACTTATTATTTTTTTCTCTCTAAAATTTTCAAATAACCCAATTTGAATGAGGTTTAAGATTTTATCCACTTACCCCGAATAACACCACTAGACGAATAATAGGATTCCCTATTATAGTGCCACGTCATCGACAATCGGGTATGTTTAAAAGTATAGCGCGTGGACTCGAGAGAAAAAGTTGAAAGAAAGAAAGAGGGGGTTTATTAGGGTCGTCGCCACGTCAGATAAGTGGGACCCATATAGCGGAAGATGGATCACTCCCTCCCTATAAGCCAACATTATTATATTTATATACTTTTTATCCGTCCCCATTTTCTTCGCCACCATTCTTCTCTCATAACTTTTCCCTTTCTCTCTCTCTAGAAAACCAACCGGCCACCACCCAATGACCCGTGACGACGACAAAGACGATTGGGTCCAGGTGGCCATGGAAAACGACGCCCTTGTGGTTGAGTTTCTAATCCAGCTCCACCAAGCCTCGCCGCCGCGGCCGCCGCCGACCAAAACAGACTCTCTTCCACTCGAATGGTCTGTCAGACAGCCACGGTCAAAGTCTCTCTCACTCAACTCCAACTCCAACATTAATAATAATAATAATAATAATATTAAGAATAAGAATCTACCGGCGCCGCCTCCGCCGCCGACAAGATCCAGCCCGACCACTCCTCTGTCATGGAGTACTGGCGGCGCCACCGCTACCTCACAAAGCGGCTCTGAATCCAGTAGACGACCATCTCCTCCGATGATGACGATGAAGTGCCCCGATGCACCGCGATCTAAGGTTATTATTATTATTATTAATTTACTACCTACTTCCTCTTAATTTTACTTCCTCTTAATTTGTGTTTTTTTTTTTCATCTATCTTCTTCTTTTACCGTAATACCCTAGATTCCTATCCTATCCTCCCAACCCCATTTTTTTTTATAATAAAAAACGGATGAAGCAATTTTCTCATTAATGCTTACCATCTATATTATTATTATTATTATTATTATTATTATTATTGACTTGAATAAATGATCAAAAGTATTTTGGATGAGAAAAAAAAGAAAAATGAAAAAAAAAAATGGGTGACTTTACTTCAACGCATTTGGTGGTACGTACGAAAGAAGCCCACTCCTCACGCTTCTCTTTCAACTCACCAGCCAAAACCCATTTATTGTCTGTCAACGTGGCACACCCAACTATTGACAAAAAGACCAAACTACCCTTATAATCTTAAACACAACCAACTGCTGCTCCCACGCTCATGTTTTATAAATTGGTTGAGATTGAGAAGAAGGGTATTTTCGGACTTTGTTTATTTCAAATGATTACACGTAAACGAATAAATAGACACGGTAAAAAAAGAAGAAGGTGGGAGTGGGGTGGGGTGGAGGGTTTAAAATGATTGCACCCATTTCTCGTTGTTTGTTGTTTGCATCTGATTTATTATTATTATTTTAATTTACCTCTAAATTTTCTAATAAATATTTATATATTATTTATTTTCATATTCATGACTCATAACATGCCACTTTGCATACAACAACTCATGCTAGCTAGAAAACCTAGGCGCCGCACCACACTCTTTAGGCTTGTTTGGATTAAGATTTTATTTTAACTATGAAACTCATGTTTTGTTTTCATCTAGTTCTAGTAGGTGGAAGATTTATTTTGACAACATTGTAAAGATCAATGGTGGGTTGTTCCTAACTTAATTAAACAAGATTCGAAAAATAGATTTCAAACTAGCTAAGACCTAGCTACATATATATTATAATATCATCCATCCATCCCCTTTTAATGCTTTTATATGGTTAAAAAGGGAATGTGTTATCAATTTGGTTTGACCTTTTTTATTTGTTGTTGGGTGACAGCAATGTTATTCTAGCTTTACCTTGGTACAAGAACATTGACTGGATAGTCAAACTAGCAAGTTGTTCATGCATGCGATGAGAGTTGACAAACTGCTTTAATTTGAAAAAATATTTTTAATATTTTTTGTTGTTGTTGTTGATGACATGGCAGGTTTTGAAGAGGCCGAGAAAGAAAAAAGTATGGAGATTTGTGGTTTAGTGACATTATTATTGAAATATTGTATGTTAAAAGTAACAATAATAATTAATTATTAATGGTTACAGACTCTGGCTGACCTTAAAGAGGAGGAGATGTTGCTTATGAATGAAAAGAGACATTTGAAGAAAGTGAGTTTCCCTTTAATAATTCTTCCCTTTTGACATTTTGATTCTAATCACTCGATAATACTTTAGGAATTGGAAGCGTTACGCCTCAATATAGAGAACCAGAGAGCAATCAACCAGAATTTTAAGAGACTTAAGGTAAAATCATCATTTTTTTATGTGTTTCAACTATAATGTGTTCGAATCGGCATATTTTTATATTTGAATTTTCCATGCAGATTGATAAGCTAGCAGCAGCTTCTGATGTTGGAGAAGGGGTTTCCTATCTGAAGAACGGGTTTTCTTTACCTGATCTAAATATAGTTTACGAAGAGGATCTCTAGTTTCGGGTTAGGTTGAGATACATGGGAGAAACCGAACCCTAACCCTAAACCCGAGAGGGTCTAACATAGGCTTTTTTAGTTGTAACTAGCTATATTATTTATTTTGTTTTTACATGAGAAGGCAGGGAAGATTTTAACCTACATATATGATAAGATGCATATTTGTTATATTGGTCTATTCACATTCCCAACTCTTATTCCTACTGTTGTAATATTTTTTTTTTCATTACAACTATATGAACATTTCTAACCTCATTAATTATTTATGTTGGTCTTAACAAACATACCTGCATAACGGAAAACACATAATCAAATAGTCTAAAAAACAAAAAACAAAACAACATTATACCATACTAATATACCATACTAATAGGAGGTTAAAATCTCGAATTAACTTTTAAAATTTTACGATTTTACGATTTCATATAAGGTTAACGAATCTGATTTTAAGGAACTCTTAAATAGGTAAATTCTTACGATTTTAAATTTAAGTTAATAAAATTTTACAATTTTACGAGTTTATAAATAATTTCGATTTTACGATTCTATACGATTTTACTTTTAAAAATACAAATTTATATTTAAAAATTAAAAAATAAAGTTATTATTTATTTAAATTAATTAATTAATATAATTAATTTTGTAAGTATAATTTTTTTATAATGTTATTTACTTATTATTATTTTTTAATTAATTTTATATTAAAAAATATAATTTCTTAAAATTGACTAATTATAAAAATTTTATTATAATAATAATATATAACTATTATTTTTTCAAATTAAACTATTACGATTTCATGTAAACTCTAGATTTTACGAATTTAAAACTGGCTAACGATTCTACGTAAACGCTCGATTTTGACAGTCTTGATTGTTAGTGCATCACTCAATGAATACTCATACAAATAGCGATATTGTAGAGGGTGTTTGATTATTCCAAAATGTAGTTTGATCTATGCACCCAACATGGTTGTACACTTTAAATTATCCATCATTATTAAAAAAAAGTCGTTTTCAAATAGGAAACTTATCAGGCAAGATCTTAAATGAAAACCAAATTGATGAAAATGACAAGTGTGGCTTCACATGGATAGATGGGGTACTAAGCTCTTGTCATACACCATGGGAAGTTGCCTTTTATTTTATTTTTTATATAATTTAATTTTAGTCATATTGGCATTTGCGCACGCCTAAACAAAAACGGGCTAGAAGCATCATTGATGCTTTAATAATTTCAGCCTATAATGCTCCATGCTATCTTCAGACCAAACATATATATATATATATTCACTCTATTTGTCATTACTAAATCAATAATGCAAACTATATAAATATTTGTAGCTTTTCTTATAAGACATTTAAGAATTTATGTGCCTATATTGAGTAATGGGATGAATTCATATGATATGATCATTTGAAAAATATATACCTACTACCTAGCTAGGAATGGGTTTCGAGCACTCTAGATGATTATGTATAGGAATCTTAATAGATTTTTGTTTGAAAAGATTATGTGGGTTTGAATTGATTTTAAATATGATATATATTGTGGTGGTGTGTATGTGTTAGAAACTATTCCAACTAAAAAAATTTGATCATTGTTCAGAAAGACACTGTAACATTTATGTTGGACCAAGGAATGTTGACATATAGGGATAAAACATGAAAATAATGATAATAAATAGATAGCTGCATTTTTCAGAACACTAGTTCCGCTTCTCCTTCAGGGGTGTGATTAATCCCCGTGGGTTAAGCACATAATCCGTAAATACATTTAACCAATTAATCAGGCGAACGGAACTTGACGTCTAATGGGGTCGAAGCCTCGAACCCTGGACCGACCGCTATGAGGCTAGGATTATCCATGTCTTGATGGTAGTTTATTCACTTTTTTTAGAGTTTAAATTACTATATAAAACATACTTTATACTTATAATAATCTCGAGAATCTGAATAATTCATTTCGGTTTATATTTTCTTCTTCTTCTACATTTTTTAAAAATTTGCATTAAAGTGATGGAGATGATCTAAAGAATTAAATGTCGTCAAATATCACAACCAGGAGATGTGAGACATGTGACCTTCAAGAAAGATTTGTTTTGGATGTATTGATAGAACAAGATTGGATGTTTTATAGATATTATAGTAACACTATTATGTTGTATAAAAATGTCCTTTTTAATGTATTTTTGTAAGTTCTAACTTTTAGATGGAATATTGGTATCCAATACCCAAATATCTTATCAAATTCAACCATGAGTAGTGATTTGAACCACCTTAGATGAATTATATATAAGACTACTCATAGTTAAATTACTTTGATAGGTCAAATCACTCTTCATAGTTTTACATCTCTATTAATTAACATGAATTTGATCAAACTTTTACGATTTTTCTTTATTGTAAAGATCATCCTAATAAAATGATAAAAAAAAAATACCTAATGATTTACACAAACAATTAAAAATACAAGCATAAAAAAAATGTGAAACTCAGTGAGCTACGGGAATCCACGTCGAACATACATAATCCAAATTTCAAAATGCAATGTTATCTTCCTCGAGAAGTTCCACAATACATCCGGCCGAGAACACAGATAATGACCACACTTATATACTCTTGAGACATTCTTGGGTGAATATCCTCATTTTTAGGTGGTTCCATTATTCATTATGTTCCTTAAACATTACACATTTACCCCCATGTGAAGGGTTCTTTGTTTGATATGTTGCTATTTTACATGTGTCATTGTGAGACCATTCTCAGGACCAGGTTTCTGTATATTCACATTATCACGTTCACCCCTGATAACATACTTCAGAATAATATTTAATATATTTATGGCTGAACAAACCAACTGAGACTCTCTGCAATTAGCGACTCTGAGCAATTAGAATTTCGGACTTTTTTTTAAAACCTTAAAGTTTGAGCTTTTTATTGTTAAAATTATACAAAAATAAGTTTTATCTTAATAATTTTAAATGTCACTAATGTATTATATATCTACGTTACATTTATAAATAAATAAATCCAATCTAATCTAAGAAACTAAAATAATGGATGAATCAAGGAGAATAATGATTAATAAGATAGGGAAATTTGAGCAAATGACCCCAAAAGGGGGCTAAATGCGTACGGTGCGAGCCACTAATTTTTATAGCGCTGGTGACCCCCAAACAATTTTCTGCCGAAAATACCCCCGTTGCGTCACGCACCTTCCGGTTGCGTGACGCACCTGAGGGCATTGTGAAAAGTCCACAATGCCCTTACTATATAATAAAAAAAATGTTAGTTCTCTTCACTCTTTCTTTCTTCTTCTCTTTCTTCACTTTCCTTCTCCTCCTTCTCTCTAAAAAAGACAATCACCGACCGACGAAGACGACGGCGGAATCCATTTCTCTTCCTTCACAATGTCTCTTTCTGCTGCTACGGGTATTCTTCTCCTTCTTTATTTCTCTTTCCACGCTTTGTTTGTTAGGGTATAGTGATTAGGGAATGAGTAGGTGGAATACCACCGTCGCGGCGGAAAACCGGGTGCGTAACGCAGTTGCGTCACGTAGTTGCGTAACGTAGTTGCGTCACGCAGTTGCGTCACGTAGTTGCGTTACGCAGATGCGTAACGCACCCCAGACACTTTACTTGCATTTCATTGTTACGGTGTCTCTCGATTGATACTATCATTTTTTCAATTGCAGCTGAAGTATTTGCTGACGTATTTGTTATGTACAATGGAGAGTGGCAAATTGCAGCCAATGGTACCAGGTCTTTCTTTGCACAATCATGCAAAACCATGGATATACCCCAATGTACTACATTTGCTGAATTAGTTGATACAATCTATGAGACGATTAACGTGCAAAAGTCTGCATATGATTTAGTGATTAAAGTCATGTATGATCCTTCTGCAAAACTTCCCCCTGTTGTTATTGAGGGAGATAAAGATGTGGGCATGTATTTATCACGGTTGATATCGGGTCGAAGTTCGTCATCTTCGTCACCACTTTGTGTCTCATTAGTAGAGAAGTACCCAAGTCAAGATACTACACTACCAATCATTACTCAAAAAACTATACCCGGCGTTGTTTCTCGAGTTGTTTCTCAACAGATTTTATTTGAAAGTGAAAATGAAGGAGGAGGAGAAGAAGATGAACGGGCTCATCATGAACTGATTAATCATGAACGCGTTATTGACTTTAATTATGAACGGGTTAGTGATTTCCAAGCTACTACTAGTCCTGCATCAGCAGTTGCACGCACGCCGCACCGGTCAATACCTACACCAATGGGTACACCATCTAGTGCAAGAGCGTCAATGGGTACACCATCTAGTGCAAGAGAGTCAATGGGTACACCATCTAGTGCAAGAGCGTCAATGGGTACACCATCTAGTGCAAGACCATCAATGGGTACACCATCGACAGACCCTACAGACGTATCACCGACAGACGTATCACCGACAGACCCTTCATTTGCATTGGCGTTAACTAGTGAAACCGTATTGGAAGTCGGTACGTTATTTGATACTAAAAAAGAACTTCAACTAACGCTATATAAATATGCGATGACTTATCATTTTGAATTCAAAGTGAAAAAGTCTCGAAAACATCTTTGGTATGTGAAATGTATGGATGAGACATGCAAGTGGAGCTTACGTGCTGTGAAAGGTAAGTTTTCCGAGATGTTTGAGATTCGGAAATTCAATCGACAACACTCATGCTCAGTTTTGTCGAGGCCGGAAAAAAAATGCAAACACCGGCATGGGTTATTGGGCAGTGCATGAAGGGTAAGTACATGGACCATCACCATAACCACTTGCCTAAAAAAATAATTGAAGACATGCAGTCATCTTATGGGATGTTTTTGACTTATAATAAGGCTTGGAGGGCAAGGGAAACGGCTTTAACGGCGGTGCGAGGAACGGTAGAGGATTCCTATGGAAAATTGCCTTCATACCTATATATGTTGGAGAAGAATAATCTGGGTACCATAACAGATATTCAGACAGACGAGCACGGCCACTTCAAGTATATGTTCATGTCTCTAGGCCTCTCAATTAGGGGTTTCAAAGCCTTCTGTCGTCCCGTATTGTGTGTTGATGCAAGTTTTCTCAAGCACAAGGTGGGAGGTCAACTATTGGTGGCTGTTGCATTGGATGCCAATGAGCAACTGTATCCTGTTGCATTCGGCGTTGTTGATTCAGAGAATAATAACTCGTGGACTTATTTTATGCAAAAACTTATAGAAGCAATTGGATTAGTTGATGATCTCGTCTTCGTATCCGATAGACACCCAAGCATAGCCAATGCCTTGTGTGCTATTTTTCCAGAAGCAGACCACGGTGCGTGCACATATCACATAAAGATGAATATTAATGCCAAATTCAAAACTGATAATTGTCATGTCGAGTTTGATTTAGCTTCTCGTGCGTACACTATCCCCCAATTTAATCAGTTTTTTGACAAGATCAGGGTTAAAGATCATAGGATTGCTGCCTATTTGGAAGAGATTGGGTTTCAAAGATGGAGTAGAGCATATTTCCCTGGTAAGCGATACAATCAACTTACAAGCAATTATGCAGAGAGTTTGAATAGTCAGTGCAGGGAAGCCAGAAAGTATCCAATTTCAGCAATGCTTGAGTCTTTAAGAACAACATTACAAGGGTGGTTTAATGATAGAAGAGAAAAAGCGTCCAACCACCAAGAATTTTTATCTCCAACGTATGAAAAGTTATTATGTGATGGTTTTGAGAAAGCAAGATTCTATACCGTATCATCCCTTAACCGATTTGAGTTTTATGTGCATGATAATGAGGCACATTATAAAGTCAATTTGAAGGACAAGGACTGCACTTGTAGGGTATTTGAAGTCTCCGGTCTTCCTTGTACACATGCACTGGCTGCTGCCCATCACAGGAATGTGGTTCCTTACGACTTATGCTCAAGGTATTTAATCGTTTTGAACCTATTTATTTAACCTATTTTTAATCGTTTTATTTTCCTTCTCATAGGTATTATACAACTGTATCTTGGTTGAATGCATATGCGGAGACATGTTATCCGGTTGGTGATGAAGAGAATTGGGATCTTCCCGATATTATCAAACAACGTGTGTGTCTAAAACCACCTGTGAAGGTTAAGAAAGGTCGGCCACAAATTAAACGTAGGACATCCCAAGGTGAGGTCCGTAAGGTCCCGAGACGATGTAGTTCATGTGCAGGTCTAGGACATAATAGAGCAACATGCAAAGCAGTGATGCCTGCACCGTCTACCGCAAGAGCAAGAGCATCATCTCAGCAGCATGAGCCCTCATCATCTCAGCAACATGTGCCCTCATCATCCCAGCAGCATGTGCCCTCATCATCTCAGCAGAATGAGCCATCATCATCTCAACTGTACGAGCCCTCATCATCTCAGCTCTACGAGCCATCATCTCAACTGTACGAGCCATCATCTCAATCTTACGAGCCATTAGCTTAGAATGAACTTGTTAGTGTTGTGTTGTGGTGTTAATGTTGTTTTTGTAGACTTATTACCAAGTGTCTTGTGTGGAGGTGTTAATGTTGTTTTTGCATCAAGGATTCAAGGATTTAGTAAAGTGTATTGTAACAAGGATTCATTGAATGTTGTTTTCTGGTGTTTTCTGGTGTTTTGTAGTCAATGTTGTTTTCTGGTGAATGTAATACAGGGACAGGGTTTTTGTACCAAGTGTTTTTGTAGACCCAGCTGCTTGACGAAACTGCGTGACGCAGCTGCTTGACGAAACTGCTTGACGCAGCTGCTTGACGAAACTGCTTGACGCAGCTGCTTGACGAAACTGCTTGACGCAGTTGCTTGACGAAACATGGTTTACATTAGTGCAGAACCTATGACATTAGACATGGTTTATATAACTGTGTACTTAAGGCATTAAATTAATTACAATAACATATATATCATTAACATCGTTTCATATCATTAAATCAACCATATTACAAAGGTTTGAGATTAACATTACAAAAATTTGATATCAGTACAAAAGTTTCATAAATAACCTATGGATCTACAAGTCCATGAAATAACCTCACTGCCCACTTTTCTCTCCAAGCTTTCATCTCATATACGTCTACGCGCCATTGCTGTAGACGGACAACACAAAGTATCCAGTGGACGTCTTTGATGTTCAAAGGAATATATATATCATCGCATACTTTCCAACTATTCCTATAGTTGTTTTCATTGCCCAAGAAGTATTCGAAAAATTTTTCAATGTCAAACTCAATACGACTTTTCTTAAACTCAGGGTAATCAGCAGTGAACCTGGTGTGGAGCCAACAATCTCCAATAAAGAAGTTCTTCTTATATGTCTTTGGATATACCCAAGCTCTTCTTCTCAGAATGAAGCAACCTGCATCGATTTCCTACACGAGAGAAAAACATTTAAAATACAATCTGCAAATCTAAAATTATTCTAACATGAATATTACTTACATCATCAGTCAGCCAGGTGAACCTTTTTAGCAATCGGCGAAATAATGCCTTATCACCTAACGTAGTATGGAGCTCAATTTTTGTGTTGTCATTTTTTGAATCTTTAAGCCATGTTTGCAATTGATGAAGAAGTTGATCGTCATATTTTAGAAGTGGATTGACGGTGATAGGATCTTTTAACTTGGGCTGTTTCAGATTGGGGTCGGTGAAATCTGGATCATTCTTCGGCCTCCTATTCCTTCTCGTGACCAATATGACTTTCTTAGGAAGAGGAGGAGGAGTATTCACTATTTTCAGTTCATCTTCATCATTTTCGTCTTTCTTCTTCCCCACCTTCTTCCCCACCTTCTTCTGAAAAGTCTTTTGTATAGGCTTTCTCTTCACTTCTTCTTTCTTCTCCCCTTCTTCTCCAATCTCCACTTCTTCTTTCTTCTCCCCTTCTTCTTCAATCTCCCCTTCTTCAATCTCCACTTCTTCTTTCTTCTCCCCTTCTTCAATCTCCACTTCTTCTTTCTCATTCTCAATAATTGCCTCTTGAAGAACATTCTCTATCGGCGGATCCTCAACAATATTCTCATTCTCGACATCAGCCTCATGAATAACGTTCTCTATTGGCGGATCCTCAACATTCTCATTCTCAATCTTCTTCTGCTCCAATTCAACATTGTCTTGCAAAATGGCTCCATTATTAACCTTCTCATTCTCCTTTTGCTCCTCTTCTTCATCGAGAATGTCATTCAGACCAATGGCATTCTTCTCTTCTTCGTCACGAATGTCATTCTGCTTTTCTTCCTCTTCTTCGTCACGAATGTCATTCAGACCGATGTCATTCTCCTTCTGCTCCTGCTACAAAAGTGAAAAGAATTTAAATTCAGGATGCGTCAAGCAGCTGCGTCAAGACATAAAGTAGTAAAAAACAGAAAGCTCTAACAGAATTACCTGGTTGGTGACATGGCTGGCGAACTGGTTGCTTAGACTGAGAATCATCTTTTCAAACCTCATAAAGTAGTTTTGTTGATTCAATTTGATGTCTCTTATGTCTCTCTTGATCTCTTCGACATCTTTCTTTATCTCTTCGACATCCTTCTTTATCACTTCGACATCCTTCTTTATCACTTCGGTATCCTTTATCTGAACATGAGATGCCGGTGCCGGTTCACGTGCAGGTGATGATGGAGGTGTTGAAGTTGCGGATGGGGGACTCATGTTACGCAGGCTACGACGCTTGATGGCTGCTTTGCTGGGGGGGATATATCATCATATTCAACATTCCTCTTCCTCTTGGAAGGTTGGACAGTAGTAGGTTCTTCATCAACATCTTCATCATCATCATCTTCATCAACATCTTCATCAGCCTTTCTCTTTTTTCCCCCATCAGTAACTCCCTCAAACAAATCATCGAATGAATTGTTAATGTGTTCAAAATCCTCCCCACTGTACAAACTCGTCTCCTCGGAGGACTCTTCCATCTTAGAAAACACAGCGCTATTAAAGGCAGATTGTACCTCCTGAAATGTATTCTTCCTTTTGGATTGATACAACAGTATCCTTGGGCGAAAAGGGCCATCAACGTCTTTCCTTGTGGCGAATTTAGGGACCAAGTTTTGAATGATCTCATAGTTCCACACTTGTAGTGCTAGTACAAACCCATACACGTTATAAGCAAAAGAATTAGTAACTCCACTCCCTTTCCTGGACATATATACGGACCTGTGGTGTTTCATGTCCTGGTCAAGACCCCTCATGGTGAATCTAAAGGACACCTTCCCCCATGGAAATCGGAGGAAATCTTCAACATCTTCAACCATATGGATGATTTTGAGATTTAAAAGCCGTTTTGGGTCATATGAGAAGAGGTACTGGTTAATCAAGCAGATCAGCCCGATCTTCCATGCGTCTTCCTTATTGGTTCATTTCATGAAAATAGATTCCAAATCCATCATTCGAATTGACGTATTCCTTTTGAAATATTTTATCAGCAAGGATGGACAACCTCGGCATTCATCTTTGTATATAGGCAATCTGTCGAAGTTGAGGCCTGTAATCAATGCGTACTCTTTCAGACCAAAAGTATATTCCTCCCCATTAAAGTTGAAAATCATCCTATTCAAATTGGCCTTCACCTTCCGAACCAGCAACTGATGTAAAATGGTCCCTGAGAACAACAAGTCTGGGACTCCTCTCAATAAATACTAAAATTGGGAATTTAGAGCCCTCTCCATAAGACCCAGCGCTTCAAACCTATCAGATACTTTTTTCAAGGCTAGGACAAATTTCAATGAAATCCTACCAGGAAAATCATAAACCGTGAAGTCTGCCATCTACAAAAGGGAAAACAAAAACAACAATGTTTGTGAAAACCTTTCACAACAAATATAAACAAACGAGAAGAAAAGCAACTGTCAAAATAGCTAGAAACAACTGTCAGATGCGTGACGCAACTGCTTGACGCAACCGCAAGACGCAACCCAACCCATAAACCGTGCATAAACCATTTGAAATCAAGAAGCATCCTACCATAATCCCTAACATAAAACATGCATGAACCGTTTGAAAGCAGGAAGCAACCTACCCTAAAACCCTAACATAAAACATGCATGAACTATTTGAAAGCAAGAAGCAACCCTAAAACCCTAACATAAAACATGCATGAACCATTTGCAAGCATGAAGCAACCCTAAACCCTAACATAAACCATGAATGAACCATTTGCAAACAAGAAGCAACCAACCCTAAAACCTAACATGAACATAAATCAATGAATGAACGAACCATAACATAAACCAACATAACTAAAACTAACCTCATGAAGTCAATGAATGAACGAGAAGACGAAGACAAGCAGGAAGAGACGTCGAGGCAGGTGCGTCGTCGGGTGCGAGAGAGAGAGAGCATGAATAGTGGTCGAGGCTTATTTGGGTTTTTATATAAAATAAAAATAAATGTGACGCATCGTATCCTACTTGACGCATCGGAGTTGACGCATCCGAGTTGACGCATCCATCTTGACGCATCCATGTTGACGCATCCATGTTGACGCATCCATGTTGACGCATCCATGTTGACGCATCCATCTTGACGCATCCTACCAAACAAACAACCTGCATTCAACGAATCAGCGAATCAATGAGGAACGTTCTGTAAAGGAAATATACACGAACTGAATAGGAAATCGAAACAAACAATAATGAAATAAACACAAAATATAGTGGAATGGTCGAATGAAATGTCAATTTGTTCGAAATCCTCAGCGCTGTGCAAACTCGTCTCCATTGGATGTTCTTCGAAGCTATAGGCCGTTGAATATGGTGCCATTGTCGACGGTGCCTCTTCGATTCGTTCTTCATCGCTAAAAAAGAAGAGAAAATCTTCTCCGCCACCATTAGGGTTTCACGGCGGAGCGGAGAAGACGGGGAAGAAAGGGGCCGGATGAGAGAGAAAATGAAACGAAAATGAAAAAAATTAATTCTTTATAGGGTTCAGGGTGCGTCACGCATCTGGAGGGTGCGTGACGCATGGGTATAATGGTCATTAAAATATTTGGGGGTCACCAGCGCTATAAAAAATAGGGAGCCGCACCATCGGCTATTTGGCCCTATTTTGGGGTCATTTCCTCAAATTTCCCAATAAGATAACATTACATGGGAAATTTGATGAAATGACCCTACTAAAGGGTCTAAATACAAAAATGAACCCCGCTTCATATTGTTTGCAAAAAGGGCCCTTTTATCATTCGAAAAGTCCGTAATGCCCCTCTCGTAGGCCCGGCCCGGAGGGGTAGGCAGCCTAGGCCACGGCCTAGGACCAAAAAGGGACCCATTTTTTTTATATATGCTAGGTATTAGTAAGGATTTTTAGTTTCTTATTCTTTATTTTTTTTATTAAGTTAGATTTTTTGGCCCATGGCTCTATAGCCCAAATAGAGAAACAAACTAACACTATCAGAACAAAAAATTTAAACCCTACTGTCTGTCTCACTGTCTGTCTCTCTCAGTCTTTGTATCCTACATCGACAACGAAACCGATAATGAAACTCACAACGAAACCGACAACGAAACCGACAACAAAATAATTTCGACGGTGGCTCTGTTTCGCTGGGTTGAGCCTTGAGGTAAGGTTTAACCATTAAAAGTGAAAATTCAACATCAGGGTTTGATTGTTATTTATTTTTATGCTTTGTTTTGAGATTGTGTATTTGTGTGGTTAAGCCGTAAAGATCTTTGAAAATAGTTTACTTGTTTGATGGCGCCGAAAAAATATTTATCTGGATATGAAAAACGAAAAAGGAAAGAATTAGAAGAACAATTTGTTAAATCTCAAAGTGGTGCGCTTGACAAGTTTGTTAAAGAAAGTTGAAGGCATTGAATGAAAGCAAATTGAAAGAAAAGTGTAGCACATTTTGTAATGTATTTTCTCATGAAAGTACGTGTGATGTTAATTTGAGTGATTTGTTTTCTGAACTAAAAATACTACAAGTTGTTTTACCTAGTTTGGATATGCCCGCTGCTGAAATTCTTGATTTTGTAATGTCAATTGATTGCTATCCTAATGTCTCTATTGTATATCGAATTTTACTAACATTGTCTGTTACGGTAGCTTCTGCTGAAAGAAGTTTTTATAAGTTCAAATTATTGAAAAATTATCTAAGATCTTTGATGTCTCAAGATAGATTGAATGGACTTGCTATTTTATGTATTGAAAAAGATTTTTTGGAATATATTGATTACGATACAATTATCAATGATTTTGCATCTAAAAATGCAAGAAGAAGTCATTTTCGTTAACAATTTATGTTGCATCTTTGTAGATATTGTAAAGTTATTGAAGATCAACGGTGAAACACAAGTAAAGTTTATGCGTAGGGCCCCAATTTCGTGCTTTCGCCTAAGGCCTAAAAAATCTCAGGAACGGCACTGCCCTCTCGTACCTGATTTACCGCTCAATTATGGAAAATGCTATTCACGCATTTTCATCTAAAACGCGTGAGTTCATAAACGCATTTTAGATGCGTGAGTGACATTTCACGTAAATGTAAAGTTGAGAAATGTCACTCACGCGTTTCATCTAAAACGCGTTTATGAACTCACGCGTTTTAGATGAAATTTTGTGAATGACATTTCTCGTCTTTCATCGTATATATACTTATTTTGCCCTAATTTTACAAAAAACTCTTTCCGCCTCTCGCCTCTCGACGAGTCTACTCTCCAACCACCAAAATCATATCCCTCCCTCCCGCTCCCTTTGCCACGACGCTCCGTTCGTTCAAGATCAGGAGCTTCCACGACCGCAACCACAACCGGGTCGCTCCGTTCGTTCAACAAAATGATATGTACAACAAAATCGTTATCTTTTGTTTATATTTAGGAAACCACAAACCTTAAACTCAACCCTAAACCCTACGTACACACAATGTCGTTATGTTGAAATGTTCATATTTATGTTTTTCACAAATCCTAGTCATCGACTCTTTGAGTCGGGACGGGAAGGACAATGTAACCATCTCTCGTTAAGATAATGTGATGAAATCGTTCGTATTTAATAACAAAACACATTTTTTTATAATATACAGACAACAAACACTGTGATGACCTTCTGTCCCAATCAATTATCTTGTGAATATAATGTACTATTCTCTCTACTGACCATGTCCATATTATCTAGTTTTGAATGTAATGACCATGATATTATTGTTTGACACAGTTGTTGATAATGCAATTTGCTCGCACTTGTGGTGCAATGGTGTCTATGAAGTGGAGAGATGATATTACTCATGTTATAGCTTACACTAATGTTAATGGTGCATGCAGCCGAACTTTAAAAGTATTGAAGGCAATATTGAACGAGAGATGGATCCTTACAATTGATTGTGAGTCTCTCTTAACACGATTTGTTTCATACATATGTTCTGTTAAATTAAAATTAAAATTGTTTTTGTGTAGGGATAAAATCATCAATGAAAGCCAAAAGCTATGTTGATGAGGAACCGTATGAGGTTAAGCAAGATAATCATGGGGCCCAAGGTGGTCCTAGAGCTGGGAGACTTCGGAACAATGTAAGTTTGGTTTGATTCCTCCTCTGTGTACCTTCATTATCTTGCTTGATAACTGAAAATTTTTGGTTTTTTTGTTTTTCAGCTTTCAAAACTGTTCGACAGTTACATTTTTATTTTTGTATTCTTTCCAGCTTACAAACAGGATCTCATAGAGTTAATAATTGCTGGAGGAGGTAGCACTAAAGAATTGGATAATCCATTTGCTGTGCCAAGGGACGAAAAAACTATAATAGTATATTTGGAGATAAATAGTAGGAATCGACCAATGAAAAATGTTTATGATGTTTTTCCCGACAATTGGCTATTTGAGACAGTGGCGGCCGTGTCATCAACATTGGATGAACATGTTGTTCCTCACACAAGGTTGCTTGAATCTATTGTTGCTTGTGATTTGCAGCATATGCTTACTTAATTTCTCCTTGTTTAGACTTTTGTTAACAATACTGAATATTATGGTTTATCATCATTAGTTATGTAATACTGAATATTCTTTTATTTATGGTTTGTTGATTTATTACAATACGCCTTAGTTATTGTCATATGAGTTAGTGGATGTAATGGAGGGTTATTACAATATGCGTGTGTTGGCTTTCTTGTAATATAGGCGAGTTAATCGATTTGATGATACACCATACTACAACATAAAACTCATGTATGTTGTAATATGCGTGAGTTAAGTTGTAATATGGTGTATCATAACTCATGCATATTAAGAAGAATCCAACACACGCATATTGTGTATCATCAACTCACACGGTTTATAACATAACTCACGAATATTGTAATATTCGTGAGTTATGTTGTAATATCAAGAGTTGATGTTACACATATTACAACATAACTCACGAATATTGTAATATTCGTGAGTTATGTTGTAATATCAAGAGTTGATGTTACACATATTACAACATAACTCACGAATATTATGTTGGGTTTTGCAACAGCAAAACTATGGATCTTCTTAGAAATCAAAACCTGTAGCAAATCAGATTCCAAATCGTCTATGACGATAAACAGATTACCAAGAACTGAAATAGCACAAAGCAATAAACGACAACACAATATACGTGGTTCGGTCAAAATCGACCTACGTCCACGGGAGGGATAAGTTTCACTAAATCAAACAAATGTCAATAGTAGAAACTTACATGCCCTACTCTCAAATGAAAGAAGTGATTACACTAGGAATGATTGGACTACTCCACAATCAAAAGCTCCCCCAATCTCTCACTCTGGATCAGCCAAAGAACAAGAAGAAGAAGGAAACCAGAAAACCCTAGATCTGTAATTCACTCTCTCTCTATTTGCTCTGTTATGAGAAAAATACCCAAAAAAAGTATTTATACTCTAACCCGTTTTCTAAAAAGAAAACCCTGACCCGTTTACCCGGAATTTAAAAAACCCGCCCGTAATGGCAAGGAACACCAACAATTCTCCCCCTTCCGAGCCATGGGAGAATGTTGCTATAAACATTCATCATCGTGACGCTTCTGCCAGAACCATTCCGTCTTTGGCACAACATATCTCATGCTTTCCTCTTGGCAAGCCCTTTGTCATCATATCTGACCCCTTCTCATCTGTGTGCACTTTCTCCAAGTATAACTCCTTCTTCTCGAGCATTTCACGGATCCAATGGTACCTTCTTTGGATGTGTTTTGAACGTGAATGGAAACTTGGATTCTTGCTCACATGTATAGCACTCTGTGAGTCACTAAACACCACAAACCTGTCTTGTGCAATGCCAATTTCTTTCAACAATTCTTTCATCCATCTCATTTCTTTACAACATTCAGTAATGGCAATATATTCAGCTTCTGTAGTAGACAAATCAACACATTTCTGTAGACGAGACTGCCATGATACAGCTCCTCCTCCAAAAGTAAACAAATACCCTGAAGTTGATCTCATTGTGTCAATATCACCACTCATATCTGAATTAGAAAACCCTTCAACATGTGACTTTCCAATACCATAACACAAAGCGTATTTGGAGGTCCCTCGAAGATATCTCATTAGTCACTTAACCGCTTCCCAGTGTGTCTTACCAGGATTTGAAAGAAAACGACTAAGTACTCCAACCGCATGAGCTATATCCGGTCTTGTACAGACCATTGCATACATCAGACTGCCTATTGCTGAAGCATATGGAACACTGCACATTTCTTGTCTTTCCTCTTCATCCTTGGGAGACATTGTCTTGTTTATTTTCAAGTGTGTAGCCAATGGACAAACAACTGGCTTTGCCTTGTCCATACAGAATCGTTTTAGAATCTTCTCAATATATCTCTCTTGAGATAACCATAGCCTTTTCTTCACCCGATCACGAATGACCTGCATTCCAAGAATTTGTCTTGCTTGACCCAAGTCTTTCATCTCAAAAGACTTAGCCAAATCCTTTTTCAACTTGGCAATCTTGAGCTTGTCTCTCCCAACAATCAGCATGTCATCAACATATAGGAGAAGTATAATAAAATCATTAGAAGCAAACTTTTGCATAAAGACACAGTGATCTGTAGACGTCTTCATATACCCATGGATGGTCATGAACGACTCAAACTTAAGATACCACTGCCTTGGTGCTTGCTTCAAACCGTACAGACTTTTGACAAGTTTGCACATCTTGCTTTCCTCACCTTTCTTATTATAACCTCCAGGTTGCTCCATATAAACATCTTCATCCAAATCACCATGGAGATATGCAGTCTTTATATCAAGTTGTTCAACCTTAAGATCCATACAAGCAACTAGACTTAACACCACCCGGATAGAAGTCATCTTCACTACCGGTGAGAAAATCTCATCATAATCGATTCCATGCCTCTGGCCAAAACCTTTGACAACCAGCCTAGCCTTGTATCTTGTCTTGCTATCATCACCTTCTTGCTTGATCTTGTACACCCATTTATTTTGTAATACTTTTCTGTTCTCTGGTCTTTCAACTAGATCATATGTGCCATTTTTCAGCAATGACTTCATCTCTTCATCCATGGCAGTTAGCCATTCTTTCTTATGAGCATCCTCAAGAGCCTCCTTATAGCATATAGGCTCCCCACAATCAGTTAGAAGAACATACTCTGTAGCAGGATACTTAGAACTTGGTCTTTTCTCCCTAGTAGACCTCCGAAGTACCTTTGTTTGTTGATTCTGTTGATTTCCATCTTCTTGTTGAACTTCAAAATCAACCTCAACATTATCACCAAGATCAGTTTTAGTATTAGTATCATTTCCATGGCCTACAGCTTGACCCTGAGGAACATCATCATCATTATCTGAGTCTGAAGCTACATGTGGCCTTGTCTCCTCAACATCATGAGACAACTCAAGACCAGAAAGGTCACGTATGTATGCATCAAGCTTTTCACCATCTTCAAAATTCTCAATAGTCTGATCTTCAAGAAATACCACATCTCGGCTTCTCAAAACCTTCTTATCAAATGGGTCATAACACCTGTATCCCCACTTTTCATCACCATATCCCAAAAATATGCATTGTCTAGTTTTTGCATCTAGCTTAGACCTCTCATC
Organism: Impatiens glandulifera; assembly: GCF_907164915.1. NCBI lineage: Eukaryota > Viridiplantae > Streptophyta > Magnoliopsida > Ericales > Balsaminaceae > Impatiens > Impatiens glandulifera. The sequence continues at coordinate 55,533,183 of NC_061862.1, read as the reverse complement.
TTTTATTACATGCACAAAAGCTCTGCAACCAAAAACACGTAAATAATCATAATTAACATCTTTACCTGACCAGACGCTTTTTGCACACTTATTATTCAATGGCTTGGAGGGAGAACGGTTGATCACATACACTGCAGTGCTCATGGCTTCAGCCCAAAAATGCTTAGCCAACTTGGCATGGGAGAGCATACTCCTCATCCGTTCCAACATTGTTCTGTTCATCCTCTCTGCCACACCATTTTGTTGTGGAGTCTTGGGCACAGTCTGTTCATGTCGAATACCCTGCTCTTTGCAATAATCATCAAATGAGCCTATGTACTCTCCCCCATTATTTGACCGCACCCTCATCAGTTTTCTTCCTGTCTCTCTTTCAACCAGCTTGTGAAAGACTTCAAACCTTGCTGCAACCCCATCCTTGGACTTTATAGCATAAGCCCAAACCTTCCTAGATGCATCGTCTATGAAAGTTACAAAATAGGAAGCACCGCCTATGGATTTAATCTTCATAGGACCACAAACATCTATATGGACCAATTCAAGGACATTCTTTTTCAGTTCAACTTTTGACTTACTAAAGGAGACTCTGTTCTGCTTACCCTTCAAGCAATGCTCACAATTTTCAAGATGAGCATCATTGAGATTCAGCAACTCATTCCTCTTGATCAAAACATTCAGCCCTTTTTCACTAATGTGACCTAATCTCTTGTGCCACAACTCAGAGGATGACTCCATTAAAACAGAATATGCCGCATCATAGACAATTTTCAAATTTGTCTTGTATAAGGAACAACATTTCTTACCTCGTGCAATAACCAATGAACCCTTGCTTAGCTTCCATGCTCCACCACTGAAAACATTATGGTAGCCTCCATCATCAAGCATACCTGCTGAAATCAAATTCATTCTTAAATCAGGAACATGTCTTACATCTCTCAATGTCAGGAAACAACCCATGTTTGTCTCGATTTTAACATCACCAAGACCAACTATCTTGGATACACCACTGTTACCCATGCGAACCTCACCATAATCACCAGCTTTGTAGGACTGAAAGTAATCTTTGTGTGGAGTTATATGGAATGAGGCACCTGTGTCAACAATCCATGTTGTTTCATTTGAAGATGTGCTAAGACAGGAGTCTTGACAGTTAGAAGCATATGTCAGTTCACCATCTGAAGCATAAGCAGATGTATCTGCACTCTGTTCTTTCTTTTCTCTAGGCTTCACTGTACCCTTCGCTTTATCATTTTTAAATTTCCAGCACTCATTTTTCCAGTGACCCATTTTGCCACAGTAATGGCAAGCACCATCCTTCTTTGGAGCTCTAGACTTGCTTCTAGACTTTCCCCTACTCGAACCACTTCTATTATCTTTTGATCTTCCTCTATCAGCCACCAACATATCAGACTTAGAGGGTTTATCCCCCTTTCGATTCTCCTCATCAAGTAAGGAACTGGTGACAAATGCCATGTTGACTTTACCATTTGGTGCTGAGTTACTGAGAGTGATAATAAGTGTCTCCCAACTTGCAGGCAAAGATCCAAGGACTAAAAGTGTTTGCACCTCATCATCAAAGTTTATCTTCATACTACTCAGCTGATTCAAAATATTTTGAAATTCATTCAAGTGCTCAGCAATTGATTTATTATCAATGTACTTCAGATTCACCAGCCTTCGTACCAGTGCTGCTTTATTCCCTGCTGACCTCCCAGCATAGAGAGCTTCAAGTTTGCTCCACACACCATACGCTGTAGTCTCATTCTCAACATGGTGCACAACATTTACACCAACCCAGGAACGAATAAAGCTGCAGGCCTTTCTATCTATCTTTTTCCAATCAGCCTCTTTTGTAGTCTCAGGTCTAACACCCTCATTTTCAATTGCTTCATTCAAATCATCTGAAACTAACAGATCACTGATCATCAGTTTCCATTTCCTGTAGTTTGTACCATTCAGACTCACCATATCAGGTCTAGATTTCCCCATTATTACTGCCTTAACAACTGACAAAAACACCAGCAAAGAAACCAGTTGATCTCTTCTATGAATTTCGCCAAATAACCAGTAGAGCACTCTGCTCCAATGTTAAAACAGATAACCAATTAATACTGCTCTGATACCACTGTTGGGTTTTGCAACAGCAAAACTATGGATCTTCTTAGAAATCAAAACCTGTAGCAAATCAGATTCCAAATCGTCTATGACGATAAACAGATTACCAAGAACTGAAATAGCACAAAGCAATAAACGACAACACAATATACGTGGTTCGGTCAAAATCGACCTACGTCCACGGGAGGGATAAGTTTCACTAAATCAAACAAATGTCAATAGTAGAAACTTACATGCCCTGCTCTCAAATGAAAGAAGTGATTACACTAGGAATGATTGGACTACTCCACAATCAAAAGCTCCCCCAATCTCTCACTCTGGATCAGCCAAAGAACAAGAAGAAGAAGGAAATCAGAAAACCCTAGATCTGTAATTCACTCTCTCTCTATTTGCTCTGTTATGAGAAAAATACCCAAAAAAAGTATTTATACTCTAACCCGTTTTCTAAAAAGAAAACTCTGACCCGTTTACCCGGAATTTAAAAAACCCGCCCGTAATGGCAAGGAACACCAACATATTAAACATATTGTAATATTCACGAGTCACTGTTTATCTCTTACCAATAAAAATAAGAACACTATAATATGCATACAACCAAACTAAGAGCCACTGTTTGAAGTAACTTAAAAAATAGAATTATTCATACAATACAATAGAATTACTCATACAATTATACAATACAATAGAATTACTCATATTGTAATATTCGTGAGGTTGAAATGGAAAGTCGAGAGACGAAGTTGGAAGTCGAAGTGGAAAGTGAGAGAGTCGATCGATATTCGTGAATGAAGTTTTTTTTTAAATTAAGGCAAAAAATAAAGTATATATACGATAAAAAGACGAGAAATGTCATTCACGCATTTTCATCTAAAACGCATGAGTTCATAAACGCGTTTTAGATTAAACGCGTGAGTGACATTTCTCGAGAAATGCCTTGTGAGAAACACAAAAAAAATGAAAAGTTAAACAAAAATAACAGAAAATTGTTGTATTTAAGTCTCATAAATCCAATTAAATAGCTGTTAAATCTAACTGTAGGATCACTTCATCAAGGAGAACAACGATGAGATAACTAAAAAATTAAGAAAAAGACGGAAGAGAGAAAATAGATCCTATCTAATTTTTTTTACTTTATAAACTTTCGAACAAGTTTAAATTCGATGATGAGGCCACATTTGTCTCATCAATCTTAGGAGTGAGAGGATCATCCGTGAGAAATCGTGCGAGACTCAAAATTGTGAGGTAAAAAAATATCAAACTCGTAAATCCTCGAAAAAAACGATTAATTCTCCGACAGACTCTACTTTCCTGAACTAATTACAAAAATTATCATAATAATAGTATTATGAGTGATACACATCAGACAACTACGATCATTGAAAGTTCGATAATTTCTCTCCAACCAGATAATATACCAACAAATAATTTGGATGATAACTCAAATATGTAGGTCTGTCATATCAGGCACATCAATCCAAACTCTTAGCAACTATCCAAAGACTCAGACATCATCCAATGAATTCCAATAATACTCCACAAAAGACTCAAAATATTAATCACCTCTCGACAATTCAAAAGTAAGTGAGTTACTGATTCAACCTCTTTGTGACACATACGACTAACCATAATATAACATTTTTTCATGCACAAATCATCGTTAGTATTCTACCATGAATAACGCTTCATCCAAAGAACGAGATCTTAGATTGATTTTTTGACTCTCAAAGTTTTTTCCAACAAAATTTATATGAAATCATCTTAGCGAATAACTTGTAGTAATGCCCACATGAAAACTATCAATATCTTGTCAATGCATAACGTCTTGTTCAGACAGTAACATTTGTTTGCGTCATACCAAAATTAAAACTCTATTATTGTACAAAGTCTCCATAATGTTTAATCTTCTTATTTATCTAATTTGACTAGCAAAATCACTAAACTGATGATCAAAAATGTCATTAACTTTGACATTTCTACATATAACAATTGAAACAATCTCAAGATACGTCGTAGTTAGACTTTTGACACTACACCAAATGTCGTCCCAAAATCTATTCGAAAAATTATCTCTCATAATGAATCTAGACTGCTCACTGCAATTTTTCCACATATAATAAATTTTTCTTCAAATGCTACGCCCCACTAGATAATTAGACATTTTGGTGAACCAACCAAACCAATCATTATCATACTTATATTTGATTATCAATTCCCAAATACTATTTGGCTTCATTAAAAATCTACTACCCAATTTTGATAAATGAGCCTTATTAAAATAAATAAGATATTAAATATTTAGACATCATTGATCTTTAAAACATTTAACTTTATCCCATCTAACTAGATGACAAAATGATAAGTTAAAAGATCCATAAAAAATTACACATTATTTTCTCCATTTTTACCACTACACTCTTGAGAGAATGAATAACAACATCATATATGTGAGCATAGATGACAACACACTCTTAATTATGAAGATTAGCTGACCCCCTTTCGAGATTATTTTACTTTTCATCTAAAGAGTCTAAATTGTTTATGCAATTTAATATCTTGATTATCAATTATTAATTTGATTTCATAGACTTATATTGTATTTTTACTAATTAATTTTCATTGTAACTCCTATTTAAATTTAATAAGAATTAATTCTTTAAAAAAAATAATATTAATAATAAATCTTAAAATCTTAATCTAAAGTAAAACCATAAAAGTCTAAAACAAATTATTTAATAATGAAATCAAAACTATAAAACTCTATATGACAAATATTATTTTATAAAAATAACAAAATTGGTGGGAGTATGTATTTATAAAGTTCTTAAGATAATTAATAATAATCAACCAACAATCAGGGACGAATTTATGAATTTTCTATGAATTTTTTTTTACCCCCTAACTTTTAAAAAAAATCTAATATAATTCACAATTTTGTTTATATAATTATTAAAAAAAATCTCATTTTATTCAAAATTTTATCGTTATTTATTTAAGTCCATCCTAAAAACTTTTAAGTCCACCCCACCACCGAATTCTGTGTCCGTCCATACAAACAATATTAGCAATTTTATTTTAAAATCTAACTCCAAATATCATTATTAATTAATGATCTCAATTTAGGGGTGAGCAAACGGGTAAACCCAACCCGTATTACCCAACTCATATTCAGCCCAAATTAAATTTACCCAACCCGTAATCCAACCCATATTATTTACTAATATGGGTTGGGTATGAGTTGAGTAATCCAAATTATTTTTTATTTTTTCATTTAACATGTATTTGACTCATTTAACACATTTTTATCTGTTTAACACATTTTTGACATGTTTAACACGTTTTTCACATTTTTCAAGTTTTGGCACGTTTTGATACGTTTTTGACACGTTTAACATGTTTTTCACATTTTTGACACATCTAATACGTTTTTCACATTTTTGACACGTTTAACACGTTCTTGGCATGTTTAACACAATTTTGACACGTTTAACACGTTTTTCATGTTTTTGGCATGTTTAACACGTTTTTAACACGTTTAATATATTTTGATACGTTTGACATGTTTTTCATGACTATGACACATTTAACACATTTTGACACATTTTGGCACGTTTAACATGTTTTCACATTTTTGACATGTTTAGTATGTTTTTCACACGTTAAACACGTTTTTAGCACGTTTAGCATATTTTTGACACGTTTAGTGTGTTTTTCACACGTTAAACACATTTTTAGCACGTTTAACACATTTTTGACACGTTTAACACATTTTACATATTTTTGGCATGTTTAACACGTTTTTAATACGTTTAACACGTTTTTGACACGTTTGACACGTTTTTCACGATTATGACACATTAAACACATTTTCATATGTTTTTTTTACATTTTGGCACGTTTAACACGTTTTGACACATTTGATATTTTTTTCATGTTTTTCACATTCTTGACACGTTTAATACGTTTTTAACATGTTTAACATATATTTTACACGTTTTTGGCACGTTTAACACATTTTCCACATTTTTGGCATGTTTTGATACGATTTTAACATGTTTAACATGTTTCTCATAATTTTAACATGTTTAATACGTTTTTCACACATTTAATATGCCAAAACGTGAAAAAAGTGTTAAACGTGTCAAAAACGTGAAAGTGTTTTAAACATATAAAAAACGTGTTAAACGTGCCAAAAACGTGTTAAACTTGTCAAAATGTGTTAACGTGCAAAAAACGTGTTAAACATGTCAAAATATATTAAATGTGCAAAAACGTGTTAAACATGCCAAAACGTGTAAAAACATGCCAAAAATGTGTTAAATGTTCTAAAAGTGTGTTAAAAGAGCCAAAAACGTATTAAACATGTCAAAAACATATTAAACGTGTCAAAAATATGAAAAACATGTTAACGTGTGAAAAACGTGTCAAATATGTCAAAAAAATGTTAAAATGCCAAAAAACATGAATAACATGTTAAACGTGTGAAAAACGTGTTAAACGTGTGAAAAACATGTTAAACATATCAAAAATGTGTTAAACGTGTTAAAATGTCAAAAACGTGTTAAACATGCCAAAAACATGTTAAACATGCCAAAAACATGTTAAACATGCCAAAAACGTGAAAACTATGTTAGACTTATCAAAAACGTGTTAACGTGTTATATATGTCAAAACGTGTTAAACATGTCAAAAATGTGAAAACGTGTTAAACTTGTCAAAAACGTGTTAAATGTATTAAACACGTCAAAAATGTGTTAAACGCAATAAAAACATGTTAAACATACAAAAAACGTGAAAACCGTGTTAAACTTATCAAAAACGTGTTAACGTGTTATATATGTCAAAACGTGTTAAACATGTCAAAAACGTGAAAACGTGTTAAACTTGTCAAAAACGTGTTAAACGTGTCAAAAATGTGTTAAACGTGATAAAAAAACGTGAAAATCGTGTTAAGCATGTGAAAAACGTGTTATTAGTGTGAAAATGTGTTAAACATGTCAAAAACATGTTAAACGTGCAAAAAACGTGAAAATCGTGTTAAACTTATCAAAAACGTGTTATATGTGTCAAAAACGTGTTAAACATGCCAAAAATATGAAAAACGTGTTAAACTTGTCAAAAACGTGTTAAACGTATTAAACACGTCAAAAACATGTTAAACGTGATAAAAACATGTTAAACGTGTAAAAAAACGTGCTAAAAGCATGAAAACTGTGTTAAACTTATCAAAAATGTGTTAACGTGTTATATTATATATGTCAAAAACGTGTTAAACATGCCAAAAACGTGAAAACGTGTTAAACATATCAAAAACGTGTTAAACGTGATAAAAACGTGTTAAACGTGTGAAAACGTGTTAAACATGTCAAAAATATGTTAAACGTGCCAAAAACGTAAAAACGTGTGAAAACTTGTTAAAAATGTTAAAAATGTGTTAAACGTGTGAAAAACGTGTTAAACATGTCAAAAACGTGTTCGACTTAAAGTTGGAAGATGATTAGTTTATATTTGATTAATAATAGAGAATTAAATTAAATTTATATAATTTGGGTAATTTGGGTAACCCTAACCCAACCCAAATTAAACTTAACTCATACTCAACATAACCCATACTCAACCCAACTCAAATTAACCAAACCAAATTAATATTTTGAGTTTGGGTTAGGATTGAATTTGAGTAAACCCAAATTATGCTCACCCCTATATCTCATAATATAAATAAATCCACACCTTCCAATTAATCGAATTTAACAAGTACATCAAGAAACTCTAAAAAAAAATCCAATAAATGTATAGTAATAGACTCAATCAACATATTTATAAAAATAAAAAAGACAATAACAAAATAATTCTATAGTTAAAGATCATATACAAGATATTCACAATATGATAAATCTGAATAATTATATATAAGTAAAAATTTACTAATAATATAAACATTTCAAAACTCTTAAATATATAAATATATAAAATATACATATCCAAACTCTAAATATAACAAATTAAACATAAAAAGTCATAAAACCATGGAATCAAAGCTATAAAATCTCGTATTCAATTAATAATGAATTTTATCTAACCTTTTATAAAACTAATTTTGTAAATAGATAATTTAAAGAAATAAAATAATCAAGAGTGACACTTGAATTATGCACTACTACTAATATTATTATTAACATTTCATCTGAAATCTAATTCCAAATATTATTAATCAATAATCTCATAATATCAATAACAACATATATATATAATTCAAATTAAATTAATTAAACCTTACCAAGAATATCAATCAACTTTTAAAAACATTTAATAAATATAAACTCAATCAAAATATACTATAAAAAACAATGAGAAGTTTAAATTAAATTTGATTTTTTTTTTAATTAACGATAATTAGCATGACACCCATCGTTATATCTCAGTTTCAACTTAAATTGCTTACGGATTAAATCGAACACGTAACATTTTAATCTATTAAGCGGACTCTTATCATTAGGCTATTTTGGTGGGTTTTAAATTAAATTTGTATTAATTTTATCCTAATAATAAATATTGAATTTAAAGAGAGAAAGTGGGTAATTTTTCCAAAATTTAGTCTGAAAATCGACATTTTTTAGTAGAATGAGAAGAGAAGGTAGTTCGGTATTAAGTAACCACCCTCCAATTCAGATTTTTTATTCCCCTTAGAAATGATTACTCAAATAGATGCTCATCATAATTTAAATTTATATTTTATTCACCTTCCTGTTCTATTGATCAGCATCCAGCAGCGCCAATAGTCAATAGAAAGAGTTAGACTAAGCTAATCAGTCCACTCCTAACCCAGGACCTGATTGTTGTCCATCATATGGCTCACCAACTAAACTTGCAAAACTGACATACATGAAGGTCAGCGTCATACTAGCCCTTGACTAAGGGAAAGTGCCAATGGAGGATGGTGAATTAAGAAGCTCGAGTTTAGGTGAAAAATAGTCATTCCTTATTAGACTCGAAGATTATTTATTTATAAGCTCGACTTAAAAATTTCAACTAAAATTAAAGTTTCAGAAAATATTATTTTAAATTTTAGTATTAAAATAAACAACAAAAATATATATTATTTATTTCAAAAAGCTCAAACATTTTATCGAATAAATATTTTACGAGCTCATCGATCCGGCTCAAGTTTGACACTTGGTTAAAGTCAAACTGAAGTAGAGATTTGACCGAATAGTTCCCGAACACTCAAAATCAGCTCGACTTATTTGCCGCCCTATTTCGGTCCAACAAGTCACTGGCTCGGCGGAAGGGCGAAGTAGAGTCAGAAACACCGTGAATGAATGAATGAAGTGCTTCGTTCAGTTTCAGGCGGCAAGAAACAAAATTATGCTTCTTCTTCTTCCTTCCATCATCTTTCGTCGCCGGCAAAATCTACTTATTCTTCATCATCTCTCCCGGTCCTTGAGTTTTTCCTCCACGCCCGATTCATTTTCTCACCACAACTTGCGCCGCCAAGATCTGGACCAAAACACACTCGTCCTCCGAACCCTTTCTCTCTACAGCAACGACTGGAAACTCGCCCTCGACTTTTTCAACTGGCAGCTTCATTCCGACTCCAATTTTCATCACACTACACATACCTACAACCGAATCATCGACATTCTCTGTAAGTTCTTCCAATTCAACAACGCATGGGATTTGATTCATCAGATGAGAAAAACCCATCTCTCTTTCCCCAATCGCACCACGTTTCGTATTCTCTTCAATCGCTACGCCTCTGCTCATTTAGTTCAAGAAGCCATTATCGCTTACAATCGATCCCAAGACTTCAATTTGAAAGACGAAATCACCTTTTCTCATCTCATCGATGCCCTCTGTGAATACAAGCATGTAGTTGAAGCTGCAGAGATTTGTTTCGGTAAAGATGATGTTCATCATCTCAATAATACGAAAATATATAACACGATCCTTCGTGGATGGCTGAAATTGAGATGGTGGAGTAAATGTTCAGAACTTTGGGAAGAGATGGATAGAAGAGGAGTTGAGAAAGATCTGTTTTCTTATACCATATATATGGATATTCAATCCAAAAGTGGGAAGCCATGGAAAGCTGTGAGAATGTACAAGAAAATGAACAAGAAAGGGATCAAATTAGATGTGGTGATTTACAACACTGTAATTAACGCGATTGGACAATCAGAGGGTGTTGATTTTGCTGTTCGAATTTTCCACGAAATGGCTGATTTGGGTTGTCATCCAACAGTTGAGACTTTCAATGTAATCATAAATCTTCTTTGTCAAAACAGGAGGTTCAGAGAAGCACATAACCTGTTTGTTGAAATGTCCAAGAGAGGATATTCTCCCAATGTGGTTACATATCAATCATTCTTTGCTTATCTTGAGAAGCCAATGCAGATCCTCAAGTTGTTCGATGAGATGATTGTCAATGGTGTGAGGCCTAGATTGGATACTTACGTCTTGCTTATGAGGAAATTCGGAAAGTTGGGTTTTCTTCGGCCAGTTTTTCTCGTGTGGAAGAAAATGGAACAACACGGGCCGAGTCCTGATAACCATACCTATAATGCTTTGATTGATGCTCTGTTGCACAAGGGTTTGATAGACATGGCTAAGAAGTACGACGATGAGATGTTGGCAAAAGGGCTTTCGGCTAAGCCGAGGGTAGAGTTAGACGCCAAGTTGATGGATACCGTAAAATCCATCTCATCAAAATGAAAGCTAACTATTAAAGAAGAGCTTCAACACTTTTGGGAAACCACCTTCAATTTACCTTGTATAATCAAAAGCAAAGAGATGAAAACCATCGAAGATAGTGCAGAGCGAACATCTCATGATGTTTGAATGTTCCTATATTGTTAAAGATGCTACGACAAGAGTGGAACATGATCAAAGAGAATTTTTCTCAAATTTATATAATTGTGCGTTTGTTTGTCGCCTGAATTCATTCAAGGGTAATTGACTTTAAAATATATTTAACTAACATTGTCAAAGTTTTCGAATTACTCCAAATAAATATGAACCAAGAATAGAAGCAATTTTGAAAACTTGGAAAGAGGTAAAACACTGCAATTATTCAAAATAAAATCTGAAGCATAGACGCAAATTTATTTAAGAATTGGCAGCTATACAAGAAAGAAACATATCCTTAAAAGAAGAAAGTAATTGTTTTCAGTTAATATGAGGAAATGTTTGTATGCACAATTTAACTAACTAACTGCTTAATCTAACTATTATTTATAAACGCCCCACTGAGATTATTATTATTTATTTATTTTATTTTGACCTCACGGTCATAACTTCCACTTTAACTACATATCAAGTTAATGACATTTGATCTCTTAGAAACCATTCTTGTTCACTTGAGCTAGCACTGATATTATTATTATTATTATTATTCAGGGGCGGATGATTACCAGATTCGGGAGATGAGTGGATTGAAGATTCCTCATCTCAAATGGAGACACTTGGCAGGACTCCATGGTCAGTGATTTCAGATTCTTCAGCATCTTCAAATGCCGCAGTCCCTTATTTGTAATCCGAGAATTCGAAACGTTGAGACAAACCAATTCTGTCAACCCTGCATCAACATTACAAAGATTTTTTAGGTTGTTTAAGGACAAGCAAACTGAATCAAACAACAATAAAGTAAAACAAACAAAAAAGATTACCAGAAATCATCTTGAGAGATCTATTACTCAGACAGTGGTTTTGAGAAAGATTTAGCACTGCCAAGGATGAGAGTTCTTTGATGTTCTTCACACCTGCATCTGATATCCGTCCACTACATAATTCCAGACTTCTTAGCTGTTTAAATTCTGAATCAATAAAAATCAATCAGATAACACACTAACTCAAAGAGATACAAGACTATGCAGTTATTCAAAGTGGAATCTGAAGCAAAGAGACAAACTCGCTTAGCAATTGGCTACTATATAATGTTCTTAACATGACCTAAATTTTCTTCCCTCAAAATAAAAATCTGAATCAATAATAATCATCGGATAACACACTAACTGTGGAATGAATACCCAATAGCTTGATGTGGGTTATTTGAGATTATGAACAACTAATCCTCAACCAAAATACCAAATACCCCTTTTTTGAAAAATTAAAATATATTTATACCATTATTTTCGTTTTACTATAGTAAAACTAAATAACCTGTTTTTTTCATAACTTACCTCACCCATGGGTTATATAAAAATTACTTCACCTGATCAAACAAGGGAAGATAAAATTTGACAGTGAAAAGACTTTGATTATGCAAACAAACGTGGGTAAGACATACTAAGCAGGTGTTTTGTTCCAGAATTTGTAATGTGTGCTCCAAAAAGATCCAAGTGAGTCAATCCAGTCAAGCCTGCATATCAACAAATACACACAAGAAGCGATGAACAATTATAAAGATGGTTGTAATAATAGGAAGAGACGAACCATACTTGTAAGAGCAGGTAATCCAGCATCAGTAATTAGGCGGGAATCCAAATTAAGGGACTTGAGTGATGATAACCCAGATAAGTTTACTAAGCCGGTATCAGTGACGTTAGTGAACGACAAATTAATGCTTTCCAAATTCGTCAAACCTGTGTGCAAAGACAGAATATCAACAAAAACATAAATTTAAGTATGGCAGGGACATGGGTCTAACCAGCGATATGTTTGAGACCGATGCTTCCAACTTCAGTGTCAGACAAATCCAAGTATCTCAAATTGTAGAGACCTGGGGATTAGACTAACCAAGTATTAATAATAAGAATACACTCCACCAATTCAATAGTCAAAACTCAGAAGACATGTCATGAAGTTGGGGAACTAAATTGATTTTTTGAAATTTTACAGAGCTCCACAAGGCTAGTTGCATTTTCAACGTGATGGAAAAATCTCAAGTTTCCCACACAGATAGCTCAAATGGTAAGAGCCTTAAACTAAGAGACGACGTTTGAACCTTGATCTAAACAAAAAAAATAATCTGAAGCTTAACTTAGGATTTATCAACCCTATTAAAAGTAATGCCACAAGTGATGAATGGAATTTAAAAAATTGAGCGGTTAATGGGGACGGGCTGTAAATTCACAATAACTCTAAGTCATCCTTCACGACTAAGGCATGATTCAACATAAGTAGCATAAGTAAACCAAACAATGAATTCACAAGAACCAATAAAAAGAAATATAACCCAACATCACCTAAAGATCTAGAGAAATTAACTAAACAATAAGAAGGCACAAGGGAAGGACATAAATAAATTTCAATGATGAGCAACCTGCTAAGTTGATCAAGCCTCCATCACTAATCGCACATGAATCCAAGTTTAAGCTCTCCAAATTTGTTAATTCTGCTTGAAACAACAACATAAGTATGGAAATTAACAAAGAAACATTTCAAGCTGAATATACTCTATTCATTCAAGACACGCTTACATTAAGCTACTGCTACCAAATCCAACGTGAAAAGAGTATGGCCTTGTTTGATTTACCGTATCACCCTTATCCATCAATCATCATCAATCAAATCATCTACTAAAATACTTTTTTTAAACATTTTAAAATATTAAATACAGAGAATATTTTAGTCATTTAACCTAAATAATTAACTTTTTCATCATAAAGGGTTTTTCTTCCAAAACATTGGATTATTTAAAAAATAAAAAACTACATCAAACAAGCTCTAAGAAAATAAAATAGATCCTTTCAAGAAGTCTATTTTAGAATAAACAATCAAATACGAATGTTTATTTATCAATCCTAACAAGTCACACACCACTCATGTAACAAACCTTGAAGAAATAACACACTTTGTACAGAACATTCAAACAAGATACACAACAATCAATAAATCCTTCAAAGGTATGAATGGAACAAAAGTTAACAATTTATTTCATAAAACTCTAATAATAGGTAAGTAAAGAATACCTTTCAAGTTAACCAAGCAGGCATTTGTGACATTATTGAATCCCAAGTTAAGTGCTATCAGTTTCCTCATTTCTACAGCAATAGGAGCGGAAAAAATTAGTTCTTTAGATAACATCCTTCAATAACTTTGAGAATTAAAAGGTGATCTATCTATTTTACTGAAGTTGCAATATAATATTAGGAAAAAATCCATTTTTTATGGAGTTAGCATTCTACCTGCAAACTTCTCACAGCCATTATCAAATATACCACAACGGCTAAGATTAAGATATGACAAGGACGGAAGAGCTGCAAATAGGGGAAAATAAAACTAAAATCAGCATGTGTGAGAAAAAAATTCAAATATAAAAGGGGTGTCTCAATAAGTTTTCTCACTTATAACACCCTAATAAGTCCATTGAAATCATAAGAAACAATATAAGGTGAAATGTTATTCAAGCTCTTAAGACTCTTATCATGTCAGACTTTTATTGTTACATGGAAAACACCATATACAATGTCTTCTCCTTAGAAAACCAGAAATATGGAACCATGAATAAAAGAAGCAGACAACATCAACCTGAAAGAGATTCTAAGCATCCTGCAGTCACATAGCAACCTTCCATGTTTAATAGAACAAGCTTGTGCAGACCTGCAATGGAAATATTGCAAAATGTTTTTCATACGGTTAGTTCCGACATGAATCACTAAATCCTACAAACTTGTGCATTTCAAAATGTAATATAACACTATAGGTGTATATGATGGATTATTGGTTGACTTTTACAAGACTTGGTGTGGACATTGTTTTTATTGTTAGAAGTCGCCCTTGCAACAACTTTATTAATACAAACTTTAGCATTTCAAAAAAATCACATGTCTCAGTATCTGTTCCTCCCCCACAAAAAAACTCCCAAAATTAATTCAATAGCACTCCCAAAAAAAGGACAAAACAAAAGAAGGGGCAGGGGAAACATTTAAAATAGCACTTACAATGTAGATAATATGCAGAAATCAAATATATTAGAATGCAATTTGAAGGTAAAACTAGATACCTTGCAAAAAAGTGATGCCAATGTCCGAGACTCTACAAAATGAAATCTGCAACTCCTTTAAGTTGGTAAGTCCTGGCACAACATGCAATGAACTGTTATAGCAAAGACTTGTGTTGATCCTAGTAATGTGATGTTCCATGTGAGTAGGATTAGGTTTTATAGATGGGGGCACAAATTTGTAAGATAGCCCCTGAAGTTATTATGTTATTTGCTCTTATCAGTAGTTATTAGGGAGATTAGGACATCTGTAGTTAGTTATTAAATAGAGAACATGTGGAAAACCTTTACGATTATAAATAGAAGTGGGCAAACCGAAGAGTGATTATTAAATGAATTAGGGTAATATTCTCCCTTCTCATCAACCCTCTATTCTGGAACTAAAATAGTTACATGTAAATTCTATGTTTCTTTGAGTACTGTAGGAGCTATAACACACAATCTCTAAATGTTAAATAACTTAGAAAACAACAATAATAACACAAGCCTGTTTCATCAATCTCCAATGAGGCACTCATTTTTCCCAAAAAAAAATGAGGCACTCATATATTATCTAACAGAATATCAAAGCATTGGAGTAGAGAATGAGATTCAACATGAATCCAATTATTTCACTTCCTCATGTACTTGTTGGGTAAACATGTAGGTTACTCAGCAATTAGAAAACAGGTAAGCAACAGTGTGGGGGCTAAAAGCAATAATGACCTGAGAGAGGCTTCATATCAACATCTGTTATGCAATTGCAACATTTGAGATTGAGTGATTCCAGTTTTGTTAACCCTGCGGGAAAATGCTGTATGCACATCAAAAGCATAAAAAAAATCTATAGGACTACTGTCAGTAATAAGATACACTCGACTTTCCAGAAAAAAGTAAGTTGAGCAATTAGAGGGCTCCTCCAAAAAAGAAGAAATAAGGTGGATATAGTGGATATAGTAAAATAAGATTCAACAGTATGTATGATGTAGAAACAAGCATATAAAAATACAATGATTTACATCTCTTATTTAAAGACCTCTTACCATTTAAATGAACAAGCCCACCATCAATCCATTGGCATCTTTCTAGATCCAATTCTATTAAGTTCAACAAACCAGAAAAGAACGACATTCCTTGAACATTGATTTGATAGTTCTTTCTAAAACTCAAAGATACCAAGTTTGAAAGACCTGAAAAAACAAAACAAAACAAAACAAAATGGACGTATATAAAAGAATTATTGTGTTGCATCATAGTA
The DNA here is from genome assembly GCF_907164915.1 of Impatiens glandulifera. NCBI lineage: Eukaryota > Viridiplantae > Streptophyta > Magnoliopsida > Ericales > Balsaminaceae > Impatiens > Impatiens glandulifera. Next base: position 55,516,897 of record NC_061862.1, on the reverse strand, counting down.
TGTCCTATCCATGACAACTTAAACAAAATAATAAAGAGAAGTAGAGTCTATTAATATTCATTTTAACCAAACAAAAAAGGAAAGAAAAGAAAAAGATCAAGAAATGACACTTTGGCAGCAATATGATACAACAAATGGGAATATCGGATATACCTCTGAGATGCTTTAGCCCACGGTTTGAAATGTTGTAGCAATAATTACAATTCAAGTCTTCAAGGTTTCTGCATTCTTTAAGACAGCTTAATCCTGCATCTGTAACATCAGAACCAGAAAGATCCACAGAAAGTAAAGATGTCCCCTGTGATGAGATAACATCCATCCACCTATCATTCATCCCGGGGTATTCACACAAATCAAAGTCCTACCAACAAAAGACAAAAACAATTTCTTGAATCCTCCCCGCGATTTCCCATGAGAAACATTTATAAAAGCCTAACCCATCAAAGGATTTACCTGTAGAGCACAATCTCGAAATGCATCAATAGAAGCATCTGTTAAACGTTGTGAACACACCAATTCATTGAAGATCAACTGACTAACGTCCCTTGGAAGTATATCAAAAGTACTGTATCTTTCAATGTCCTGTTGCAGAAAATGAGAAAATTAATGACGCAGGTTATAAAGAACTGAGAAAAAATTTCCATTTATAAACTTATTATCTGTGTTTCACCTCACATGTCTTGTATATGCAGAGGTCCAATAAAGATGGATATTCTGGCTTTCCTTGTTTTCCCTCTACAGAAAGCCGAGAAAGTGTGGAACTCAAGTACCCTTTTGAACTGCCACTGTCACAATACCTTCCAGAAACAAGATTAACAAACTGGTCTCTCTTCATAGAAGAAACTGTCCCCATGTTTTCTGTAATCAATTCGCATCATAAAGTAGTACACTTAGGAATCCATCTATCCATCTTAACAAATGAAGAGTAAAGTACAAAGCAAGCATAAACTGATCAAGCGCGCATGCAAAGAGTGATGGACAAGTAAGTTTTAAATTTAGAAGGAAAGGATTAGAAGATCAAGTTCAGTAAGTATAAGAAGAATCGAACCTTCTTTTGCTATAACCTAATAATGTTTATTGGAATCAGTCCATGAATGATCAGTTGATCATGGCTCGGCTATGAGAGAGAATGGAAGTGAGAAGATAAAAATAATGAAAGGGGGGCGTAGACATAGTCACCTGTGGACGAGCCGAAATCCGAAGCAACAGGTATCCGACACGTGGGATCAGAGCATAATGATTATTAAGTTCGGAGATTGCTTCAGAATCAAAATATATTATATTATATGATTTTAACAAACATGTGCAATTTTATTCTCCTTTCTATTTCTAAACAAAAATAAATAAAAAGTTTAAAAAGTCAAAAGTAATAAATTATCCCAAGTTATCTCATATTTTTAATTGGAAGTTTTCTTTACACATTTATTTCCTTATAATTAGTATGACTTTTTCATTATTCAAAATATTTAATAGAAATTATTCTAACATTGTTTAGTAGATTTGTTTTATTTTAAGGTTTGATATGTGATTTTTTACCTAGAAATGAAAAAGAAAATGAATTGAGGTGTTGGATTAATGGTTTTGATTCCAGCATAGACTTTTGATATAAATTATTATTTATTATTTTATTGATGTATAATAATAAAATAATAAATAATAATTTAAAATATATAGTATTTTAATATTTTGATTAATAAATTAAATGATAGGATCGATAAAAACGAAATAATATTTGAGGAAATAATATTTGAGTGATTTAGATTATTTAAATAATTCAAACCTAACCAGACATTACTTATACTTTAATTATGTTTGTTTTATAAAACATCCTTATCAAGTACAAATTATAATATAAATGGTCATAAGTTAATTACTTTTTTTAATAACCAAATAAACTAGAAAATAATAAATAATTTAATAAATTATTAATTTATATATATGTATATATATATAATAATGTTTAATTTAAATTTGCTTAAATTAAATTGACGGGTGGAGAGCTGTGATTAATTTGAATATATATGTGAGAGTAAGTAGATATTTGGAACGGATCGTGTGTTGACCCGTCCATAAACTTGAAACGATTAAAAATAATATACATATGTTTCGAACTTTCAACTTAACAAAACAAACCTGCAACCTAACAAAAATAAATACAATTTTTTAACTAACTAAGGTAATAAGATTTTATATTTTAAATCTAACAACAAATTTTATGAACGTGTCGACATTCATAACAAATTAATCTATATATAATGTTTAATTTGAATTTTTTTGAATTGTGAGTCGAGAGTTGTGGTTAATTTGGATATATATATATATATATATATATATATATATCCAAATTAACCACAACTCTCGACTCACAATTCAAAAAAATTCAAATTAAACATTATATATAGATTAATATATATATATGAGAGTAAATTGATACTTCAGTCGGATCGTGGGTTGACCCGCCCATAAACTTGAAACAGATAAAAATAAAATTAAAAATGCTATATATGTTTCGAACTTGAAACCTAACAAAAACAAGTACAACTTTTTAACCAACTAAAGTAATAAGGCTTTATATTTTAAATTCAACACCAAATTTTTATAAACGTGCGATATTCCTAACAAACTAATCTATATATTTAATGCTTAATTTAAATTTGTTTGGTTTGTCGGGTCGAAAGTTATGGTTAATTTATATATATATATATATATATATGTGTGTGTGAGTAAATGAATACTTGGATTGGATCATGAGTTGACCTGCCCATAAACTTGAAATGGATAAAAATAAAATTAAAAATGTTATATATGTGTTTCGAACTTACAACCTAACAAAAACAAGTACAATCCTTTAACCAAGTGTGATTTTCCGAGGGATAATAGGATGGTAACAAATGAGAGTGATTAAAAAATATGAATAAAATATTTGATTGACCAAAGTGTGAGGTCACGAAATTAAATGTCGATTGAGATTGGTTGTTTATTTTTTTAGGGATAAGAGACATGTGAAGTGTGATTGAGATGTGGTTTGTCAAGGGATAAGATGTGAGTGACAAAGATCATGAGGTCACAAGATTAGAAGTCGATTGAGACTAATGATTGATTTGTTGAAGAATAAGAGGCGTGTGAAACTATGATTGAGATTGGTGATTGGTTTTTTGATGAATAACAGGCGTTTGAAAATGTGATTGAGATTGGTGGTTGATTTACCGATGAATAAGAGACGTGTAAAAATATGATAAAGAGTCATATGAAAAAGTGTGAGTCAAAAGATGTCGACTAATTAATCATTGATTATAAATATTAAAAGTGTGATTCACAAGATTAGAGGTCGATTGAGAATGGTGATTGATTCGTTGAAGAATAAGTTGTATTCATTTGATCCTAAATTAATTAAGAGGGCTTAAATAAATAAAATAAATAATTTGAGATCAATATTATACATATTTGAACCCAAATTAATTATTTATAAACCAAAAAATATTTAAAAAAATAGATAAAATAAATATTTATATTTATTTAAATATTTTATAATTTGAAAATAAATCAAAAGAGTGTGAAGTAAAATCAATTTCAAACCAGTTTCGTTGCTGAAAAGTGATTATAATTAGGGGTGACAATTCGAGTAACGGGTCGTGTTTCGTATCGTGTACTTCATGGTACACGACCCATTATGGGTCAACCCATACACGACCCATTAAACTTATTGTGTCTACCCTTTTAGCCCAAACACGAATTATTTATTAACGGGTCGACACAACATAACCGTTATACACGAAATTAATTTAGGATCAACATATACACGACACGATTCAACACGAAAAAACACGAAATTTTTTTAAATTCTTATACACGGACCCGTAAATACACGTTAACAAAAATTCACCCATTAACACAAACAATGCTCTCCAGTCTCCACATAAGTACATAACAAAAATAAGCATCAATGTTTTAACAAGAAACATTGCACAAAGAAATGTATTACATCTAGCTCGATCGGGTTGTCTCCAATATGATATCCAATAGAACCTGGAAGCCTAAATCTAGATGAACAGTCGAAAAGAATGAACCTCCAAAATAAACCTATATCAAAATGCCTACATCTAGATGAACAATCAGAAAGAAGGAACCTCCAAAATTAAACATATATCAAAATGCCTAAAGAAACATCGCGATATATTAGAATAGAATATAGAGAGAGAGATAGACCTGTGGAAACGATTGCCAAGACGTTTTACAATGTTTACGTCGGAGACACTAGGTCAAACGAACCGGCGGTTGATACACAAAGTAGAGTGCCTGAAACAACGAAAATAAAGTATTTTACGCGGATGAGCTTCAATTGCAACAAACATCTATGGATGAAAGAGAGAAAGAGAACTAGAAACGTAGATGGAGAATGAAAAAATAAATTGGGTTTGAATAAATTTATAATCACTTTTAAAAATATTGTGAATTTAATTGAATAAATCTAAATAATTTTAGTTGATAATATTTTCTTATTATTAGAATAAGTTCTTAATATTTTAATATATTATAAATAAAATTATATGTATATATATTTAGAATTATTAATCTTTATTAAAATATTTAAAAGTATTTTATTTTAAATTATTATTTATATGAGTTGATTGATATCTATTTATATATAGATTAGAATTTTTAATTCTATTAAAAAAATAAAATAATTTATTATTAATTTTAACTATTATAAATAATATATATTTACATTATTAATCTAATATATATATATATATATATATATATATATATATATATATATATATAATGCTTAATTTTGAAAGTGTCTGAATTGTCGGTCGAGAAGATATTTGAGTCGGATTTTAGGTTGATCCGCCCACAAACTTAAAACGGTTAAAAATAAAAATACATAGATTCTGGGTTGACCCGCCCACAAACTTAAAACGATTAAAAATAAAAATACATAGATTCTGGGTTGACCCGCCCACAAACTTAAAATGGTTAAAAATAAAAATACTATAGATATGTTTCACTAACAAAATAACAAAATAAGTACAACTCTTTAACCAATTACACTAATAACACTTTATATTTTAAATTCAACACTAAATTTAATATATGCGCGGGACGTTGTAACAATATATTTTTTTCCGTATCCCGTACACTTCCTATTTAAAAATAGAGGAGTGATAGAGTGAGAGAATTTAGTGAGAGAATTTGGTGAGGGAATGACGTGGCATTACCTTAATTGGTTGGAAAATGTAAAAGTGGGAGGAAAGAGAGAAAAGAGAGAAATTATTTGATTTTTTCAACGAATAAGATTAAGCCACATCATTCCCTCACCAAATTCCCTCACCTAATCATTTCTCTTAAAAATAATAGTTAAGTTAAGATATTAAGTTAACTTTTTTAACCAATGTCAAAAAGTTAATATTGTTAGTCAAATATACAATAGATTGGGACCCAAGCATTGAAAAATTTGCATCTGTTCGTCTCATTCCACACTCCAGAAACCCTCTAATATATATAATCCATCTTTGAACATGAAGATGAAGAAGAAGACTCACTTAATTCTGCATTGACTCAAGTCCAGCTTTCCAGACTGATCGACGACTAGCCACCATGTTTTCCGACGTCGAGGTCCAACCTTCTCTGCATAAAGTGATTTCTACGGCAGCCTCGGTTGCTGCTACTGTCGTCCTCATCCGCTCGATTTCACGTGACCTAATCCCAGACGAATTCCGCTATTATCTCAAATTAGGCATCAATACGATCTACAAGTCAATCTCCTCCGAAATCACTCTCATTGTTGAAGAACTCGACGGATTTGGCTTCAATCAGCTCTACAAGGCAGCTGAAATCTATTTAGGTTCTAAGATCTTCCAATCCACCTCGACTTTCAGAGTCACAATGCCGGATAAGGATACAAATATCCACACCTCAATGGCCGGGAATGAGGAGATGGTTGATCATTTCAACGGCGCACAATTCAAATGGATACAGGTCACTCAAGAGGTGAAATCGAGTCGAACGTCTAGTTTCCATGGAGAATACTCCACCTCGTCGTCGTCGCAATCCAGTATCAGGTATTATAGACTCGTGTTCAATAAAAGATTCAAACAGTTGGTGTTCGATTCCTATTTCCCTTTCGTCATAGAGGAATCGCGCAAACTAAAGGAACAGAGGAAGACTCTTAAGATCTTTACTCTCGGAAACGAGCATGCGAGGAGATACTCGGACATGGATAGCTCGTGGAGCGGTGTTAATCTTGTGCATCCTGCAACTTTTGATACATTGGCAATGGACGGAGATATGAAGAAGATGATAATCGAGGATCTGAATATGTTTATTAAGAGGAAGGAGTTTTATAGGACGGTTGGGAAGGCATGGAAGCGAGGTTACTTGCTGTATGGTCCTCCTGGAACTGGAAAATCTAGTTTGATTGCTGCGATTGCGAATTACCTGAATTTTGATATCTATGATCTAGAGCTGACTGCTATTCGTGATAACGGGGATTTAAGGAGGCTGTTGATTTCGACAGCGAATCAGTCGATTCTTGTTGTGGAAGATATCGATTGTAGTCTTGATCTTGAGGATAGGAAAACCGATCAGCGAATCATCAAGGCGCTTCAGTCCACTCGTCAGCCTCACACCATTAACATAGTTAAGCAGCAACACAATAATCACAAGACCAACCAAGTCAGTCTCCTCAGTCACTCGTATACTTTGTTTACTAAATTCAATTCTCATTTAAAACGTAACATAGAGGTTAAGGTCCTAGCACCGTTCTATAGGACGTTTCTAGGGAACCTAAAATAAAAATAAATTAGTGGAACTAAGGCTGCAAATGAGTCGAGTTGTTCGCGAGCTGCTCGGTCAAAACTCGATTTGAGTTTGACTTTGACCAAGTTCGAGTCGAGCTCATTTAATATTCGAACTTATATAATACTTGCTCGATTACTTGTCGAGCTTTTTCGAGCCGGATAATAAATAATTTATTTTAATATTAAAATCTAAAATTTAAAATAAATATTTGAAAATTTAATTTTATGTTAAGTTTTTTGAGTCGAACCGAACTTGTAGGTAATTGTTGAGTCGAGCTCGAGCTCAAATTTGTAAACTCGTTCGAACTCGAGTCGAGCTAATAAGTATTTAATCGAGTCGAGTTAAAGTTATCTTGAGCTCGGCTTGACTCATTTGTAGACCTAAGTTGAACGGTTGGATTCTTAGGTTCACTGTGTGATAAATTATTATCTAAATTATGTTGTTTTTGTTAAAAATTATACAAAATTATTATATTTATTTTATATAATACAATATAACTTTTCATGCTAGTTCTCCTTTCTTAAAAAAATAAAATAAAAATAATAAATAAATAAATAAAATAATACAAAATAAAACTGCTAAATTAAAAAAAATAATAATAATTTTTATTTTTCACTTGGACACCCCAACTCCAGGTTATAGGGTAGTCCTCACAAGTTGCTTAATGGCTTAATAAATTACAGTCTTAAAAGCCTTGTATGTAGCAGAATCCTAGACTTAATTTTCACTTAAAATTACATTTTAATTTAAGTTGGGTTACTACATTGGGTTATATATAGTTATTGCGTCTCATTATAGTAAATTTACAAAAATAGTATTGAGGAATTATTACAGAAAACAAAACAAAAAAAATGGTTATTGTCTTAAAAAAAAACTTAAAAAATGGTATTATTTTTTTAATTTCAGGTAACATTGTCTGGCATTCTAAATTTTATCGACGGGCTATGGTCTAGTTGTGGGGACGAGCGGATCATTATCTTTACCACAAACCACAAAGATCGGTTGGATCTAGCTCTATTAAGACCGGGCCGAATGGACTTGCATGTTCACATGTCTTATTGCACATTTTGTGGATTCCAAACTCTAGCTAAGAATTACTTGGGATTGACTGAACATGCTCTATTCGACGATGTCAAGTCTGTGTTGGAGATGGCAATGGCAACCCCGGCCGAAATTGCCGAGCAATTGTTGAAGAGTGAGCAGCCCGAGACAGCGCTTGGGGGCGTAGTTCGTTTCTTGAAAGATAAAATTATGGAAAATGAAGAGAAGGAAGCTTTGAGAATAAGGGAGGAAGAAGAGGAATTCCAAGGAAAAGGTGTCCAAGTTGAAGAGAATAAGCCCACCATTGACAATAAAATGAGCACCAGTGAGAGGGTTAATATATATGTTTGAGTTTAATGAAAAAAAGGTGTTATATAATTTATAACATCTATCTGATATCAGAGTTTATTTTAAAGATTTGAGCAATTGCATGCATTTATCCTAAAACTAATCATTTCAATTTGCCTATGATGATTAAAGATGCCTCCAAAACAAGTTAAACATTCTTATTTGGTAATTGACTATTTCTCTTATTTGTTAACCTAGTCTCCCACCTAGAATCTCTTCAAACTTTCATTGATTCAGTTAATTATTTCACCGACAAGATTTACTATTTGAACAAGATTTACAGTCTTTGATTTGGTAACTCCAGTCTTTGATTAGAACTTTCAATGTAATCGACGGATCTATTGTATACAGATGGTGTTGCATGAGTGGATTCAAACTGTGTCTGAACAAACATGATTGAACTAACCCAATCTATCTTAATCATTTTCTCATACTTTAAGGCGATGAATTGAGGAGTTCCAACATTTTTGTTATTTTTACAATAAATATGCTCTGGTTGAGAAGTCTTTACCATCCAATCCAAGACATCGAATTGGTCTTATTTTTATTGACAAACAATTATCAAAACACTTTCCTTTAATGGATATGACTTTAATTCTATTGTGTTTATAGATACTTAACCTTAAAGCCACCTCATTCTCACAATTGTATTTGATTATTGTCATTTTAACATCTCTTCCTTAGATTTAAAACTCATGTCAACCATAAATTTAATAATCTTAATAACATTGAGATTATAAGCATGTTTCCCACACAATTTTCTCTTTAGTTCATTAGTTATTTGGTGTTTTTGACTTATATGAAGTGTCACCTTATTATGTTTAATTATTTTATAGTCATTCTAATTGAAATATTAAAATCAGAACAAAAAATATAATTAGTAAAGAATTAATGTATAACAGTGTATAAACATAGACATTGTATATCTAGTGTTTCTAATGGGTTATTTCTAATTTTTGTTTATTTAGATTATAAATAACAAATAATTTGATATTAATATATAATGTATAAAAATATAAAATAAAAAATAGTATTTTTAATATTTTAATTAATGAATTAAATTATGAGATTATTTTAAATAATATAAGATGAAACTAAATAATTTAAATAAATATACATTATATAAACATTAAAATAAATTAAGTTGTATAATAAAATTGAATTATGTACTCACTCCTAAAATGAATATTATAATAAAATAAAATATAATATATTTATAAAATTAAGTAAAGATAAAAATAAATAATTCAAATAAATATATTATATAAAATGTATAGAGATAAAATAAAATTGTAAGAATAAAATAAAGTTTTATTTGATTTATTTTCTTTAATGTAAGAATAAAATAACATATATAAAGATAAAATAAAGTTTTATTTGATTTATTTTCATTAATGTAATATATTTTATTTTAATATATAATATTTATTTGAATTATTTAATTTAATATGTTTAATTTTAATAATCATATTATATTTATAAAATTAAATAAAGATAAAATATGTTCATATTTATTTAATATATTTTATTTTAATATTTATATAATGTATTTTATTTTAATATATAATATTTAAATTTTATTTTAATTATTTAATAAAGTATTATTAATTTTAATTATATATATTATGTTTATAAAATTAATTAATTATTAAATTTATTGAGATAAATATCTAATTAATAGGTTAATTAATAGATTTAGGGTGAGAAATTAGATATTTTAGAGAGGAGAATGAAAATGTGAGTATATTAAAAGAAATGAATAAGAAAGAGGTAAACAGATAAATGAATTTGATCTTATTCTAATACTTATGAGAATGATTAAATAAAGATAGCGAAAGATAAAGAGAAAGTTTGCAAGTGCTCCATTGAAGAGATTGGAACAGAAATTCGAAGTCCAAAATGGGGTTAATATTTGAATTAGCTTATTAATGTTTTTTCTGCCAAATAAAATATTAATTATCAAAGTGCAAATTATAATATAAATTGTCAATTATTAATTAAATTTAAAAAATTAACAAAATATGATAGAAAATAATAAACAATTAATTAGTTAGTTCACACTAACTAATTAATTTTATTAACTAAGTAATTTTTTAATATAAATTAATTTTGTTAATTTAAGTATATAATGAAACTCCTATATAATATATATATATATATATATATATATATATATATATATATATATATATATATATATATATAATTGTTTTAATCAAAACACCAATTACATAATCTTTACATCACTCTTATTTGTGCCTCATTTTTTAAATAGAATTAAAAAGTTTTTAAAAATACTTTAGTTTTGTTTTTATTTGAGAATTTTTTTAATATTATTTATGTCCCAGTTTTAGACTGTTTATAAAATATTTAAAAAATAAAAAAATTATACAATAAAATTATATGAAAAAAATTAATATAATATATATTATAAAATTTTAAAATTTTATATTATTATAAAAAAATAAACTTATCACTCTTATAAATTATAATAAATAAAAAAATATATTAATAATTTTATATATTTAATTGTGTTTATAGTATTCAAATTGTGGTGAGATAATAAGGGACACAAATACCATCCAGAAAACAGGATAATTTGGAGTATAATACACAAATACCTTCTCGAAAACAGGATAATTTGGAGGATAATTTGGTTCTGTTAATACAGAGAGGATTCAAATTCAAATTGTAATATTAGCCCTTAAAAATATTAGGGAGTGATGTTAAAATTTTATTTTTATTTATTTATAACAATTTTTAAAAATAATATAAATATGTATAATATTAAAACTAATAAAATAATAATAATAAAAATATAAATGAAAGTTTAAACATTAATAGAAATATATTTTTAAATTTTTTTATTCTAGATATCCATCTAAAGAGTTATCTTATATTAATAAAGAGTTATCTTATATTAATATAGACTACATTTTTTCAAATTATGAATACGGTTAATTTCAAATTAGAATAAAAATGATTGAGCGAATATTTATTATATTTTATAAAATAATAATTTAAATAAATAAATATATAACTGATTAAATTTATAATGTATTTAATAATAAGTTATAATATTAATAAAAATGTTAAACAGTAAAAAAAATAAAAATATAATACCTGAATTAAAATAGTAAATTATTTTAATTTAAGAAAAAATGAACTGAAAAAATAAATTTTAAACCTGTTAATTTTTGAGAAAGGTTCATATAAAAAACATCTAATAATCTAAATTCAATTAATAACTATTTAAAATATACAATAAATATATATATTCTCCTATTAATACACATTAACAAATAAACTTAATTAAAATAATTATTATTTAAATATATTATAAATGTATATATTTTTGTAATATAATTTTTTAAATAATTCTTTTAATCTATTTACACTTTTAAATTAAATAATTTAAAATACATAATTATTTTTAAAATTTAAATAACATAATTACTAAAAACTTAAATGTTCAATACACATATTTATTTGAAATATTATATTAAATATAATTATTTTTTATAATATACATTTAATTATTTAATTATTTAATTAAAAAATAATTTGATAATAATACTTTTATTTTTTTAATTATATATTTTATTTATAATTATTAAAATTAATAATAATTTCAAATAAATTATTTATAATAATAATTTTAATTTTTTAATAAAATTAAAAATTATAATCTATATAAAAATTTATTTATAATAAATTTTATTTAGGATAATTATTTAAATATTTACTAAATAAATATAAATCGAATCATTTAAATAATAAAAATTTAAAATAAAATATTGTATGATAGTGATTAATAGTTATAAATTATTTATTTATAATATAATATTGAAATATAATATTATGAATTTATTTAAATAAATTTATACAATTTTATTCTGATGATTTTTTCTTATTTAATAAGCTCATAACATTTTAAAAATTATTATATATTTTAATACATTATAAATAAAATTGTATATATGTTTAGAATTATTAATCTTATTAAAATTATTAAAAGATTTTAAAATATTTTATTTTAAAATAGTATTTATATGAATTGATTGATATTTATTTACTAAATATTTAAATAATTATTTTATATAAAATATATTATAAATAAATTAGAAATTTTAATTTTATTAATAAAATAATAATTATTTTTTATTAATTTTAATTATTATAAATAATATATATTTTAATTATTAATCTAATTAAAAATAATAATTTAAGTTTATTTTGTAATATTTATTTGATAGTAAAATTATTAAATTATATTAAAAAATATTAATTTAAATAAAAATAGAATGATTGGGTTAATAATATATTTTTTTATTATAATATATATGTCTTATATCTTTCATTATAAACCCATATTTTAAAATATTTTTTCAATTATATTTTCTTTTCATTCTAATTCTATAAAATACTCAAATCACTCTGTCTAAATTATTAATTTATTAATTACATATCTTTCAAATTAAACTTATTAATTACTTTATTTTATAAATATAAATATATATAATTAAAATAAATAATACATATATTAAATAAAATATATTATACAAATATTAAAAAAAATATATTACATAAATATTAAAATAACACGTATATTATATTGTACTTAATTTTATAAATATAATATATAATTAAAATTAAACATATAAATTAAAAAATTCAAATAAATATTATAAATTCAAATAAAATATTATATACTAAAATAAAATAAATTACATAAACTTTTAATACTATATATTAAAATAAAATATATTATATTATATAAATAATAAAAACAAATATATTATATTTTTATTTAATTTTATAAATATAATATATATAATTAAAATTAAATATTATAAATAAAATTATTTAAAAAAATATTATAAACTAAAATAAAATAATAAAATAGCATAGATTAAAATAAAATATATTATATAAACCTTTTATATTATATATTAAAATAAAATATATTATATTATATAAATATTAAAATAACACATCTATTTTATTGTTACTAATTTTATAAATATAATATGTATAATTAAAATTAAATTTTCTAAATTAAATAATTCAAATAAATATTATAAATTCAAATAAAATATTATATACTAAAATAAAATATATTAAATAAAATTTTAATATTATATATTAAAATATATTATATTAATATTAAAATAATAAATATATTAAATAATATTAAAATAATGTAAATATTATAAATATTTTTAAATTTATTTGATTTTATAAATTTTTTATAGACACATTTATAAATTTTTTTGTAAGGTGGTAGCACACTCTAAATATTTTAAGATTTATGTTTATTTTATTTTATTTAAATTTATTTAAATTTATAATATTCATTTAAAATTTAAAATATTTAATTTAGTACAGTTAGTTTTAATTATATATATTATATTTATAAAATTAAATAAAATATATATGTGTTATTTTAATATTTATATATATTTTATTTAGTTTATAATATTTATTTGAATTATTTAATTTATAATGTTTAATTTGAATTTGAATTTTATATATTATATTTATAAAATTAAGTAAAATAATATATATATATATTTGTTATTTTAATATTTATGTATTATATTTTAATTTAATATTATATAATATATTTTATTTAATATATGTATTGTTAATTTTAATAATATATATTTATATTTATAAAATAAAATAATGGAAGATTTAGTATCAGAAAAAATTAAATATTTTAAGAATAAAAATGAAATGAGGGTATAATTGAAAAAATGGTTTGAAAAATCGGTAAAAAAGAATTTCCCCTCTCTTCCTCTTTCTAGGTTATAGAATCCAAGCGCGGCGCGGCGGAAGAGTCTTCTTCATTAAAAAAGGTTCTTTCATGTAATTCTGCATCTTCACGTTTTCACTGTTCTATATGAATCTATAAGGCTACTTCTTAGATTAATTCGATTTTGTTTTAAACATTCATCATCTGCAATTTAATTTGCAATTTAATACACTATGTATCAGTGATATTCATTGATGTGGTGGCTTCCTTTATGTTTAGCATCTCCTTGGATCAGATCATTTAGAACTGTTATCTTCATTAATTGGTATGTTGCTGCTGCAGTTTGAAAATCAGATTCTATTCTTTGTTTATTATGTAATAGTTAGGTCATAGTTTCTCTATTGAAGTCGTAGATCAGTTCAAATGATATGATTTTCATCTCCATGTTCCTTTTCCTCAGTTATGTTTATTGTTAATCTGATATAAGGTTAGACGAAACTGAGGAATCTCATTATTATCTATTTTCACTTCTTATTGTTAGGAATCTCAGTTGCATTGCAGAAAGATGAGGCTACTAACTCACAACATGCTATCATCGAACATAAAGGGGGTAACCAACGGATTCCCTCTGAAGATCGAAGCGGAGAAAGTAATGGAAAAGGAGGTAGACTTCAATCCGGATTTTCTTCGAAACATGTTCTACAAGATTGAGTGGAGGCCACTCGTTGATGCTGCTCGGACTATGGGCTATGCTGAGTTGCCGGAGGAAGTAGAACCGTCGATGCTCGACTCTGAAGACTTCCTTCGCCGCCTCCATCGCGCTCTTCTCCAATTTCATCTCGAGGAAGGGACCCTAATCTGCCCTGAAACAGGTAGACGGTTTCCAGTCGTTAAGGGAATTCCTAACATGCTCCTCAACGAAGACGAAGTCTGATTTCACGATCAATCCAGAGGTAATCAATCTCTCTGGTTTTGTCATGTAATTCAGCTTCTTAGGGGTTTTGTTAGGGTTTATGGTGCTAAATGACTCAACTTCTTCTGGTTTGTACAATTTTTATACAAGAAATTGAATATAACCTGGATTTGAGTTTGAATCTTGATTGATTTGTGTTTTAATTGATTGTCTGTGCTCAATCTTAATATTTCAAAATGGTTTTCCATATATTAATCAACATGAAAAGAAGTTGCTATTCTAGTTAGGTCAATTGTTCATGATAGATGTGTATCTCATTGCTCTTCATCTGCAAATAAGGCATTGAAGAAAAAACTATTAATTTGCAGTCTGATTCCTAGGTTGCAAATGGTTAGACAAATAATATACCAAATGATATATTACCAACATTGAACTCATCCTCCTCTTATATGTCTGGTTCAAGGCTGTCAAAATCGGAGAGTTTAACCAATGGATTTTATTAATCCCTTAAATTTGGTCTGGTTATAGATTGTATAGCCAATGGATTTTATTAATCCTCGATTTACTTTCAATTCAAATCAAACCAACAAATTGTATGTTATAGTCTTACAAGAACTCGAACTTGGAAGTACAAACATCCTATAAATCGACATTGCATCTCGTTTGTCACACCAACACACAACATTTGAAAACATACTGATGTATCATCTATTGTTAAGTAAAAGATTGAGTCCAGGACCCATTTATGAGACTGCCCTGGTTTTCTCTAGCTGACCCATCATATCTGAAAATGTAATTCTTTTTTTTTTAAATACAACTTGAGCTTAAAGTTTTATTTGTGTTGAAAGTTTTTCAATGAAAATTGGATCCAATTTCTGAACCTTGGATCTGAGAATGAAAAAGGAAAGAAGAAGAAGAAGAAGATGCTATAATGGTTTTAATCGAGCATTGCAAGCATCTTTTTTTTGGATATTTTGTTTATGTTTAGATTTTACAGTTCATATTTATTCTTGATCGATGCATGGAACTGAGGCTGTATCTTTTGTTTAGTTATTATACAAGTACATGAAAAAGGAAAGAAGAAGAAGATGCTACAATGGTTTGATCCTATCATTGCAAGCATCTTTCTTTGGGTATTTTGTTTGTATCTTTTGTTTAGTTATTGTACAAGCTCGGTACATCACTTCAAGAGCTTGTTTGATATTGGTTTTTTTGTTTGGAATTTTACCTAAAACTCAATATTTTTTTTTCCCATTTATCCCATTACTATTTTATCCATCTAACGTGCCAAAATACTATTATTTTTTTTTCTTATATCTTGATCTTATCTATTTAAAATAGAATGATTATTAAATTCTAAAAAAATAAATTTAAAATTAATTCATACAAATATTTACTCAAAATCCGGGTAAAGACTTAAAAAACTCATAGGTCCTTCTTTTAACTAACTTGTCAATAAATACAATTTACTTTGAAAAACAAATTATGTCAATGAATTAATAAAAACAACCACCAAATATGTCAATAAATGAATGAGTTTTACCTTTATTAAGACAATTCTAACCTAAAAATTATAGATCTCAAATTCAAAATGTCATGAATTAATTTACAGAATATATATTTTTTAAATAAATTTTTTATTTTTTTAATATTATCTATATATTTTTTAATTTTATAAATGGAGTCCAATATTTTTTCTCATTAAAATGAAGAAAAATATGATAAAATTAATTAATTTTTTAACTTTATTTTATCAATATGGTTCTTTATTATAAATTTATGATAAGTAAAAAATATTAATAAAAAAATATATGATAAAAACACAAAATTAAATATATAAAATTAATTAATAATAGACATAAAGCTCCATATACATTTAACTAAGTTTTAAATATCTCTATATATATGATTTTGTTTTAAATCGATCCTTATACATTTATTTTTATTTGAAATTACTCCTTATACATTTAATTTGTTTAAAATGACTCCTTATTTCATTTATTTTTGTTTGAATTTACACCATAAATATTTAAAATTATTTAAAAGGTTATAAATTCATTATTTTGTGTTTAAAATATGTTTAAAATATGCACAAATTTCTCTTATGAATGATATATTCATTTTTATTTTTCTAAATCCTATTACGGAAAAAAAATTTATTTTCTTCTTGAGATAATTTCTTCAACTATATTATCAAACGACATATTATCAAACGACAACGTATTTATTATGTTCCATTTTCAAACAACGATATTACAGACTAAGACGAGAAGGATGTTGTTAATATTGTATGTTTGCGTTATGTCTCCAAAACTATCTAAGCGTTAAAAAATATTGATGTTGAATAAGATAAAAATGTACGATAGTTATATAGTTAAAATATAATAATATGGTAAACATTACGATATATAAAATATGATATCGTATAAAATATGATATCGTAATACAAATCTGTAATATAATTGAATCAGCCAGCTAAACTAAACTTACAACAAAATTGCGACTATCGCCTTAGTGAGAATTAATATAATTTTATTTGAAGACAAAATTAGTTTATAAGTCAAAATAAGTTCTAATCAAAATCTAAGAAACACAATCTAGTTGGAATCATAAACGATCGATGGTTTGAAATTAGTTATCAAGAATGTTTAAATTTCGACCATAAAGTAAAAATTGTTTATACTTTGAATTATGTTCTTCATTTTTTACTACTTGAAATATTCATATTTCAAACAAAATTAAATGTAATAAAGAGTAATTTCAAATAAAAAATGGTATCACCTCTCCTAGCCTAGCGGCAAAGGGACCTGGATACTCCAGGTCCTCTAAGTTCCTGGGTTTGAGCCCGCCAGACGACAAGTTCCGTTCGTCTGGTTAAATTGGTTGAGTAAGTTTGTGGGTTATGTGGTTAATCTGCGGGAATTAGTCGTACTTCAAAAGAGAATCGGAACCCAACGTTTTAAAAAAAATGTATAAAAAATAATTTCAAACAACAATAAATGTATAATTAAAGATCCATTTAAAATAAGATTATGCAGATATTTAAAACTTAGTTAGAAGTATAAGGAGATAATCCTAAAATTAACACATATCAATAAAAAAAATTATAAAAAATAAAAAGATATAACTCACTCACATATTAATAATCAAAGGACTATTCTATATTTTTGAAAACATAATAGATACGAACAGTGATAACGCATATTTACGTTTTCATCATAGAAAAATTGATGATAACCTTCGTTTTGGATTTAAGTGTCAATCGGGATATGGTCTAAGCGTATCATCTTAAAAGGGAAAAAAAAAATCAATATTTTATAGGCTTAGTTTATTATTATTTTATTTAATTAATTAAAATTAGGATTAATCGGCCTCCCATTCCCTTTCATTATTACAAATTTACAATTGAGTGTTTTTAGATTTATTAAGTGATTTAATTTTATAATTTTTTTATAATTATTTAAGGTGGATTAAATATAAAAAAATAATGCTAAATTTGTTTGAATTAGAATTAGTATAAGAACAAATATATTTGTATTTATACAATGAGTTACACTTACCTTACAAATTTAAATTTAAACTATTTAAATAAAAAGAGTAAAAGGGGAGGAAATTTAATAAATGAAGTGACTGGCAAAATCTGAAAAAATGATAAAGGGTGAAGAAAGATTTAAGAGTTTGTTATTTTTTTTAACGAATGAGATTGTGTCACAAAATTTTCTCTATAAATCATTTCTCTTTTAAATAATTCACTAAACTCCACAATTATTCAATTTATACTTTTTAAGTCAACATGTTAATCACTTGTATAAATTGAATTTGAAAATTTTAGTTATTTAGTAAAATATTTTAACATTAGATGTGAATTTGTGTATTGAAAGTTTTTGATGCTCTTTGATATCTATCATGATATAGAAAATTTATTCATCTATCATTAATGATTTATTATAATATAAAATAAGATAAATATGTTTAATTAGAAAAAAATATATTAAATTAACACAAACGGCTCACTCTCTTGAAATTACAATGGGACAGAAAATGTTTTTACCATCCTATTTCGATTCTACTTTGGTGATTTTCTTTTATGTTCTGATCTGTTTTGAAGAATCTTCGCGAGACAACTTTGTACTATATATATATTTTTTAAATAAATAGAATCTTCATCTTATCTCGATTAACTACTTATCAAATCAGGAAAAAACTGTATGCAACGACACCACCCGTAACATAATTGTATAATTCGGTTTCGAAAACCGCATAACAAATTATAATGTTCATATTGTCTATTAAAATAAAGTAAAAATAAAAATAAAATAAGCTTTTTGTCCAAATTTGGCGAAATGTGAGGATATGATTTATTCATCCGAAATAATAATAATAATAATATACTTAAACGATAGATGGTTTGAAATTAGTTATCAAGAATGTTCAAATTTCGACCATAAAGTAAAAATTTATTATACTTTGAATTATGTTCTTCATTTATTTGAAAGATTCAAACTATTTCAAACAAAATTAAATGTAATAAAGAGCAATTTCAAATAAAAAATGTTATCACCTCTCCTAGCCTAGCGGCAAAGGGAAGTGGATACCCCAAGTCCTTAGTCTCTCCAAGGTCCTGAGTTTGAGCTCGTCAGACGGTAAATTTCGTTCGTCTGATTAAATTGGTTGAGTAAATTTACGGGCTATGTGCTTAATTTGCGGGGATTAATCGTACTTCGAAAGAGAATCGGAACCCAACGTTTAAAAAATATATATATAAAATAATTTTAAACAAAAATAAATATATAAGTATCAATTTAAAATAAGATTATTTTAGATATTTAAAACTTAGTTAGATGTACAAGAAGATAATCCTAAAATTAACCCATATCAATAAAAAAAAAATAATAAAAAAATAAGGATATATTTCACTCACATATTAATAATCAAAGGACTATTCTATAATTTTGAAAACATAATAGATACGTGAACAGTGCTAACGCATATTTACGTTTTCATAGAAAATTGATGATACCTTGGTTTTGGATTTAGCAGTGTCGGTCCTGAGATTTGGACTGCCCCAGTCTCGGATAAAAAAAAGATCGAAAATATTGTTGCCCTAAGTCTATTTTAAAAGTGGATTAAAAAAATAGCTTTTAATGAGATTTGAACCCACAATCAACTAAAAATTTTAAATACTTATTTTTCACCACCAAGATATAACCCTTTTTTATTTAAAATTATAATAAATTTAATAAAAATATCTTATTAATTTTAATAATTAGGCTTGTGCTGTCCTGGATTTAGGTGTAAATAGGATATGGTCTAAGCGTATCATCTTAAAAGAAAAGAAAAAAAAATCAATATTTTCTAGACTTAGTTTATTATTGTTTTATTTAATTAATTAAAATTAGATTAATCGACCTCCCATTCCCTTTTATTATTACAATTGAGTGTTTTTAGATTTATTAAGTGATTTAATTTTATAATTTTTTTATAATTATTTAAGGTGGATTAAATATAAAAAAAATAATGGTAAATTTGTTTGAATTAGAATTGGTGTAAAAACAAATATATTTGTATTTATACTATGAGTTACACTTACTTTACAAGTTTAAATTTAAACTATTTAAATAAGAAGAGTAATAGGGAAAGAAATGACGTGTTAATCACATCACTTACTGAAAAAATGATAAAGGGTAAGAGAAATTTAAAAGTTTAATATTTTTTTAACGAATTAGATTGTGTCACGTAATTCTCTCTCAAATTTCCTCTTCACATTATTTCTCTTTTAAGTAATTCTAAACTCCACAATTATTCAACTTATACTTTTTAAGTCAATATTTTAAACACTTGTATAAATTGAATTTGAAAGTTTTAGTTATTTAGTAAAATCTTTAACATTAGATAATGTGAATTTGTGTATTGAAAGTTTTGATGCTCTTTGATATCTATCATGATATAGAAAATTTATTATATATTATTAATGATTTATTATGATATAAAATAAGATAAATATGTTTAATTAAAAAATATATATTAAATTAACACACTACCACCACTCACAACATAATGGTATAATTCGATTGGCAGAAAATGTTGTTACCATCCCAGCCGATTTTATTTCGGTGATTTTTGTTTATTATCAATTTATCATTCTGGTTCTGATCGATCTTGAGGATTCCTCGTGGGATAACTTTGTAATATATATGTTTTAAAATAATTAGAATCTTTGTCTCATTCCGATTAATTACTTATCAAATCGGGAAAAAATCGTCTATAACGACACCACCCGTAACATAATTGTATAATTCAATTTCGAAAACCGCATAACAAATTATAAGGGTTATATTGTCTATTAAAATAAAGTAAAAAAAAAAAAATAAGCTCTTTGTCCAAATTCGGCAAAATGTGAGGATATGATTTATTCATCCGAAATAATAATAATAATAATAATAATATATATAAATGAAGCAAAGCCTGAAAACCCTCTGATTTGGATTTTTTATACAGTTGCTGCTGCTGCTGGCTGCCATGGCTACAATAATGTCGACGGACGTAACAAAGACCTTCATTGGACTGGCCAAGATTCAGAGGACCGCCGCCTTCCGTCTTTTCTGGGGAAACCCACTTTCTCCTCAATCTCGGAATCTCCGAACTTTAGCCGTCCAACCAACTATTCCTAGAACTCTCAATTGGTCCATCCGGAAACGCTTTAATCGTCGCTTTACGGCTGCTGCTTCTGCGACGGAAACTCCCCAGAGTGATAATGGTTCCGACGTCTTATCCAAGATTCCTCCGGATGACAGAATCCCCGCCACCATTATTACCGGTTTCTTAGGCTCTGGAAAGGTGCAAACTTGACTCATGCTTTATAAATTGTTAGCTCGTTATATGCTCGCGGTCTTAAAGTTTTGAAATGGGTTTTATGTGGTGGACGAATCTTGGTTATATGCTCACGGTCTTAAAAGTTTTGAACTAGGCTGCAATAGATTTTTAAGTTATTTATTGAATTCTCTATGAATTGTTGACAGACTACTTTATTAAATCATATATTGACTGCGGATCATGGGAAGCGAATTGCAGTCATCGAAAATGAGGCAAGTGATTAGTGATTAATGTTTGTGGCTGTTGATTTTACTTTAAATGCGTATGAGCTTGAACTTTCATATCAAATTTTGCAGTTTGGTGAAGTAGATATAGATGGTTCATTGGTAGCTGCCAAGGCTGCTGGGGTTGAGGACATAATAATGCTCAATAATGGTTGTCTCTGCTGTACAGTAAGGGGTGATCTTGTTAGAATGATTGCCGAATTGGTTAGTAAGAAGAAAGGTCGCTTCGATCATATTGTTATAGAAACTACAGGTGACGAAGAAGATTCTGTGGCTTTTTGCTTCATGTCTCGGTTTATTTGATACAAATGATTTCTTCTCTAGTCCCTTTTTGTGTGACATAGATGTATTTTCGTATATCTATATTTACTACAATACCTATAAAATCTACTGTGGAATTTAGGGTAGGTAAATCGTGTGTTAATCCTATTCCAAGGGTCATGCCCTTTAAATACATAGATCACAATGTACACATTAATTTTAGGGTAAATTTCTATCTTAGAATTATGAGCAAGCTGAGTTGTATAGATGTACATGCCCAACTTGCAACTTACCTCTTCAAATCTCATTCGTGCAAGAGCCTTGGTGAGGATATCTGATCAGTTGTTGGAATGTAACAGTTCAAATTTTATTTGCCTTTAATCTTCCCCAATATGAAGTCTGTCAATCTCATCATGCTTGGTTCTGTCATGATGAACTTGGTTTTTAACAATGCTGATAGTATTGTATCTGCATTTGCTACAATACATTCCTAAGAGACGTTTAGCAAAGATCTTTGATTCGATTCCCAATAAGAATGCTTTGATTGAAGTGGGGGCATATTTGTGGGGGTCATATGCTAGCTTCTTACGTGGAAATGTGGAATAAACCCTGGATTTTAAAAGAATAAAAATTGCTTCAATACATTTAAAATTTACTTTCATCAATTAAAACGTCTTGGTGCATTGGATGCGTGTCACATAAAATAGGACAGTTGAAGTGTTTATGATCCTCATCTTATTGAATTTCGTCATACATTTTGCTTTGCAGGACTGGCAAATCCAGCTCCAATTATTCAAACATTTTATGCAGAGGATCAAGTTTTTAATGAAGTTAAGCTTGATGGTGTTGTAACTCTAGTTGATGCTAAACATGCTGCCTTTCATTTGGACGAAGTTAAGCCAAAGGGAGTAGTAAATGAAGCAGTTGAACAGATTGCATACGCTGACCGCATTATAGTAAACAAGGTACTCAATGGAATTTCTTAGTTTACCCTCAGTATTTGAAATAGCTAGTTGAGTCCCTTGTTTTGTGATAACAAGACATGAGATTGCTCCTGATCAAACAGTGATTTTCGTTAACACATGAGTTTAGGACCATTTGTGTTGCTGCTAACTGTTATTTTTATTTTTCACAATGTTCATTTCATTTTAAGAAGTTTGTTCTGAGTAACGACAAAGTACAATAAAGAAACATAAGAGCTTAAATATGCATGTGCGTAAATGAGCAAAAGCCGTCAATACTGCGAAAACCCAACTTCTAGTGAAGTCTCATCACCCTATTTGGTTTCTCTGTCTTTTAAAGCCAGCAACTTAGGTATTTCTAAACTTCTTCCCACTTGTACTGTTGATTTCTCGAAAGGGAACATAGTTATCATGTCAACAGTATTGAATGTGTGGGTATCTTGTTCCTGATATTAAGCTAAAATGAGAGCAATTTCGTTGAGGGTTAATTTGAAAAGATGATAAAATGTAGGATCAACATAATTTCTCCCTTTATGGTATAATTATTGCTTTATACATGACTTGTGCATCTCAATGAATTTACAGATTGATCTTGTTGGAGAACAGCAAATTGCTTCATTGACTCAGCGGATAAAGGTCAGTATGATAAGTGTAAAATATTTCATTTTTCTCGTCTCTTTTGTTCTATCTCCTATTCATTATTGTTTGTTCCTACTCTAATCTATTTGGGGCCTCTATTGATATGAATATACCAAACATGTCGAGCTCAGAACATAAATGGGATGGCTCATTTAAAACGGACAGAATTTGGAAAAGTGGATTTGGATTATGTCCTTGGAATTGGAGGTTTTGACTTAGAGAGGTAATTGTCTTATGCCATTCTTTTTTGTGAATTTTAAATTTATTGTGTCACACAAGGAATATTATGATATAATTTTCTTATAAGCTAGTTTTTTTAAAAATATTTTACAGAATTGAAAGTGTTGTCAATGCTGAAGGTAAAGAGGAAGATCATGTTGATGACCATCATCATGAACATGATCACCATCATGAACATGATCATGACCACAAACATCATCACCATGAACATGGTAAAAGCAATTTGTGAGAGCTTTCTTGTTATAACATTTTCTGTGATCAGATGTACTAATAATTTTGATATGTAAATAGATCATGGTCATCATGCCCATGGCCATGACCACACTCATGATCCTGGTGTGTCTTCAGTTAGCATAGTATGCGAGGGAAGCTTAGACCTTGAAAAGGTTAGTTTAATCAAATCAACCACACCTAACAATTTCTGGGTAAATTTTCTTTTTAGGATAAAAGTTTAATTTTCTATATATATTTGGTCGTTGCATATCCTGTTTTGCAGGCTAACATGTGGCTAGGTACATTGCTGATGGATAGGAGTGAGGATATATATAGGATGAAGGGTCTCTTGTCTGTGGATGGCATGAATGAACGATTTGTTTTCCAGGTGATTAGAAGACTCTCCCCACAAACTACAATTGTTTTCTTTATAACAATAATCTTCCTATATAATGTATCTTGATTTCCATATACAACAGGGAGTTCATGATGTATTTCAAGGTTCCCCGGACAGGCTGTGGCAGTCTGATGAAGCAAGAGTAAACAAGATTGTGTTCATTGGCAAAAACTTGGACAGGAAAGAATTGGAGACGGGATTTAAGGCGTGTTTGATCTGATGATAAGCTTGAGTGCTGTTGATGTTTGGTTGGTTATACCAGGTTATGTTTATGTACTAGTTACTTACTAATTGAGAAGTTACCATACCATCCATTTTCCTTTCCAAAGACAGCGAATTTTTTCCATCAGAGATGATAATTCCTTTAAGTTAAGAGGCCTATTTTGCATGTAGAATCTATTGTGTTTACATGAAAAGGGTCCTTCAATCTTACGGCATGCCAATGGGGTTCCCATAAGGGTTGGGTAAACCGTAAATCAATAATCAAATTTTTCTGGGTCGGGTAAATCTGTAACCAAAATTTTCGGGTACTCCCTCGTTTACCCGTTAGATACCCAATCAAAAAAACAGGACCAAAACTTTTTTTTATTTTAATATTGAATTTTATAAACATGAAAACAAATGTAATATTGTCAATTGTGTTTTTTATAAATTTTCTTCAGTTTAAGTCCCACATAAGATTAATAGTTACACTTAAAATTTAAAAAACAAAAAATTTGAATACTCTTATGTTTTTAAGTGGTTATATTTTATCTCTAAATGTAATTGATGGTGGAATAAATGATTGAATACATTAAATGAAATGTGTTAAAATGTTAATTGAGTTAAAATTATGTTATCTGTCAAACAAATATAAAATGAGTTTATAAATTAACAAATCAAAATTAAGTTAAAAAAAAAAAGAGAAAAAGATTGGGTCTGGATTGAATATGGCATCGCCAGTTCCTATAACCAATCAATTCGAGTACTTTAGCTATCCTATATTTTTAGGGGCAAGTCTTCCATCATCAATTGACTTGACAAATGTCAAAACAAGATATAATAAATAATATGAAAGACAATAAGTAAAATGAGATGCATATATAGATCCCTCAATATCCATCCATAGAGTTTGCCCTGAAGAGAACAAAAAGATCAAATCTATCTGGAGACAAGACTCCCCAAGAACAAATAAATCAAGTTTTAACAACATAACATTACTACTACTACAACAACTACTAAACAACATTCCCTTAAGATCATCAAAAACCTGCCAAGAATCGTCATCATCATCTTATACTACTACTAGTACTACTGCTACCCACCAAACTAACTCTTAAAAAAACCCATTGTCTGATGGAATCAATCGAACACAATCATAATAACAGGAAAAAGGATTGACCTGTTTAGAAAATCTTGAAAAGGATACCACCATGGGTAGCAAAGAAGGGAGCAAAAACGAGTGACTCAACTGCCATAAGCTTGATAAGAATGTTTAGCGATGGACCTGAAGTGTCCTTCAAAGGGTCCCCAATTGTGTCCCCAATAACCGCTGCCTTGTGACACTCCGACCCTTTTGGCCCAAGCGACCGAGCATGCTCAGATGCACCGGCCTCAATGTACTTCTTCGCATTATCCCATGCTCCGCCCGTGTTCGATGCTGATATTGCTATCTGTTATTCAATTAAAGTTTTTTTTTAACCAGGTTCATATCCAATCAAACAATTAATTAATTAATAAATTAATTGATTCCTACATACCTGGACTCCGGACACAAGAGCTCCTGCAAGCACCCCAGAGAGAGTCTCCACACCGAAGAAAGTTCCAACAATGAGCGGCGTAAGCATCACGAGGGCACCAGGTGGTATCATCTCCTTTATCGACGCGTCCGTTGAGATCTTGACACATGTCGCGTAGTCGGGCTTCGTCAGACCTTCCATGATACCTGGAATCGTGTTAAATTGCCTCCTAACCTCCTCAACCATCTTCAGTGCAGCACTTCCCACACTTTTCATTGTCATCGCAGAGAACCAGTAAGGGAGCATCGCACCCACCAATAGCCCGATGAAAACTTTTGGAGTCAAAACATCCACCGTTGTGATCGATGCTCGGCTCACAAAAGCACCAAACAAAGCCAACGACACCAATGCAGCTGATCCAATTGCAAATCCCTGCCCCCATTCCCCAAAGAAACCAATTTATAATATCAAACTGATAAGTAAAAATAACTTTTTCATGATAGATATCTCTCTTTACACACCTTTCCAATGGCAGCAGTTGTGTTCCCTGCAGCATCAAGAGCATCTGTTCTCTCACGGATCCTGTGGCTCATCCCCGCCATCTCAGCAATGCCACCAGCATTGTCACTGATGGGACCATATGCATCAATAGCCAATCCAGTCGCAATCGTGCTCAGCATGCCAAGTGCAGCTACCGCAATACCATACATGGCAGCAAAACTGAAACTTACAAATATGCTAAATGCAATCGCAAAGATTGGTACAATCACCGACTTGTATCCCAAGGCAAGACCAAATATTACGTTAGTTGCAGCACCAGTTCGACACGAATCAGCAACATCTTGCACAGGGCTTCAATAAGGATAAAAAATAATAAGTTTATTGGATTGGATTGGGGTTTGTTTGCATTATACATAGAGGAAAAGATAAACATTGTTTACCTATATGCATTGCTAGTATAATACTCTGTCACGAAGCCTATTATAAGTCCAGCCCAGAGCCCAACAGCCACACACAGGAAAAGCTGCCTGAAAAGTACAAAAGAACAAAAAAAAAATGAATTCACCACATATCTCTTCTCTTGTTTTCTCAATTTATTTCGTTTCAATACTCTTTCTGCTTACCAATTCTTGACGACCTTCTGAGTACCAAAATTGAAAATAGTGAAGGAGGATGGAAGAGCAATCCAGCTTACTATAGCAATCCCCACAGTCATGAGAACAGTTGAAATAATAAGCTGCTTCTTCAATGCTGGTTCAATTTCCTTAACAGCCTTGATTTCAAAGAAGTCCGTTGCAAAAAGGGTAGTGATCAAGCAAACTATAATACCCACAGAGCTGATGAGCAGGGGATAAAACATAGCAGTTAGATCATGGTTGATTCCAAAAGATGAAATAGAGGCCACAACAAGTGCAGCACAGGATGATTCTGCATATGACCCAAAAAGATCAGATCCCATTCCAGCAATATCTCCCACATTGTCACCAACATTGTCAGCAATAACCTGAAAAAACAAGCATATAAATAACTAAATATATCATCACAACACTAAAATTCTAAAAAAGATTTAGTATCAGGAACAATGAAATATAACATACTAATAATACTAAGCTATTCATTAAGCATTAAAAAGTATTACACTATTTCTGCTTCAGCTTTAGTTAATGGACTGTTTGGTTATGAGAATTTGTCAATGTGCTAAAAAAAATTGGGCCAAAATCCAAAATTTTGGCACAATTTAGGCTCATTCTTAAATGACCCTAAATCCAAAAATATAAAACATAAAATTTAATTTGTCTGTTTGTGCCATTGCTCCCCAACCCAAACCCTCTAAATAGTAAGGGTAAAATGGTAAAAATGCAAATATGAAAAGTGGATAAAAATGTACAAAAGATTTTATAACAAAGATGTTTCATCTATTTCAATCACTATTCAACTTTCATACCAAATGCTACTTTGACAATTTACCAATGTAATTGTAGCAGTGATTAGTGATTGTGATAAAATACCAGTTTTCAAATAGGCTCAAATAGGATTAATGAATTAAATTGCATTCATTGAAAATATCAAACTAGCTTTATACTAACTAAACCTATTCAAATAAGAAATATTGTATGTAATTTACGAAACATAGTACTTACAGCTGGGTTCCTTGGATCATCTTCTGGAATATTCCTTTCAACCTTTCCTACAAGATCAGCACCAACATCAGCAGCCTTGGTGTAGATTCCTCCACCAACTCTGCCAAATAAAGCCATGGATGATCCACCAAGACCATAACCAGTAATAGCCTCAAAAAGTCCTTCCCAGTCATCCCCATAGTAAAGCTTGAACACGTTGATTGTAATGTACAAGACCAACAGCCCATTAGCAGCTAGAAGAAAACCCATTACTGCCCCTGACCTAAAGGCGGTTATGAAAGCTTTCCCAACTCCTTTTCTTGCTTCTAGAGTTGTCCTTGCATTAGCATAGGTCGCAATCTTCATTCCAAGGAAACCAGAGATGAGAGAGGTTATAGCACCAAGTAAGAACGAAACCGTGCTGAAGAAGGCAGTTGCCAGTGCTGGCTTGCAAGTCATTCCCTTATTATAGGTACAAGGTTGGCTCTTCGTGCTAAAGCCCTCAACAGACCCCAAGAAAAGGAATATCAAGACAGCAAATGCAATCATGAAGAGCCCAACATACTGGTATTCGGTATACAGAAATGATGTTGCGCCTGTTACATTAAATTAACATATATTATTAGCATTCAGAGAAAAATAAAAACAGTCCAATACTTGGTCATAAAAAACTGATGTAATATTTTTATATCATCAATAAAAAATCTAAATAAGCTAACCATGGTTGATAAAGATCCCTCAAAATATTATATAGGATGTTGGACATTGTATATTTGAAATTATTCATAAACCCTAACCTGTTTAGTATAACGCAGCTTCACAGCTTCTTATTTACATAAATGAATTGTTTAAATCATATATGAGAATTACTGCAAGAGCATGTGGATGTTTTAATTCATTACAATGAATTCTAGATAGGCTAAATCTTAAGATAATAAATCAGAAAGTAAAAATAAATTAAAATATACTCAAGATTCCTCTTTTGGCACCAAAGATGTGAAAGAGGAAAACTTATTTTCACTCAGGAAGTTAGCATAACCTATGTGAACAATCTTTGCACCTTAAGTCTTAAGATGAACAATTTTCTGAATGTTGAGAAGAAAAGGGCTTGTTTGATGTGATTTATTTGAATTTAATCTAAATAAACCACCATCCCATCATCAATCTCCTTCAATCAATTACTATTACTTTGTTTTTTTATAACATTTTAAATAGTTAGATATTTTAGACATTTTATCCAAATAAACTACTTTGTACATCAAACAAGTTTTTCTAAATAAATAAATAAACAGTTTATATTTGCAAAAAAACCCAAGATCAAAAGCTCAAGGTACTCAACCCCATTGCAATCACTCAAAAGAAAAATGAAGTTGAGTAAATAACATATGGCATGATGGGTTTGGCCAGAACATCAAGCAGATCTAGCCCAAAGGCACTGTCTGGAGAAGGTATCCTTAGAATAATGTCATGAATTATTATTTACTACAAGTACATGGGTTCATTTTATGCAATAGTTTAGACCACTTAGATGTGAAAGTGAAGATATAAGGAGTAGAGGCTATTAGCCTATAGAGGGTTAAGCTTCTCATCTAAAGGCTTAGGTCATTTCTTTCCCCTCTCTTCTTGTATATGTTATCACATCCCCTTCTAATTGTACAAATAATTATCAATAAGTGGCATACTAGTTGAACAAACCAACTCCAAGTGAGTGCTTTACCTTAATAAAAATATTAAAACATTTGTATTCTAGATCAGGTAGATTGTATGTTAAAAAATAATCTTTAAAATCGATATTAAAATCCAATCTAAAAAAAGATGCATTTAATTTTCAAATTTATAAAGTAGATTCTTCATTGAGATGCATTTTTTAAATATTAAATAAAAAAAAAGCCCCCCAAACCGAGGATTAAATTACAATAATCCCAAATCACATGCTCTTCCTAATTGAAGAAAGAGCATACATATGAGAAGCATTTAAAAAAAATGCTTAAACCCAGAAAACACAAGATTGGGATTCTGATCACGTGCATCTCACGTGCAAGGAATATCAATAATTAATTAATTAATTAACAAAGAGCATCAAGACAGAAACTTTATTTGCATACAAACGAAATATGGACCATACTTCCCCTAGTTATGGAAACTATCTCCTGAATAAAACAAATAATATAATTGCTCATTATGAAACCCTAATTTCTCGCCCTATAAGAACTCAGACTCAATCGAAGCTTTAGTCCTAGAGATCTAAAATGGAAATAAATAATAATAATAAATAAATTAGATCCAGATGGAAACTTCACCTTCAGATATGGCATTCTGAATTTCAGCACATTTAAGGACGACATTATGATCATTGATGCTTTCCTCTTCCTCAATCAGATAATCATTATTGTAACCGTTCTTCTTGTTCGTCGGAGAACTACCGACGTTTCCATCCGGCGAAACCTTCACGCGGGACACCAAATACCACTGAAACAACGAGAAGATAATCCCGATTGCCGAACACACCGGAATAATTATCTGTGTACCAAGATCCGACAACAATACCGCCCCCATTGTTGCAAGATCGAAACCCTAGAGCGAGAGAGAGAGAGAGAAAAAAAAAATGTGAACTGTTAATATATAGATAAATGAAGATGGATAAAGAATATAGGCGGAGTTACATGGTGTGTGCGATCATACCTTCGTTTCAGTACACCTTCATTTTGAGTCGTGTGATTTTACTGTAATAATGTAAAAGGATAAGGCGGGAAGAGAAATTTATGGTTTGGATAAGAATTTAGCGCGTGTAATACACGCTTGAACTAGATTACTTTTCTTCTTTATGGACTAACCTTTTTTTTAGCTAGTCTATTTTATGTATTATTTATCTCAGACCCAAATATTTACATGTTTTGACTTTATATGTTTCTAACATATGTTAATATCTTTTTTAACAATGATTTTTATTTTCTAAAAAAATCATTGTAACATCATGTAAAAAGATTGTCAAAAAATTCATTTCTTTCATTAATTTTTATATTAGAAATAAACAAAATCACTCTCAATTTTTCTCTTTCTCTTTTAGTGAATTTTAAAGAACAACTGTGACAAATGTTTTTTTCTTCTAAAAATAACTAATGAGACAAAAATTGAATCTACCAAAAGGTAAAATTTTTAAATATTTATTTTTTTTATCTAGACATCATTTATATATATATAAACATTATAAGCTATAAATTATCTTACCTGTTTTTTTATAATATATGAAAATTTTATTAAAAGAAATGAATGAAAATCAGAATACCTCATCCACTATTATAATCACTATTTTTATATTTTTATGTCTCTTCACTTTATCTATATTATCTCATTGCAATAAGCATCTATTAACCCTAAACCCTTATCACAGATTAAACAAAATTTTATTTTACAAGTTAAAAATTAAACAAATTTGAGTAACTAATTATCATAATCAATTTTCTCCAACATTTTATATAAGAAAATCGTTCAGTTATGAAAGATCGGAATTAATCACAAGTTATTTATATTTTTTCAGATTTTTTTTTAGTTTTTTAGGTATATATTTTCTTAATTAAATATAAATATTTAAACTATTGTATATTAAATTTTATTTGGTTTAAAAGTTCTATAGGAAAATTCTAGATATAAAGTTATAATAACATATTTTTAAATTTAACTCTCTTTTATTATTTTATTTTCTATCATTTTCTAATTATTTTTATTAAAAAATAATTATTTCGTTTTTATTTTATTTTAATTATTTTATTTAATAATATACTTTTAAAAAAAATATAATGATTTTTTTTAAAATAATAAATTAAATGTTTAAAATAATAATAATAATATAATATTTTATATAAAAGATATGCAACTAATTAATAATTTTAAAATATTAATACAAAATATAATAATTAATAATTTTAATTTTTGATTTTATAATTTTTAGTTTTTTTATAATTTACTTATGCTTATTTTTATAATATATAATATTTTAAATTAAAATATTATTTATATAGAACTAATAATTATTTTGTTTCATATTATATATATATATATATTACAAATATTTATTTATATATTTATAAATAATTAATAATTTAAAATATTAAAATTATTAAATAAATATTTTTTTCAAAATAATTAAAAAAAATAAATTATTTTAAAAAAAAAATAAAATAATAAAAATATTTAAATAATGTATATAGAATAAATAAAGATTATTTATTTTTTACAATTAATAAAAGATATATTTAAAAAAATATTATTAAAATTTATATAGTAATAACAAAAATAAATTATTGATCGTATTGGTATTTTGTATTTCTTTCATTTTATATAATACTCTATATAAAAAAAAATGTACAATTACTTAATAATTTTAAATAATAATACAAAAATATGATAATATATTATTTTAAATTTTGATTTTATCATTTTTACTTTTATGATAATTAAATCTTATTTATTATAATATATAAAGTATAATTATATATATATACTACCAATATATTACTATTAATTATATTATATTTATTGATTTATATATATATATATATAATTGATAATTTTAAAATATTAACATTATTATTTAAAAGAAAGTAATTATATTAATAAATAAATAAACAAAAAAAATATTTAATTAAAAAAATAAAACAAATAATAAATATTTAAATTAAATATATATATATATATATATTTAATATTATAATTTATACTATTAATATAATAAAATTTTCATAAATACTAAAATAATTATATTTATAATACTAAAATTAAAATATAAATATATATTTTCTTAATATTTTAATTGTTATAATATTAATAAATATATATAATAAAATTATTGATTTTTTGTTTAATATTTGTAGACTTTTATTTAAAAATTTGAGTATTTTATTTATTATATTATTAATTTTTTATTAATATAAAATTATTATAAGTTAATATTAATTCATAATTATTAAAAACAGATATATTATTATTTTTAAATAAAATATATTTAATATCTAAAAAATTAAATAAATTATTGCTGTAGTATATTATATTTAATAATGTTAACTTTAAAATAATAAAACATTTATTTAAATATTAGTTTTATTAATTATTAAATATGTATAGTTTTATTAATTATTAAATATGTATTCTAAGAAAAGTAAAATAATTTATTTTTATATAATTATTAAAAAAATTAATTAATTAATTATTTTAATTTATAAGCTTTTATTATTATTATTATTTATAATAAATTTAAAATAAAACCTCTTATATTATTATTTTGAAATAAATAAATTTAATTAAAATTATTAAATATATTATAATAATACTTTTTATCAAAAAAATAAAATAAAATATTAATTAATTATCTATTACCTATTACCATCATCTATTTTTCAAAATTCAGAAACTCATTCATCCACTATTGCATAACCAATAAGTATATATATGTCAACTACCAAATAATTAATCAAATTCAAAAAATTTCTCTAATCAAATTCAAAACAAATTTAATTTCTCTAATGGTTTTTTAAAAAACAAATAGTGTTAGAGATAGGTTAGAAAATAGATAAATAAAAGAATGAAGAAAATAATAATAATAATAATAATAATAATAATAATAACAATAATTACTATCTATTTATTTTGGAATAGAAAAATATTTTACATTCTTTTTCAAATAATAATTGACTTAAAAGTAGTTATTTCATATTATTACATCATCTGGTCACAACAAAATTTAACATGAGGTAAACTTATTTATTTATTTTGAGTATTTTTTAAACACAACTAAAATGTTTATTTCCTAAGACACAAGGTAGGCAAGCAAACTGACCGAACCGAACTAATCAAACCCTAAGTTCTAAATCCTAACCCTTAAACCCTAAACCCTAAACGATGATCTAAATATCTTGAAATGAACTTATCCAATTGGTGCGTACTGGTCAGTTGTATTTCAGCTTAAATAGAATAAATGCAATTCCTTGCTTATTTGAGTCGCGTTGTAGCATAAACGAAGTGAATAGAGGGGCTCTTTATATCCTTTTCAGCTTCCTTCATTAAACACGCCATTAATTATTGCTCCAGTTACATGTTCACTAATTAAATGGTGTCTTTCTATAGTTAATATTTCGGTTTCAGTTTACGATTTCTTCTTATTGTCTATAAGGTAAGAGGTTTTAATGGACGAAAGAAGTCGACAGACATACACAAATATGGTTTCTTTAGATTTTAAAACAAATCATTTTCTGTACTTTATCTTGTTTTGTTTTATGTATAAAGCTTTTTTAATTAATTGACTTCATATTTTTCTTACATCTTTATTTTACACATAATTTTCTTGTGAAGAATAAATGATGGAATGAATAATTTATTAGGTTGTTTGTGAGCCATTGATAAAATTTATTTTAGTTCAATGTAAATTTATTTTATTGTAAATCTATTTTATGATATGGGTAGGTTATATGTCTTAAATAATTTGGGTGAACTTTTTTAATGATGTAGATACTATAAAATTGTTTGATAGATAAATATGTTGGTTTTTCAATGTTGAAGATACTTATGATATGAATTGTGATTATGGAATGGAGTATAGATATTGGGACTTCCCACTTGCTTTTTTGCTAGAGTATAAATTGCAAAACCATTTCAGATTCACCAAGCGTTCAAACCGATGAAGTGTTAAATTTTAAAGCAATTGACTTTTTGATTTAACATTATTTAATAATATATTGGAATCCTAATTAATATGAATTTGAAACCAATATTCAATCTTGGGGGATATAATGATCACACATGATTTTCTTTTTTTTTTGGAGTGATTAGCCTCATTTTATTAAGATTTTTAAAATAGAATAAACCGAATAAATCAACCGAACCGAGTGTCAAACCGATTAAATCAAATTGATTAATAAACCGAAATCGACAGTTTGTGATTTAGATAAACAAACGTCAATAATTTGTTTGTACATTTTAATCTATAAACCGACCGAAGAGAAACCACACAGGCTTAATATTATTTCTATTATTTAATACATTATTATGTGTTATAATTCAATAATATTGAAAATTAAATATTAAATATTTTATATAAATCTTAAATCATTTAATATAATTAATATATTTAATAAATTTAAAACTTGAATAATTTAATTAATAATATTTGTTTTTGTATAAATTATAAAATTTATTTTAATAAAAAATTATAACAAAAATTATATATATAATTAATAATAGAAAATCAAATAATTGTTTATAAATTAATATTATTCTTATTAAAAATTTATTGATAAAATTATAAAGATAGTTAATATAATATAGTACAAATGTAAATAAATGTGTATTTTAAAATTTATATATTAAATTAAAATATAATTATTTAATTTTAATAAATTAAATACCAAATATTAAAATATAAAATTTATTTTTTTAAGGACATTATTTATTTAAAAAATAATAATCATTTATAATCTTTTAAATAAAATTTATAAATTATTATAGTGAAATAACCTATATTAAAATATTGATCGTAATATATAATGGAATAAACATAGGAATAAAATATGAATAAAAATTCTAAACCTTAAATTCTAAACACTAATATACATTTTTCTTGTTTTTAATTAATTATTTTTTAAATATTTTGTTTTAAAAAATTGTGCTAATATTATTTTAACAATTTTCTGTGTAGGAATAATAATATAAAAAATTGTAAAATAAATATTATGATAAAAATGTGATAGCATTTTATTTTTAACCGTTTTAAGTTTAGGGCGGATCAACTCACAATCCGACCCAAGTATCTATTTAATCTCACATATATATCCAAATTAACCACATCTCTCATCTCGACAATTCAGACACTTTAAAAATTAAGCATCATTATATATATATATATAGAAAAAAATATTATGGTAAAAATGTGATAAAATTTTTTAATTTTATTTTTAATCGTTTTAAGTTTATGAGCGGGTCAACCCACAATCCGACACAAGTATCCATTTACTCTCACATATATATCCAAATTAACCACAGCTCTCGACCCGGCAATCCAGACACTTTGCAAATTAAGCATCACTATATATATATATATATATATAGAAAAAATATTATGGTAAAAATGTGATAACATTCTTAATTTTTTTTTTAACCGTTTTAAGTTTATGGACGGGTCAATCCACAATCCGATCCAAGTATCCATTTACTCTCACATATATATCAAAATTAACCACAACTCTTGACCCGGTAATCCGGACACTTTAAAAATTAAGCATCATTATATATATATATATATTAGTTAGTTAAAAAGTTAAACTTATATTGTTAAAATGTCTCACGTTCATCCAATTTGGTGTTGAATTAGAATATAAAGTGTTATTAGCTTAGCTGGTTAAAATGTTATACTTGCTTTTGTTAGTTGTTTTTGTTAGGTTGCAAGTTCGAAACATACCTATAGAATTTTTAAATTTATTTTTAACCGTTTTAAGTTGATGGACGGGTCAACCCAAAATCCGATCCAAGTATCCATTTACTCTCACACATATATCCAAATTAACCACAACTCTCGACCCGGCAATCCGGACACTTTAAAAATTAAGCATAATTATATATATATATATATATGAATATAAATTATTTTTTTTATTTTATATTATTTTAATTAAACTTTTTCTAATAAAACTTATATAATTAAAAAAAATATATATATTATAATTTATATCTTTATTATCTAATTCACTGTGATTATTTTATTTTAAAAGTTGTTAAATAATAAATATTTATTTTGTATATCATGTTTTTAGTAAAATATAAGTTTCATTAAATTAAACTTGATAAAAAGTTTATATATAATAACAAAACATATTTTAAACATAAAAACTAATGTATATCATAAAGTAAAGATAAAATTCAAATTATCATTTTATAAATTCGATTTATATATATTATTTTCATCAACCATATAAGTACAATATTTTATTAATAATTTTTCATGTACTAAAAAATATTATTCATTAAACTCTTTATAACATTAAATTTATTTTAAAAAAGTTAATAATTTAAAAATATTATTAGAATATATTTTTAATCAAATTAATAATTAAGTTTTGAAATTTGATTAGACTTAATTTATAATAAATTACTAATTAAGGTAACTGTATACACTTATTTTTTATTCCTATCAATTAAATTGTTTTAAATTAATTTAAATAATGTCGGTGTATAAATTAATTTTTTATTATTAATTATTATATTTTTTATTTATCGATAGATTTGTCTACCCCTACTCAATGGTAAAAGTCGACTTAATAGACCAAAATGTCAAGAATTCGATTTCATATGAAAGCGCTTTAATTTTAAGCGGGAGTCTATGGTTGTGGGGTGTCATGCTAGTGTTCCTTTAATTTTCAAAATAAAAATTGTTTTTTTAACTCTCACTTATATGAGAAATGATTTGTAGAAGGAATTTGAGAGAATGACATGATTTATTATGATAAATTTTCTCTCTCTCATCACCTTTATCATTTTTCAGTTATTGAAATGCTAACACATTATTCCTTTCACTATTCTCTCAATTTTCTACCTTATCACTCCTGGCTTTTATATATCAACCTTTATTTATGTTACAGTTATTAATTATTATGTTACGGTTATTAATTATTAAAAGCTTACTTATTAAAAGCGATATTGACCCTTCCACAAGTTTTTATACCCTAATTAACTTCACACAATTTTTTTTTTTTGGAGCGAATGATTGTTCTTCTTTCAGGTAGGCATGAATATTTACCTAGAATATTTGGTGAAGGAATCATATCAGAATAATTTTAATTTTCAGAGTCGCCACTTAATTTCATCCTTGAATAATTAGAAAACAAAAATAGTTTGCATATTTAAAACATATTTTTAAAATTTTATTTTGTAGTTTGAGATTTAGTTACACTCGGAAAAAGTCAGGCATTGACCATTTATCCTTCTCCCTTTAAAGTGAGGGTCTTTGGTATTGATTGAACTCATCTTTTTATAGTTATGTCTCTAACTTCTTTATAATATAATATTGAAAAAAGAAAAAAAATTTGATAAATATAAATACAAATGTGGATAGGAGAATAGATAAGTATGAACCTTAAAGAGATGTCAACAATGAAGTTAGTTTCAAATAATTCAAAATTTATTTTTTAAATAATAGAAAATCAATGTTTTAAAGATTTTTAAATGCTAGTTATATGTACAAATACCATGAGAAAATAAAGAACAAGAAACCAAATAGGCCAAGAAAAAAATGTTTTTGTTTTAAATATTATAAAAGCATTTTATATTTTTTTGGATTTATAAAAATTCAAACAGGACTTTAAAATTAATAAAAACACAAAATTGTAAAATGTTACCAGCAAATAGGTCCTATGGCATTGGGCTAGGCTGCTTGGCCAGCGGGCTGCGGATCTTGACGCAGGCGGATAAGGAAGTCAACGGGCGGGAGAGCCCGTCAGCGCACGGAGGTTCTTGGCCGAATTGGAGGCTAGTGCACGGAAGCTCCCTTGGTCGCTAAGGAGGCCATTTCGATCGTCAGGCAGTCTGCCTCGGTTAGAAAGAAGGCTACGATTGCGGGGAGGCTCTTGTTCATAAGAAATGTTGCGGTCTGGGATTGCTCGGTGATACAGGAGAATTCAATTGATGTTCGTTATCCATATTTAAAATTTTCAGAAGATTGAAAATATTTCATATGATTTGTTCGTTCAATCGTGCTACTTATAAATGTAGTGTCTGTATTTATTCAGTAATTGACACATATTAATATATTTTGTAACATGAATAACATAATAATTTTTAAAAAGTTATTATTAACTAAATTATGAAAAAATTATTAATAATAACACATGAGCGGAAGAATTGCTGCAACTGAAATTTACAAAATTAAACTCTCGAAATTAAATTTAATTTTTGGATTAAACTCAATTTTTATAAAATTAAATTAATTCAAAATAATTGGATTTGAATAATAATAATTTTATCTAAAATATTGAAATAAATAAAAAAATTATAACTCCTGTAAAAAAAAGTTTGTGGTGTTTTCTAATTTTTTTCATTTAAAAACTAAATTATAATATGTTGTGATATTTAAGATTATTCATTAACATCGTCATTTCCTTATTCTATAATATAATTTTTCTTTATAATATATGGAAGAACGGTCGCAAGAGAGAGAAGTTCGGCCACGATCGTCTATAGAATGAAAGGAAGAGTTAGGGAAATTAGGGTTATGCATTGATCGATGAATTTTTCAAAAGTTATAATAGACATTAAAATTTAAGTCTTCCAATTTATGATATTTTAAAAAATAAATTTCGTCTTTAAAATAACAAACATGTAGCCCGTGTATTTGTATGAATAATTATATAAAAATTGGAAAAAAATTATAGTAAAAATGTGATAGCATTCTTAATTTTATTTTTAACCTCTTTTATATATATAAATTAGTTAGTTAAAAAATTGGACTTTATATTGTTAAAACGTACACACGTTTATTAAATTTGGTGTTCAATATAAAATATTAAGTCTTATTAGTCTAATTGGTTAAATGATTTTACTTATTTTTATTAAATTCTGATAAAGTATTAAATAAATAAGAGAAATTATTTATTTATCTCCAATAAATTAAGCTAAGAGTAGTCTAATTGGTTAAATGATTTTACTTATTTTTATTAAATTCTGATAAAGTATTAAATAAATAAGAGAAATTATTTATTTATCTCCAATAAATTAAGCTAAGAGGAGTGATAGAGTAAGGGAATTTGGTGAGGGAATGATTTGGCATCACCTTCATTGGTTGTAAAATGTAAAAGTGGGAAGAAAGAGAAAAAAGAGATAAATTATTTGATTTTTTCAGCAAATAAGATTATGTCAAGTCATTCCCTCACCTAATCATTTCTCTTAAGCTAAATATAATAACTAATTCATAAGTTTTCTCAAATTAGTTATATTTTTTATTACTATTATAAATAGATAAATTACTGTAAAATTACTCATTCAATTAATAATATTATTTGAATCTTTCTTTTCAAAACTCAATCAAACAATTCTTGTTTATTTTATCAATTCTAGAAATAAAAGTTGGTATTAGAGCTTATAAGAGAAAACTCCTGAAAACGATTTCAATGAAAGAACAATATCACTTCTCAGTTCTACACAGGGACGAATCTATGTAGGGGCTCGGGTGGGCTGAAGCCCACCCCGAAAAAAATATTTTTTTTTTATTTTTTTATTTTTATTTTTTTTACGGTAGAAATATGACACTACCCTTAATTTCTTAAAAAATTAATATAATTCATTGTTTTTTTTATCTAATTATTAAACAAATAGTAAAATTTTACTTTTATATACTTGTTTTTTTCAAAATTTTCTCGTTATTATTTTAAGCCCACCCTAAATTTTTTTCAAGCCCACCCCTAGTTCGAAATTTTGGGTCCGTCCCTGGTTCTACCAATAATACATGAAAGCGTAAAGCTTGATAAACATAACTATATCTATTGGAAATCACAAGTTACTTAAATCATGATAGATTATGATTTTATGGATATAATAGAAGAGAATCTTGAAACTCATCCCAAATATTTTTAAGAAACAAATCATCAAAATAATACAAAATAAAATCAAGAATCCAAAATCTAAACAATGGCGTATCCAAGATCAAAGGGTACTTGCATGGCTATTTTCAACATTGACCGACGAGATTCGTCAACAAATCTCAAAATCATCTTCGATGCAAAAAAACTTTGGGAAACCCTAGAGAAAATCTATGTTTCTCAATCAAAGAGTCGACTATTTCAGTTATGGAGTCAACTCCTAAACACACACAAAGGTAGTGACCATCTTCTTAACTTCATTCAACATATAAAAATCTGTCAGATGCACTTATCGCTGTCGGGCAATATGTTTCTAATCAAGATCTGCAACTAACTCTACTCAACGGTTTTGGAGACGAGTTCGAGTCGCTGATATGTACTCTAATTTCTGGACAAGATCTATCGTTTAATGAGATGACAGACATCCTTCTAATGAACAACGACTCATATTCAAGAGAAGAAAATTCCATTATGAAAATATTTTGCCCACAAACGTTTTGGCGAATGTTGCTTATATTTATGGACATGAAGGCGGAAAAAACTAAAGACAGATCCGAAACAATAATCGTCCACAATATAATTTTTGTCATAAAATTGATCATCTCTCTAAAAGTTATTTTTATAATCCATCATTTCAAATATGTAATGTACAAGGACATAGTGCTCTCGAGTAGGGGTGTTCATCGGTTTGGTTTTCGAGTTATTCAAATTCATCGGTTCTGTTTATTTGAATTTTTATTTTTTTTAGTAAAATAAAATAAAAATGAAACCGAATTGAATTCGATATTAAAATTAATTGCAAAAACTGGGAATTGAACCCAAGTTTGTATTGTGACAAGGTACTATTCTACCACTAGACCAATGGTACTTTTATTACATTTTTTTATTATTAAATCTTGAATTCAAAATATTCTAATTTGATTATTCTGAACTTTTTTCTTAAGTTAAGTTTGGAAAAATAAATAATAAAAAAATGAATTTTGTTTGGTTTTCGAGTTGAAATCCAAACTTGAAACCCAATTCGAAAACCGTATTTGAATTCAAATTGGTTTAAAATTCGATTCGAAAACGAAAATAAAATTCGAATTCAGTTTATTCGAATTCGGTTGGATATTCGGTTCAAACCAAATATTGAACACCCCTACTCTCGAGTTCCCTCATTTTAATCGTTCTACAAATCATACGAAAATGTTAGTTACATCGTCGACTATTGTTGATCCCACTTGGTGTCCAGATTCAGGTGCTACATGTCTAGAATTTTAAAAAATAATTAAATAAATAAAACATAAAATCCAATTTTTTAAATAAGCAAAAATTTTGTGAAGTAAAAACTGTTTTATAACGGGGTAATGATGACAAAGCTTGAAAGCCCTTTCTCGAGTGTCACCTAATAACAAGCTAAAAAAACAAACCTATGAAATTATTTTTGTATTACGTAAAATGTTTTTTTTTTTTTTTTTTTAAAATCAATTGGTGACTTTGAAAATACAAACGGCTAACCATTTAAAATTAATTTTAAACAAGTT
Source organism: Impatiens glandulifera (assembly GCF_907164915.1). Lineage (NCBI taxonomy): Eukaryota > Viridiplantae > Streptophyta > Magnoliopsida > Ericales > Balsaminaceae > Impatiens > Impatiens glandulifera. The sequence continues at coordinate 55,474,246 of NC_061862.1, read as the reverse complement.
TTTAAACATAAATACTTTATTCAAATTTATCATTTCAATTTTTCATCTTATTTTTAGATTGGAGAGAAAATTAAGTTATAAGATTTTAATTATTAAATTTATAATTTAAAAATAATAATTTACCTAAAAATTGATTAAACCTTCTTTTAAACTAATTTTTTTTAACAAAAACAACACAATTTCACTTAAATCCAATGAACATTATTTCTCATGGCATTACATTTTATATTAAAATAAAAATAAAAAGTTAAATAAGATGACAAATACGTTTAATACACTTGTAAATAAATTAATTGAGGAATACTTAAATATAACAAAATAATGTAACAATTCTAACGATAAATCATGGCATAAATTTGACAAAATATATATATTTTTTTTTTAATTTGTCAATTTATCCCCTAAAATATTTATACATAAATATAATATTTTGTTTATAACTTTACCTGTACAAATCAACTAGAATCCTATTAATTGAATATTAATTTATGAAATGATATTAAAATTGTTAGTGCATTTATTAAGGTTTATTTTTGTTGTTTATAAACTATAAGAAAATGAGAAATGATTGAATAGAGAATTTAGGAGAAGTAATGACGTGGCGCTATCTAATTCGTTAAAAAAATAACAAATTTTTTCTCTCTTCTTTTTTTCTCACAGTTTATCATTTTCTCAACTTTATGTGTTACACATCATTTCATCTTCTTATCCACAAATTCTGAACATGATTGTCAAATGTTACAATCTTTAATTTCAAAGAAAAAAATATTAACAAATAATATAAGAAAGTAGGATAAGACTCGTCTAGAGTGTGGAGTACTCAGTATCCTCTATTAGCAAAATCAAATGTCAGTCGATTAAACCCTTATAATTTGTGTTAGGTTCTATATGAATTTTCTTCTTATTATTATTTTTGAAAAAAAACGGTTAATACCATTTATTAAAAATCCCCAAAATGGGAGGGTTAAGAATCAAAAACTAGACAAACTCTAGCCATGATTAAAAGATGACAATTAAAAAACCTTAAAAAACTGATTAGTAACATTTGGAAAAACAAACGAGAAAGAATACAAATAAAAAGAATACAATAAAAAACAGATCATAACTACCCCAATCAAGGTGTGTATTTCCATATAAACATGTTGCGGCATAAGGCCTCCTTCCCCTTCCCCTTCCCCTTCCCCTTCTCCTTTCTATTGCGATGTAAAAAGATTGAATTGAAAAAGACGACGAAACTTGTTAATATATAGATAAATAAAGATGGATAAAGAATATAGGCGGAGTTACATGGTGTGTGCGATCATACCTTCGTTTTCAGTACACCTTCATTTTGAGTCGTGTAATTTTACTGTAATAATGTAAAAGGATAAGGCGGGAAGAGAAATTTATGGTTTGGATAAGAATTTAGCGCGTGTAATACACGCTTGAACTTGATTCCTTTTCTTCTTTATGGACTAACCTTTTTTTTAGCTAGTCTATTTTATGTATTATTTATCTCACATGAGACCCAAATATTTACATGTTTTGACTTTATATGTTTCTAACATATGTTAATATCTTTTTTAACAATGATTTTTATTTTCTAAAAAAATCATTGTAACATCATGTAAAAAGATTGTCAAAAAATTCATTTCTTTCATTAATTTTTATATTAGAAATAAATAAAATCACTCTCAATTTTTCTCTTTCTCTTTTAGTGAATTTTAAAGAACAACTGTGACAAATGTTTTTTTCTTCTAAAAATAACTAATGAGACAAAAATTGAATCTACCAAAGGTAAATTTTTTAAATATTTATTTTTTTTATCTAGACATCATTTATATATATATAAACATTATAAGCTATAAATTATCAAATTATCTTAGCTGTTTTTTTCTAATATGAAAATTTTATTAAAAGAAATGGATGAAAATCAGAATACCTCATCCACTATTATAGTCAATATTTTTATATTTTTATGTCTCTTTCACTTTATCAACAAACATCTATTAACCCTAAACCCTTATCACAGATTAAACAAAATTTTATTGTACAAGTGAAAAATTAAACAAATTTGAGTAACTAATTATCATAATCAAATTTCTCCAACATTGTATATAAGAAAATCGTTCTGGGATTTACTCACAAGTTATTTATTATTTTTTACAGATTTTTTTTTAAAATAATTTTTTAGGTATATATTTTCTTAATTAAATATAAATATTTAAACTATTGTATACTCAATTTTGTTTGGTTTAAGAGTTTTAGAAGAAAATTCTAGATATAAAGTTATAATAACATATTTTTAAATTTAACTATCTTTTATTATTTTATTTTCTATTTTTTTTATAATTATTTTTCTTAAAAAATAATTATTTCGTTTTTTTAATTATTTTATTTAATAATATACTTTTAAAAATAATATATTGATTTTTTTAAAATAATAAATTAAATGTTTAAAATAATAATAATAATAATATAATATTTTATATAAAAATATGCAACTAATTAATAATTTTAAAATATTAATACAAAATATAATAACTAATAATTTTATTTTTTGATTTTATAATTTTAATTTTTATTATAATTAACCTATGCTTATTTTTTTTATAATATATAATATTTTAAATTAAAATATTATTTATATAGAAATATATTACTAATAATTATTTTGTTTCATCTTAAATATATATATATATATATATTACAAATAATTATTTATATATTAATAAATAATTAATAATTTAAAATATTAATATTTTTAAAAATATTTAAATTATTAAATAAATAATTTTTTGAAAATAATTAAAAAATATTTCAAAAAAATAAAATAATAAAAATATTTAAATAATATATATAGAATAAATAAAAATTATTTAATTTTTAAAATTAATAAAATATATATTTAAAAAAAATATTATTAAAATTTATATAGTAATAATCAAAATAAACTATTGATTGGTAACCTGCTTAATAATTGTAAATAATAATACAAAAATATAACAATATATTATTTTAAAATTTGATTTTATCATTTTTAGTTTTATGATAATTAAAGCTTATTTATTATAATATATAATTATATATATATTATTATAAATTAAAATAATAAATATACAAACATATTACTATTAATTATATTATATTTATTGAATTTTATATTTATATATATATATATATATAATTAATAATTTTAAAATATTAACATTATTATTTAAAAGAAAGTAATTATATCAATAAATAAATAAATAAATAAATAAAATATTTAATTTAAAAAATAAAACAAATAATAAATATTTAAATTAATATATATATATATTTAATATGATAATTTATACTATTAATATAATAAAATTTTAATAAATACTAAAATAATTATATTTATAATACTAAAATTAAAATACAAATATATATTTTCTTAATATTTTAACTGTTATAATATTAATAAATGTATATAATAAAATTATTATTTTTTTGTTTAATATTTTTAGTTTTTTATTTAAAAATTTGAGTATTATGTTTATTATATTATTAGTTTTTTATTACTATAAAATTATTATAAGTTAATATTAATTAATGATTATTAAAAAAATATTATTTTTATTACTATAAAATTATTTACAAATTAATATTAATTCATAATTATTAAAATTAAATAAATTATTATTATAGTATATTATATTTAATAAAGTTAACTTTAAAATAATAAAACATTTATTTAAATATTAGTTTTATTAATTATTAAATATGTATTCTTAGAAAATAATTTATTTTTATATAATTATTAAAAAATATTTAATTAATTATTTGAAAATATTATTTTAATTTATAAGCTTTTTATTATTATTATTATTTATAATAAATTTTAAGTAAAACCTCTTATATTACTATTTTGAAATAAATAAATTTAATAAATTTTTTATTAAATTAAATTAAAATTATTAAATATATTATAATAATATTTTTTTATCAAAAAAAATAAAATATTTATTACTTGATAGTATGATAGGGTTGGGTTGATAAACAGAAGTTCTCTATATTACCGTTATCTATTTTTCAATATTTATATATGTTAATTACCAAATAATTAATCAAATTCAATCTAATGACTTCTTTTAAAAGATTAGTGTTAGAGATAGATTAGAAAATATGCAACAACACATAAGAATGAAGAAAATAATAATAACAATAAATACTATCTATTTATTTTGCAATTGAAAAATATTTTACACTTTTTTTTAATAATAATTAACTTAAAATAGTCATTTCATACTATTACATCCTCTAATAACAACAAAAATTAACATAAGGTAAGCATATGTATTTATTTTGAGTATTTTTTAAATACAACTAAAATGTTTATGCCTTAAAACATAAGGTATTTAGGCCGGTAAGCAAACTGACCGAACCATCCAGAACCGGAACGAACCGAACTAGTTAAATCGAGAAATCTATGGTCTAAACTCTAAAATATCTTGAAATGAACCCGTCCAGTTTGGTGCGTCGGTTCTTTGACTGCGAAACTGTATCACCGACCGACCGAACTAATCAGTATTTCGGCTTAAATGGAATAAATGCAATTCCTTATTTGAGTCGCTTTGTAGCATAACCGAAGTGAATAGACAGGACTTTAAAAATAATAAAAACACAAAATTGTAAAATGTTACCAGCAAATAAGCCCTTGGCCATTAGGCTAGGTTGCATGGCCAGCAGGCTGCAGATCTAGACGCGGTCAGAAAAGGAAGTCAACGGGTGGGAGAGCCAGTCAGCGCACTGAGGTTCTTGGCCGAATTGGAGGCTAGTGCGCGGAAGCTCCCTTGGTCTCTAAGGAGGCCATTTCAATCGTGAGGCAGTCAGTCTCGGTTAGAAAGAAGGCTACGATCGGATCGCGGGGAGGCTCTGCAGGATTTTTTTCTTTAGTCCTAAATTCATGATTCTAAACAAATACATATTAGATTTCCTTTTAGGCTTTAATCTATAATCCTATAGATCTTTAATCTATAATCCTATAGATCGATAATATCTAACATGCATGAATCACAATCCTAATACATAAATTTCTCTATGTCCATAAGTTGATTAAACAAGCGGAAACGTACCTGAATTCATGATGAAGATCTTTGATTTTGGGTTTGCTCTTCCGATTCTCCAAGCGGTTTTCTCCCTTCTTCTCTCTTACGATGGAGGTTAATAAGAAAATGAAAACTAGCGACAACACTTTTTTATTATATTTCTTTCTTTATTTATTATTTAACCATCATAAATAATAAATAAATTGACGGTTTCTACACATAACCGTTCCGTACTATTAATTATATTAATTATGTGACTTATTCAATAAAAAATAATAAATACTTAATGATCACTTTATTTTTATTGAATTTCGAATAAAAAATAGCCCAAACACATTATTTATATTTATTAGTCCAATAAATCTAACAATCTCCCACTTGGACAATATATATAATTACATGTGTTCATCTTTATGCGCAAATAATGTGGCTATCATAATTTAAAGTCACTCCAAATCAATCTCGTCCATTAATCATATCAACATTGAACCAAAGCGGTTTAATTACATTAGTTCGTAATTCAACCCATCAATGATCACGAATATCAATATAATTAAATGACATAGATCATAGTACGGATGTGTAGCATAGAAATGACATCCAGTGTGATCCATCATGTCAACTTCTAACTGGTCCCTAATGAGATCAAAATTTTCTATAAACAGAGTGTAACAAAATTCTTTATTATCCATAAACTGCAGTAATCAATAAGTCTTTATAACATACATATATATAGAAACAAACTCCCACTAAATCTGAATATCTTCAAATAACATAGCACTCATTTGAGCAGTATGCTCCAAAAAGACCTTGGGTGGTAGTCCCTTAGTTAGCGGATCCGCAATCATAAAGTTTGTACCAATATGTTCTATATATAAATGACCACTCTGAACTCTTTCTTTAACAACTAAGAACTTGATGTCAATGTGCTTTGACTTAGTTGAACTCCTATTGTTGTTCGAATACATGACTGCTGATTTATTGTCACATAATAACTTTAGTGAACTTTCAATTCTTTTCACAATCTTTAGCCCAGTGACAAAATTCCGCAGCCACATTCCATGATTGGATGCCTCATGACATGCTATAAATTCAACGGCCATAGTGGAAGAAGCAATGAGTGTTTGTTTAACACTTTTCCATGAGATTGCTCCTCCAGCAAGCATGAAGATATAACCTGAAGTAGATCTTCGACTGTCTTGACATCCAGCAAAATCCGAATCCGAATATCCAACGATCTCCAGTTGGTCCGATTTCTTATATGTGAGCATGTAGTCTTTAGTTCTTTTCAAATAACGCATAACCCGCTTGACTGCTACCTAGTGATCCATACTAGGGTTACTTAGATATCTGCCTAACATTCCGACAATGTATGCCAAATATGGTCGAGTACAGACTTGTGCATACATCAAACTTCATACTGCAGATGCATAAGGAATTTTCTGCATTTCTTTAACTTCAAGATCATTCTTAGGACATTGTTAAAGACAAAATTTGTCTCCTTTAACAACGGGGGTGTTTCCTGATTTACAATCCCGCATGCCATATCTCTTTAGTACATTTTCAATGTAACTCTTTTGTGACAATCCAAGTATACCTCGAGAATGATCTCGATGTATCTGAATTCCTAATACAAAAGAGGCATCACCAAGATCTTTCATTTCAAACTTAGTTGAAAGAAATCTTTTAGTTTCATGTAGTAAGCCTGTATCATTGCTAGTGAGCAATATATCATCAACATATAAAATCAGAAAAATATGTCAGCTCCCACTAAATTTGTGGTATACACAATCATCAATTAAATTACTCTCAAAACCAAACGAGATAATAATTTCATGAAATTTGTGATACCATTGACGAGAAGCTTGCTTGAGACCATATATGAATTTCTTTAGTTTACAAACCATTTTGTTTAGATCTCCCACCACAAAATTTTCTGGTTGGTTCATAAAAATTGTTTCATCAATGTTTCCAATTAGAAACACAGTCTTAACATCCATTTGGTGTAGCTCAAGATCAAAATGCGCCATTAATGCCATGATCGTCCTAAAAGAGTCCTTTGTCGAAACAAGGGAAAATGTTTCTGTAAAATCAATACCTTCCCTCTGAGTGAAACCCTTTGCAACAAGACATGCCTTATATCTTTCTACATCACCCTTTGAATCTTTTTTGGTTTTAAATATCCATTTACAACCAATAAGTTTCGCACCTTCAGGTAATGAGACTAGATCCCAAACGTCATTGTCTTCCATAGACTTAATTTCTTCATTCATGGCAATAATCCATTTATGAGAATTAGAACTATGCATTGCTTGATGTAAGTTGATAGGATCATCTTCCATCATTTCAACGCTATCCTCATGTTCTTGGAGAAATACAATATAGTCATCCAAAATAGCATTTCTCCTTTCTCTCGTGGATCTCCGTAATGGCATTTGTTCTTGAGGTTGTTGAGTTTGTTCTTCAGGAATGTTTACCTCATTTTCAATGGGAAGATTTGTATTATTGTCTTGAAGTTCTGGAATTGCTTCTTGATTAATATCATAAATAAATTCATGATTATCATCAGTAGAAATTATAGGAATTTGAACAAATTCCTCTTCAAATACAAATTCCTTAGTATTTCTCCCCTCAAACTCAATATCCTCAAAGAACACTACATTTCCCGTCTCAAAAATAGTTCTGTTCGTGGGAACAAAAAACTTATAACCCTTGATTTCTCAGAATATCCAATAAAGTAACAACTAACTGTTTTGGAGTCCAATTTCTTTTCATGAGGCTTATAAGGCCTTGCTTCTACTGGACATTCCCAAATATGAAAATGCTTTAGGACTGACTTTTTACCGGTCCAAAGCTCATAAGGAGTTTTAGTTATTGCTTTAGTTGGAACTCTATTGAGAATATATGCTGCAGTCTTTATTGCTTCTCCCCAGAGAGATTCCGGTAAAGTAGAATGAGAAATCACGCTTCTTACCATATCTTTAAGAGTTCTGTTTCGTCTCTCAGATACACCATTCATGCGAGGAGAACCTGACATAGTGTATTGAGGTACAATTCCACATTCCTCTAGGAATTTAGCAAATGGTCCTGGACGTTGTTCTCCTGATCCATCATATCGACCATAGTATTCACCACCACGGTCAGATCTGATAGCTTTAATTCTTTTACCAAGCTGATTTTCTACTTCAGCTTTGTATGCCTTAAACACGTCCAGTGCTTGGGACTTCTCACTAATGAGATAAAGGTAGCCATATCTTGAATAATCATCTATGAACAAAATAAAATATCGTTGACCATTCCAAGAAGCCGTAGGGAATGGCCCACAAATATCAGTATGAATGAGTTCTAAGACGTCTGTAGTTCTGTTGGCACCAAATTTCCTTACGTTTGTTTGCTTTCCCTTAATACATCCAATACAAACCTCAAAATTGGAAAAATCAAGAGAATCAAGAATTCCATCATTTACAAGCCTTTCCATTCTGAGTTTAGATATATGACCTAAACGCTTGTGCCAAATTGATGCAGAATTTTCAGTTGTTAATTTTCTTTTAGTACCGCGATTACTTGTATGCAAAGTTTCATTATATAAGGCAATTGTATCAAGTAAATATAGATTATCATAAACTGACAAAGAACCATTTGCAATAATATTTGAATTTAAAGAAAGACTAAACTGACCATTTCCAAATGAACAATAATAGCCAAATTTGTCCAAAACAGAAATAGAAACCAAATTCCGTCTAAAAGACGATACAACAAAAGTGTCTTTCAAATCCAAATAAAAACCAGTTCTTAATAATAATCTAAAATTCCCAATAGCCTCAACTTCAACTGATTCGCCATCGCCCACAAAAATGAATCTTTCATCATCACTTGGCTTCGGCAGCTCAGGCAATCCTGCATAGAAACACTAATGTGAATAGTAGCACCAGAATCTACCCACCAAGTGTGACTCGGTACTGAAGTTAAATTAACCTCAGAGCAAACTAAAGTAAGAGATTCACCTTTCTTTGCACACCATGCGTGATATTTGGTGCAGTCCCTCTTCAAGTGTGTGGATTGCCGACAAAAGAAACAACTAAATTCCTCATTTTCTTTAGTTTGTTGTTTCTTTTGCACGGGACCACCTGCAACTTCTTTAGGGTTCTTCCTTTTATTCTTTTTATCTATGAAATTACTTCCTGAAGCCAAATGAGCACTTTCAGTCCGATCTTGCTTCAATCTCTCTTCTTCTTGCACACAATATGAAATTAACTCATTAAGAGTCCATTTCTCCTTCTCACAGTTATAACTGACCTTAAACTGATTAAATTGTGCAGGAAGAGAGATCAAAACCAAATGCACAAGCAATTCATCAGATAGCTCTAACTTTAGTGCTTTTAGTTTTGAAGCAAGGTGAGACATTTCCATTACGTACTCCCTTATGTTTCCTTTTCCCTTATACTTCATTGAGGTCAAACTCGCAAGAAGCGTGCTTGTTTTAGCCTTATCGTTTTTTGCAAAACGTTTCTCAATTTCCTCAATGAATTCCTTAGCATTAGTGACTTCAGAGATATCACCCCTAAACTGGAATTCCTCGCTTAATGATCATTAGACACATGCGATTTGATCTTTCCCATTTTTCAAGGTCCTATTTTTCAACAAGGGAACCTTGATCTGTCATAGTGGGTCGATCAATCCGAAGCGCAAGGTCTAGATCCAAACACCCGAGGATAATCAAAACATTTTCCTTCCAATCCTTAAAGTTATTTCCATTTAATATAGGAACAGAATTGACATTGGCAGATATTGTAGATGCGGAAGCATTAACTGAAATTAAACAAAAAAAATACTATGAACACATTTTCACATCTTGATTAATAAATTAACATTGAGATTTTTCCATAAAAAAAAATATATATATAGCACAACATTAATATTTAGTCTTTGGACAGAAATATTAACTTGTAAGTGATATTTTGTGCAATGATCAAATACTGACAATAAATCTTGTCAAACAATGATTCTATCTTTGGATTGAATTATTGTTCACATGGAACCGAATAATCGTCACATATTCATCATCACATGTACTTCTGTAATTCGGCCCGACAATATTAATCTATCTTTGGACCGATATAATATCCGCATGAATTATAGACGTACTTATCATTTAAAATCTATATACCGAATCAACATTCACAAGATAGATTACTTTGGTAATATGTTGTTTCAATTGATTGGTTAGAATAATAAACTCCTTAAATCTCAAAAACTCTAATTGAATTTATTAATTAAATTCTTAATTCCTTAAATTCTTAATTATTTTCTTAATATTATTTTATTTACGCCATAATTTTATATATATATTAAATATAATTCTTTAAAAAAATATATATAATTCTTTAATTATATTTTTTTATGTTTCAAATAAATAAATATAAATAAATATATATGACATAATAATTAACTATTTTATATATATTCAATAATATATATCTCATTATAAATCTCGATTACAGTTTTATGTAAATACATATATTTAATAATATATATATATATCCTTAATTATTAATTATAGGTTATGTGATTTATTTATAATAATATTTTTTAAATAAATAATTAATTAAAAGACTAAGTCTAAGTTTGACTGATATTATTTATTTAAATATATATGTACGGAGTTTTGAAAAGTTTTTTCTTTCGTCCTAAATTCATTATCTAAACAAATACATATTAGATTTCCTTATTTTAGGCTTTAATACGAATAACAATCCTAATACATAAATTTCTCTATGTCTATAAGTTGAGTACTATTAATTATATTAATTATGTGACTTATTCAATAAAAAATAATAAATACTTAATGATCACTTTATTTTTATTGAATTCCGAATAAAAATAACTCAAACACATTATTTATATTTATTAGTCCAATAAATCTAACAGGCTCTCATAGAGATGTTGCGGTCTTGGATTGCTCGGTGATACAGGGGAATACTGATGTTTGTTAATCCATATTTCGAACTTTCAAGAGATTGAAAATGTTTCATATGATCCGTTCGTTCAATCGATGCACCTATACATGTAGTGTCTACTACATTATTGAATTGACACATATTAATATATTTTGTTACAATAATAACATAATAATTAAAAAAATATTATAAATTAAAATATTAAAAGTTATTAATAATAACGCATTAAAAAAATTATGCATTTAACACATACCATAACATTAACACATCAAAAACAATATGCATTAAATTATTATTATATATATATTTAAGGAATAAAATAATAATAATTAATTAGGTATATATCACATTAATATTATTTAAGTCATAAAAATTATAACAAAATAATTTTAAATCATTATTAATTAAATATATACGCTAGTTGAAAATTTAAAAGAGAAACGTCTAAATTATTATATATATTTTTAAGAGAAATAACTTAATAATTTTATATGTATCACAATAATATTATGAATGTAATATATATATTAATTGTTATGGTATTCCTCATGAAAATATATATAATAATTTAATACATATATATTTAATTAATAATAATTTAAAATTATTATGTTATTTTTCATAAAAATAAAATATATAATAATTTAATATATTATTTTTTCTTTTTTTCAACCATAATTGAGTTTATGAATTTACTATTAAAGAAATAAATTTAAAAATTAAAATGTCTATGAGTAACATCAAACCAAACCATGATCAGGGCTCGCCATTCACATGCCAGAAAAGTTGATCCTAATGTATCAAAAAATGTTTAAGCATGGTTATTGGGGTGTTATTCTTGAGCAAAAGCAACGAGAATATAAATTTCATTTTTTTTATTTTTAAATTCAATGGTTATAGCTCGTTAAATTCAACGAGGATCATGACTATAAATTATTATGTTATTTTTTTTAATTTAAAAAAAAATTAGTTTATAGTTGTAATGAAAGTTTACCATAATTAGAAATCACACCTACGAAGTTAAGAAATTAATCTTTTAGACTTTTTGTTTTGAGAACAATCACTCTTATGAACTTAAGGCCTTGTTCGGATTCGGATTATTGTAATAACCTAGAGGGGAAAATGAATAATGATTGGTGATGATTTTAAGGAGATGAGAATATTTTTGATAAAATTACTTAAAAGGTATTGATATATAATAATAATAAAATAATAAATAGTAATTTAAAATAGAGGGTATTTTAGTATTTTGGGTAATAAATTGTGATGTGATTGATGAGAGGGAGAGTGAAAAGATGTTTGAATGAGTTGGGTTATTTAAATAACCCCAACCGAACAAGGCCTCAATCAATCACATCACTCAATTCATTACCCAAATCAAATTTTAACAAGCCGGCCCCTCTACGAATGTAATTTTAGAGAAGATTAGTTTTTGGTCAGTCGCTTCATCCGCCACCATGGACCTTGTTCGGTATGAATTTTTCAAATAACTCCATACAAATCAAATATCATTTCACTCATTCTCATAAATCAGATCACTTAATTCATTAACCAAAATACTAAAATATCTTTTATTTTATTTATATATATCAATTTATTTATTTTATTTATTAAATTATTCTCTTTTCAAAATTAAAATATCTCTGAACCTGTTACTGAACAAGGCATATGGTAATTTGGAGAAATGATCATGGTGTCATCCTGGTCATTTCCGTTGTTGAATCAAATAATTTGGTTTAGTATCCAAGAAGATATGATTTTCAAATGAGGTACGTCATGGCTACGTGTGAGGTTGAAGACGACAGAGCGTAGGTCATAGACACAACGTGGGCGTTTGATGGGCGCGTTTTGAGAGATCCTTATTGTCTGACCCTCCCTTGCGCCGTTGCGCGTTAATTAAGTTGGATAGTTAGGTTGCTGCCTAATCAGCGGCGGAGCTACACATGGGTGGGCTCCAACCCCACCTAAATTAAAATATTAAATAAAAACATTTTATATATGTGTTTGATATAGGACTCTTAGCCCAGTTGGCTAAGTACGTATATTTCTTAATTTTAAACTATTTCAAAATTTTATAAATAAAGAATTTGATATCCCTGCTCAAGAACTTAACAAATCTCCTAGAATTGATGTTGATGTAAGTTCTCTTAAACTTGATTCAGCATCACGTATTCCGATATGAAAATATCATTTTAATCAAAGGGATGAAATTAGACGAGCTTATATCAAGATGAGGTAATATCAACCTATTAAGGATGAGTACCCGTCGACCAAATTTGGAAATCAAAATCGACGGTTCCAAAATCATTGGTTTAAGAAATTTACTTGGTTAGAATACTCTACTTTGAAAGATGCTGTTTTTTGTTTCCCATGTTTCTTGTTTGAACATAACCAACCCCAAAAACCTACATTTACAATAGATGAATTCAAATATTAAAAGTGAGTTAATGATGGGGATATATGCTTTTTGTTATGCATATATGATGTAATATTTCACAACATAATAGGGCAGTTGAATATCTTGATAATCTAATGAATATCCTTGTCATATTGACAAAGTACTGAATGCACAGTCTTCAGATTAAAAACAAAATAACAAATTACGGCTTACAACAACTATTGAAAGCACTCGGTGGCTCACTTTGCAAGCGTGTACATTGAAAGGGCATGACGAGTCTTCATCTTCTAATAATCGTGAAAATTTTATTGAAAAAAAAATGAGCATAGAAAGTTAAATCTGAGATGCAAGTTGGAATCAGCCCCGGGTAATTTTTCATCCTAACTCCGCCCCTGTGCCTAATTGAAGATGCCAACCCACCTGGAGCCTGGCCCGATCACGGTGCCTCGCCTAGCCGACTACAGTGTTCCAACGAGATGGTCGTCAACTACTTCTCGTTTTTATTTTTTACAAAACAAACACAAATAAGATTAATAATATATATAACTCTCATTTATTTCATTTATTTATTTATCTATTTATCTATTTATTTGTACATTTTTATTTTATTTGAAACAGTTAAGAATTTAATTGCATGCATATAATTTTTTTTTTAAAAAAATTGCAGGTTAAAAATTATTTTAAAATTATATATTGGGATATAAAAAATGAGTGTTTACTATTATTATTTTTATAGATTAATGAAATGATAAGTGAGATCTGCAGTCCCAAGAGATTTTCCCACTTGCTGTAGATCAAACTATGTCGTTTTGATAAATGAGACAAATAAAAAATTATATATATGACATAAACCCTAAATCATAAATCATAAACCCTAAACCCTAACTTTTAAAAAATTATATATATATATATATAACATTTTATTTTAATATTCAATTTTTTATTTTCTCTCTCCACTCTCTTTTCTCTCCTATGAGTCTCTTTTCTCTCCTATGAGACATTAGACAGCAAGTGAGACAGTTTCTTGAGACATTTATGTCTTATTTGTTAACTTTCTTCCATATTTATCTAAATTGATTATTAAAATATATATAATATACTAAATTAAAAATTAAAATAACTTTTATTCTAAATTAATTAAATTTAAATTTAAATTATATATATAATATAATAAATTTTAAAAAGATAATAATTCTATATTTAGAGTAACTTAGTGAATTTTATTAAATTATATATTTTTTTATTTTGAATTATTAGAAAATTTTTAAATCTTTTATTTAAATTAATATATATATATATATATATCTTTAATATTTATTTTATTAGTAAAGTTCAAGACATATCAAAATTTCAATTAAATATAGAAATATTTATATGGCTTCAAACAATCATACAAAATATAAAATATGAAAATAGAAAAAATAGAAATTGGATATAAACTCCGAAAATTTGAGAAAAGTTATGGAGATTTCCGGTAAGAATTTTCTAGCGACGAAATCTTAAATTTCTTCCCTAAATACGTGCATATTCTCATATTCAATCAAGAATCGTTTCGGAATCAAGATCGTTAGAACGTTCGACATAATCGGCACGATCGGCATGTTCGACACAGTTGCTCGATCGCACGATTTAGTTGATCAGAATGGAAATGGAAGATGAACCTCGAGTTGTTGTTGAGGAAACTCAAGAGGAAAATACTCAAAGTTTCAAAGCTAAAACATATCATTCTAAAGCCGATAAAAAAGATTCCAAAACTAATGTGGAGTCTAAAGCTGAAGTCGAAGATAATGAAGACAAGATCACAGAAATTCAAGTTGAAGATAACAAAGATAAAGCCCTGAAATTCTTAGAAACAATTCTTTCTATTAAATAAAAACGGGCTCGTACAAAGAGACAATTCAAAATGAGAAACAACAATACTCATTATCATTTTCAATACAACCTTCTTTCATCGTCAGAGGAACGAGAAAAGGAAGCGGAAGGGGAAGAAGACCTCTCAATGAAAACGGATGGCATGGGAAAATGCTAGACTGAGATAGTTAAGTTTAAATGTAGTCTTTTCTGTTTGTAATCTCTATTTTTTTAGAATGTATGAATGTTACCAATCAATTTTTTTAGGGTTTTTTTATTGTTATCCTTAATCATAGCTAGGGTTTGTCTAGTTTTGATTTCTAACCCTCCCACTTTTGGAATTTTAATGAAATGGTTCTAACTATTTTCCCCAAAAAAAAACATGTATTATTTTTAAACTAAACTGTAATGTATGAACTAATGTATAAACTGTAATGTTATTTTTACTTAAACTGTAAAGTATGAACTGTAATATTATTTTTAACTTAAATTATAATACATGAACTATAATGTTATTTTTTAACTTAAACTATAATGTATGAACTGTAATGTTTTTTTAAATTGTAATGTTCTTTTAAAGTGAAGTGTAATGTTTAAACTTTAATATTATTTTTTAAAATTGAAGTGTAATGTCTGATAAACTAAACTGTATTGTTCAAATTGTAATGTTATTTTTAAAACTAAAATGTAATTTCTGATAAATTGAGATGAAATATTTGTCCCAAACATTTCAAAGTTTGGGAGGAAATAGTGTAATTTTGTTAACACAATTTCTCTCTTATTCTATAGCTCCATGGATCCCGAAGTTCAAATTTACGATGTGTAAATCCCTAGTGTTGGAATGACTTTTCATTCTGAAAAGGAGCTTCATGAATATTATAACACATATGCCCAATCAAAGGGTTTTGACATTTCTAAGCCATGAACAAGGAATGGTCTAAATGGCAAGTAAAAATGGTTCTCCATTGATTGTGCCAAAAGCGGTGCATGTTCTACAAAGGGGATTTTTTTACAATGTAGGCCTTCCACCGAGTGATCTGTAAGACTAAGATGATGTTGTGGTAAAGAATGAAGGTGTTATTGAGATAACTAGTGTCTTCCATGACCATAACCATATCTTGAGCCCAGAAAAGTCGAGACATCTTAGATCTCACAAGGTTTTAGATCCAATTGCGAAGAAAAGATTTAATTTAAACGACGAAGCTGGAATTGCTTTATCAAAACCATTTCAATCACTAATAGTTGAAGCTGATGGATATGATAATCTAACTTTTGATGAGAGAAGCTGTAGAAACTATATTTCAGAAGCTAGGTGATTGCGATTAGGAATGGTGATGCTGTAGCGCTATGTTAGTATTTCTACCGAATGCAAAGTAGATGTTTATTTTTTTTATGTTTATGATGTGGACGAGGAAAATCGGATAAGGAATGTGTTTTGGGCTGATGGAAGATGCAAAACTGCTTATGAGTACTTCTCGAATGTCATCACATTTGACAGAATATATTTGACAAACCATTGTGATATGCATTTTGCTCCTTTTGTCGGGGTTAATCATCATGGACAATCAATTTTACTAGGATGTGACTTACTTTTCGGTGAAGATTTAAAGTAATTTATCTGTCTTTTTAAAGCCTCTTTTTAAAGCCTGGTTGATATGTATGAACGAATGTGCTTCAAAGACAATAATCATTGACCAATGTCGATCAATGTCCATTACAATTGAAAAGGTATTTCTAAACACCCATCATCATTTTTGTCTTTGGCATATAATAAAGAAACTCTCCACTAAATTGTCTACACATTCTCATTATAAAAGTATAAAAAAGACATTGAAGAACAATGTCTATAACTCAATCACAATCGAGTAGTGTGAAGAATTGGTTGATAATGATAGATGCGTTTCAGTTGCAAGACAATTATTGACTGAACTCCTTGCACGTAGAACGTGCTAAATGAATTCATGTGTTGTTAAATGACACTCCTAGACATGCATTCAACATCTCAAAGAAGTGAATATATGAATGTTTTTTTTGTTGACTTTGTTCATTTTAAAACATCCTTAAACCAATTTGTAAAGCAATATGTCAGGGCCCTTAAGAAGAACATAAAGAAGAAAAATAAAATTGGATTTTCAGTCTTATAATTCGACTATTCTAATTGTGAGTGGGTATTCATTGGAAAAGAAATTTTAGATTGTATATACTTACGACATTTTTAAGTTGTTTCAGAGTGAGGTGAAAATATTGATGTTTTGCAACACCTCCATACTTAAAGATAATTGGACAACAACTACATTAGGAGTGGTGGAGACCATACTAGGTAATAATGGAGAATATTCTAAAGATATTTCAGTAAAGATTAACTTCACCCCGATGAATACTGTTGTAAACTGTCAATGTAAAATGTTTGAGTTTAGAGGACTTTTTTTAGGCATATTTGGCGGTATTGAGAAGAATGAAGGTGAATAAGGTGCCATCTAATTATATCTTGGACCGTTGACGCAAATATTTTAAAAGAGGTTATCAAAGTATCAATAACTGTAAGGGTATCCCCTAGTTTATGTCCCGTTCCATAGCTTAGCATGTGTTAAGAGACGCGTGTCAATATAGAGGAATTACTGCAAGGAATCTCGATGTTCGATGTGTTTCAACCTTGGTTTGCGTGCCAGACATCTTTTAAAATAAAACATTTAGTTTTTAAAAGATTTTGAAAATATCTGGAACGGTAAAAAATTAATTATGTAAAAATAATTAATCATTTTTTCAAATTTTAAATAATCTGGGAGGCTAAATAACAATTTAACCTGAACCCAATTTAAATTAATTAAACATAATCAATTTAAAGACTATTTATTTAAATTTTTTTTATGAAAATCAATAAAATGATACGTGTACAAACGTATTTATACCAGAGTTTCTGAAAAAATGGTTGTTTGTTGTATATTTATGCTCGGAAAAGGGCTTTCGCACTTTGTCCACTACTCCCGCCTAAGGACGATTTTCAAAATCCTTCTAAAATAAACAAAATTTGGCTTCTATCAATCTAATTATAACATTCCTTATCTTTAATTAGTAGTACAGTGGTCTTAAATGTGGATAGACTTTAAATAATTGTAAAAAATGGTGTGTACCTGTTGCGTCGATGTTCAGATTTAACAAAACCTAAAAATATCAGAGGAGAATGTTAGAATTTAGAAATAAATTTTAAACGAGTCCTTATCCAAAACATTGGTTATGAAAATATCCCGAAAATATAAAAAAATATCATTTTCTGACCTTTTAGGATTTTTTAAAAATGGGTTCGGATTTTAAAATTACAAAAATAATTTTAGATTTTGAAAAGTGGAGCTAAACAGGCCTTGAGTTCTAGGGTTTAGGTCCGGTTTGGTCGATCTAGACTCGGTCTGGTTCGGTCAAGGTTGGTGTTGGTTTGGTCGATCTAGACTCATGGCCTTATCGTTTATACTAAAAGAAAAATAAAGAGTTAAATAACATGACAAATACGTTTAATACACTTGTAAATAAATTAATTGAGGAATACTTAAATATAACAAAATAATGTAACAATTCAAACGATAAATGGTGGCATAAATTTGACATAATATTTAAACAAAAATTTTAAATTTGTCAATTTATCCCCTAAATTATTTATACATAAATATAATATTTTGTTTATAACTTTAACTATACAAATCAACTAGAATCCTATTAATTGAATATTAATTTATGAAATGATATTAAAATTGTTAGTGCATTTATTAAGGGGTTTTTTTGTTTTGTTTATAAACTATAAGAAAATGAGAAATGATTGAGGAGAGAATTTGAGAGAGGGAATGACGTGGCGTAATCTAATTCGCTGAAAAATAACAATTTTTTTCTCTCTTTTCTCTTATCTTTCTCCACCCTTTATCATTTTCTCAGCCAGTGGTGTGTTGACACATCATTCTCTCCTTATCCACAAATTCTGATCATGATTGTCAAATGTTACGATTTCTAATTTCAAAGAAAAAAATATTAACAAAAAATATAAAAAAGTAGGATAAGACTCGATACTCCAAAGTGTGGAGTACTTAGTATCCTCTATTAGCAAGATCAATGTCAGTCGATTAAACCCTTATAATTTGTGTTAGGTTCTATATGGATTCTTCTTATTATTATTTTTTGAAAAAAACGGTTAATACAATTTATTAAAAATCTCTAAAATGGGAGAGTCAATAATCAAATCTAGACAAACTCTAGGTATGATTAAAAGATGATAATTAAAAGACCTTAAAGAAATTGATTAGTAGCATTCGTAAAAACAAACAACAAAGATTACAAACAAAAAGAATACAATCAAAAACAGATCCTAACTACCCCAATCAGGGTGTGTATTTCCATATAAACATGTTGCGACATAAGGCCTCATTCCCCTTCCCCTTCCTCTTGCGATGTAAGGAGATTGAATTGAAAAAAACGAAGAGACTTGCTTATTCTCATTGTGTAATATTTCTTTGTACGAACCGTGCTAATCTGGTAGAAAATTTTTTTCCAGGATTTCCAGGTTCTTATCTTTGTTGTCCTCTACTTGAATTTTAGGATTTTTGGCTTTGTTTCCTCCTGTATCAGTTTTGGTATCCTCTGCTTCAGCTTGATTAGTCTGAATATTTTTCTATCTATTTTCATCTACTACAGCTTGACTTGTTTGAGAATCAACTTCATTCTTTTTTCTCAACCTCTGTTTCATTACAACCTTTATAATCTTCTTAATTAGAGTTTCTTTGCCCTCTTTTCTTCAATCACATTGCTTTTTTCCTTTTAAGAGTCCTCACTGGCTTCTACTTTTCGCTCTTCCTCCACATTTTATTTTTCGACTCTGTTTTTTTTTTCTTCCCGACTTTTCAGTATTCTCTACTCTTCTTTCTTAGTTTGAGCACATTTCGTACTGACATGTTGAAAGATATTACATAATAAACATATGTGACCTCCACTCATAAGTGATTCCCTTGACAGTAAATTTTCCTTTACTGTCAACCACTATCATTTTATCTAACAATGTGTTTCGATGCACCTCAATGCTAACTTTAGCAAAGGAAATATGCTCTCCTCCTTTAGTAATTGAATCATATTTTTTATATTAAAAATAAATAAAATCACTCTCATTTTTTTCTTTTTGGTGAATATTAAAAAATAAATTATGATAAGTATTTTTTTTCTTCTAAACATAACTAGTGAGACAAAATTGAACTTACTAGATGTAAAATTTTAAAATAGATATTTTTTTCTCTAACCTTTCCTATTTTGAATATTTGTTTTTTCTCTTAACATCATTTAATATATTTAACAACATTATAATCTATAACAATATAAGTATTTTAATATATTGTAAATTTATGAAAAGAAATGGATGAAAATCTACATTAAATTGTTACAAAATATTATTTATGAATTTTGACTAGAATTCAAGTTATAAAGAACACCTCATTTATGTCTCTTCACCTAGTCAATTTTACTTAATTGCTACAAACACTTATCACATATTAAACAAAATTTTATTGTACATGCTGAAAATTAAATCAAATTGTTGTAACTAATTATTATAATCATTTTTCTCCAACATTATATTAAGTCTATAAGAAAATCGTTCACTTATGTAAGATCATATTTACTCACAAGTTATTTATTATTTTTCACATATTTTTTTATAATATTTTACCTAATTTTTTTCTCTTAATTAAATATAAATATTGAAATTATTGTATACTAAATTTTGTTTGGTTTAAAGAGTTATAATAACATATTTTTAAATTTAACTATCTTTTATTATCTTATTTTCTATTTTTTAAATTATTTTTATTTATAACAATTATTTCGTTTTTTATTTTAATTATTTTATTTAATAATATAATTTTAAAAATAATATAATGACATTTTAAAATAATAAAATTAAAATTTTAAAATAATAATATATTTGATATAAAAGATATACAACTAATTAATAATTTAAAAATATTAATACAAAAATATAATAATTAATAATTTTAATTTTTGATTTTATAATTTTTAGTTTTATTATAATTAACCTATGCTTATTTTTTTATAATATATAATATTTTAAATTAAAATATTATTTATATAGAAATATATTATTATTAATTATTTTGTTTCATTATATATATATATATATATATATATATATTACAAGTATTTATTTATATATTTAAAAATAATTAATAATTTAAAAATATTAAAATTATTATTTCCAAAAGTATTTAGATTATTAAATAAATAAAATTGAAAAGAATCTAATGAAAATTAAAAAAAATATTTTGAAAAACTAAAACAAAAAATTAAATAATATATATATAATAAATAAAAATTATTTATTTTTTAAAATTAATTAAAAGATATATTTAAAATTTTTATTATTAAAATTTATACAGTAAAACAAGTCTGTATTTCTTTCGTTTCTCTCATTCCAAAAATTTATAAACAAGAAGTAAAGAGAAAAAAATATTTTCACTCAATATATTCATTTTAATTATAAAAAAATTGTTACAAAAATAAAAAAAATAGAAATTAAAACATAAATGAATAATATTAATAAATATAATTATTAATTATTTACCAATAAATATTTTTTTTCATTTTTATTTAATGATATATGTTAAAAGTAATATAAATATTTTTCTAAATAATACAATTAATTATTTATTATTTAATAAATAATAAAATATTATTTTATATAAAAAATATACAACTAATTAATAATTTAAAATATTAATACAAAAATATATTAATTTATTATTTTAAAATTTTATTTTATCATTTAGTTTTATGATATTATTATTATTTAAAAAAAATATATTAATAAATAAATAAACTAAAAAACAAATATTTAATTATAAAAAAAATTCAAAAAAAAATTCAAAATATTTAAATTAACAAAATAAAATATTTAATATTATAATTTTTACTATTAATATAATAAAAATTTCATATTATCAATCATATTTAAAATTTATATTAATTCTTATTATATAAAAAAAAATATATAAATGTTATTTGGGAAATAAAATATTTATAATATGAGTGGATTTATGTTGTACATATTAAAATATTTATAATTATAATACTAAAATTAAAATATAAATTTATATTTCTTAATATTTAACTGTTATAATATTAATAAATATATATAATAAAATTATTACTTTAATATTTTTAGACTTTTATTTAAAATTTTGAATATTTTGTTTATCATATTATTAGTTATTTATTATTATAAGTTAATATTAATTAATAATTATTAAAATAAATATATTATTTTTGTTACTATAAAATTATTTATAAATTACTATTAATTAATAATGATTAAAAACAGTTATGTTATGATTTTGAAATAAAATATATTTAATATATAAAAAATTAAATAAATTATTATTATAGTATATTATATTTATTAAAGTTAACTTTAAAATAATAAAACATTTATTTAAATTTTATTTTTATTAACTATTAAATATGTATTCTAATAAAAGTAAAATAATTTATTTTATATAATTATTAAATATAGTTAATTTATTATTTTAAAATATTATTTTAATTTATAATCTTTTATTATTATTATTTATAATAAAAAAAATAATAAATTAAAAAAAAACTCTTATATTATTGTTTTGAAATTAAAAAAAATTAGATTAAATTAAATTAACTTAAATGGAATTTATTAAATATATTGTAATAATATTGTTTTTATTATAAAATTAAATGAACCTTTTATCCATTATTACATAAACAAACAACAAAGTAGGTTAACTACCAAACAATTAAATTATTAATTAAATAATTAAATGTAAAGAATGAAGAAAATAATAATAATAATAATAAATATCATATATTTAGAAAAATATTTTACATTTTTTAATATGGCCGAAAGTAAGCATATGTACTTTTCTGAATATTATTTAAACACGGATAAAAATGTTTATTTTTTAAAACATAAGAGGTACTTAAAGCGGGTAAGCAAATTGACTAAACCAGCCCGAACCGGATCGAATCCGAGTTAACCGAACCATATACGAGCTGAATCGGTCAAATTGAGAAACCGATGGTCCAAAATACCTTGAACTGAACCCATACGGTTTGGTTCATCGATTCTTTGATGGCAGAACCGTATCACCGACCGAACCGGCCGGTTGTATTTCAGCTTAAATTTTGAGCCTACAGAAGATTCAACTAACATACAGAAATTTTGAGTCCGAGTATTTTTGTAATATTATTTAATTTAATGGTGGATAAGATGTTTGGATTTTTGGATAAAACCCAGACAAAATTCAAAAAACTCCTTCCTCGAACAAGGCCCTAATGGATAGAGAGATTCTTCGTCTTCTTCAACTTCCTTCATCTTTTTATTTCAGTTTATGATTTCTTGTTATTGTCTACCAGGTAAGATATGTTTTAATAGATGAACGAAGCCGGCGGGCATACACAAATAGGGGTTCTTTAGATCTAAAACAAATTATTTTCTATAATCTACCTTCTTTTGTTTTATTTACAAATCTTTTATTAATTAATTAGTTCCATCTTTTTCATATATTCTCGTTTTACTCATAATTTTCTTGTGAAGAATCACTCATGATGTTGGATATATGATGGAACGAAGGATTTTCATATACTTTGAAGGAGATTAGGTTGTTTGTGAGCCATTGATGAAATTTATCTTAGTTCACTGTAAATTCATTATATTGTAAGTCTATTTTATGATATGGGTGGGGGTGGCTATATGTCTTACACAATTTGGACTGATTTTTCAATGTTGTAGATACTACTCTAAAATTGAGATAAATAGATATGTCGGTTTTTCAATGTTGAAGATACTTATGATTATGAATGTTCCCACTTTGCTTGTTTGCTAGAGTATGAATTGCAAAACCATTTCAGATTCAGCAAACAATTCAAACAGATGTAGGATTTTTATTTTTATTTTGTCGTAGTGATGTAGCTTTTTTTTATAGTAGATTTTTAAAATTGACCAAATCAAAATAAACTGACCGAATCAAGTGTCATACCGATCAAATTGAACCGATTAATAAACCGTAACCGACGGTTTGTGATTTAGACAAACCGACGTCAACGGTTTGGTTGTACATTTTAGTTTATATATATATATATATAATGATGCTTAACTTCAAAAGTGTCAGGATTGTCGGGTCGAGAGTTGTGGTTAATTTGGATATATATGTGAAAGGAAATGGATAATTGGGTCGGATTATAGGTTGACTCGTCCATAAACTAAAACCGATTAAAAATAAAATGAAAAACGCTATACGTATGTTTCGAACTTGCAACCTAACAAAACAACTTTTAACCAACTAGGCTAATAAAACTTTATATTTAAATTCAACACCAAATTTGATGAATGCGGGACATTTTAACCATATAAGTTCAACTTTTTAACTAACTAATATATATATATATATAATTAATGATGCTTAATTTCAAAAGTGTTCGGATCACCTGGTCGAGAGTTATGGTTAATTTGGATATATATGAGAGTAAATGGATATTTGGGTCGGATTGTGGGTTGACCCGCACATAAACTTAAAACGGTTAAAAATAAAATTAAAATGCTATATGCATGTTTCGAATTTGCAACATAACAAAACAAGTATAACCCTTTAATCAACTAATTAACACCAAATTTAATGAACGCGAGATATTTTAACAATATAAGTTCAACTTTTTAACTAATTAATCTATATAAATATATAATGATGCTTAATTTTAAAAGTGCCCGGATTATCAAGTTAAGAGATGTGATTAATTTGAATATATATGTGAGAGTAAATGGATACTTGAGTTGGATTGTGAGTTGACTCGCCCATAAACTTAAAACAATTAAAAATAAAATTAAAAATGTTATATGTATGTTTCGAACTTGCAACGGTTTGAGAAAACCTAAGGGTTTGTCCATGAAGGGAATGTCGACTTGAGTACCGCAAACATTGGTGAGAAATCTAAGGGTCCGTGCATGGAGGGAATGTCGGCTTGAGTAACATAAACATTGGTGATAAAAAACCTAAGGGTTTATGTTTAAAGGTGTAATCGAATGTTTAAGAATGCACCCTCAAATTTGGTTATAAAATAATCAAAATCATTATAGATATAAAAAATGTAAAAACTTAAATGAATTGGTTAAATTTTTTTTTTAATATTCTTATTTTTTCAAACAAGTATATAATAATAAATAATATTAAACTCTAGTAGAGCTTTATATTTGATTGGTAATTTGATCCAAAATTTAATGTTTGAAAATTTGTTTTTATCGAAACTATTTTTATTTCCATTTAATGAATGTTTTCAATTTATATGATTTTGGGTAGGTTTAAAAAAATATAAAACGAGTGGATAAATGTAAATTTGTTATATTTTTTAATAATTAGATAAAAAAATATTAAATTATAAAGTCACATTTTTAATGTAATTTTTTTTTTGAATTTTTATATCATTGGCTACCTGCTAGTTTATATAATATTAATTCATACAATGGTAACATGTGGGGCTCATAAATATATATCTTTTGAATTTTGGATAACTAGCATGACATTCATATCCATGGTCTCTATTTCAACACAAAGAGATTTTAGATGAAATTGTACATATGACCTTTTGTATTTTAAACATACTTTTATCTTTGGGTTACCTTGAAATATATCCCTAATTAACCTACCTACCTTTCTCTTGTATTTATTGGAGAAGAGGAGAAATCAAACTTTTATATCTATGTGGAGGAGTGAGTGACTCTCCTTCTTTTGGCGGACAAGGAATATTTACTTAGAATATTCTTTTAATCAGATAGACCAGACTAATTTTGGTTTTGAGGGTAGTCACTTAATTATTTCTTAAATAATTAGAAGCGTAACAAGTATTTTTTATCTTGTTTTGTAGTTTGGAATTTAGTTATACTCAGAAAAGAGCTTGACACTATATCTTTGTACTCAATAAAGTATTAACATAACTCGTATCTTATAGCTAGGAATTGAACTCATATCTTTATAGTTATGTCTTTAGCATCTTCATAATACAATATAGAAAAAAAAAATATATTGATAAATATAACGTGGACAGGAGAATAGATAAGTATGAACCTCAAAATCATGTGAAGAATGAAGTTAGTTTCAAATAATTAAGGTTTTATTTTTCAAACAATAGAAAATCAATTTTGTAAAGATTTTTAAATTCTAGTTATATGTACAAATACAATGAGAAAATAAAGAACAAGAAACCTAATCAGCCCTAAGAAGAAGAAAAAAACTTGTGTTTTTGTTGTAAATATGATTTAAAAGCATTTTATATTGTTTTTGGATTTATAAAAAAATCAAACAGGACTTTAAAATTACTAAAATCACAAAATTGTATAATGTTACCAGCAAATAGGCCCCTATGGCCATTGGGCTAGGCTGCTTGGCCAGTGGGCTGCGGATCTAGACGCGGGCGGATAAGGAAGTCAACAGGCGGGAGAGCCAGTCAACGCACGGAGGTTCTTGCCAATGACATGCCAAAAAACCGATCCTAACCTATGACCTATCCTAAAACACTTAAGCATTGTTCTTTAGTATTGTTTTTGGATTATCATTCTTGATCCAGAGTTGCAAGAATAGAAATCTCTTTTTTTTTTTTTTTTTAATTCAATGATTCTAACTCGTTAGAAAGTTCTTAAATCATCCAAAGATTGGAAATCAATCGACTATTCGAATAACAAAGTAGTATACACAAAGTACAAAACTCAAATGTATGAAAATAAAACTTAGTTCTTTATTCAAATTCATTCTTTCATATCACTTTTCCAAAGTTTGGAGAGGAAATTAACTTATAAAAGATTGATTATTGAATTTAAAATTTAAAATAATATTTTGTCTAAAAATTGATTAAACCTTCTTTTAAACTAATTAATTTTTAACATAACCAACAATCTTTCGCATTAAAGTCAAATAACTATTTCTTTTTAATACTTGTACATAAATTAACTATATTAGGGTACTAAATACAACATAATATTAACGAGAATACTTTAAACGGTAAATTTGTTTGGAGAGACGTAAAATTGACAAAATACTTTAATAAGAATTTTAAATTTGACATTTATCCCTTAAAATATTTATCCATAAATAATATTTTGTTTATAACTTTACAATGTACCAATCCTATGAGTTGAATATATATTAATTTCTGAAATGATATTATAATTGTTAGTACATTTATTAAGGTTTATTTTTGTTGTTTATAAACTATAAGCAAATATCCACAAATTCTGATCATGATTTTCAAATGTTACAATCTCTAATTTCAAAGAGAAAAAGTATCAATAAAAAAATACAAGAAAGTAACATATAAGACTCAATAATCCAAAGTGTCAACATCCCTTGCCGTACGTTATCCTCTATTAGCAAGATCAAGGTTAAACCCTTATAATTTGTGTTAGGTTCTTTATGGATTCTTATTATTTAATTATAGGATAATTATATTTTTATACCAATTATTTTTATCAGATATATGATGGAATTTAATTAAAAAGGCTTGAAAATTTTTTATATTGATTTTTGGGGTAAATATTTCTTGTTTTTTTTTTGGACTTATTAAGTTGGAATATGATTTTTCTTGTGAAAATTGTATTGTTTGATTTTTATTTTTTTTTCCATGAAAACACATGGGTTTGGGAGAGAATATTGAATTATATAACTAATCAAAGTTTATTAGCTAGAATTTTAGAAATAATTTTGTTGGAAACATTACAAATTTCTGATTAAAACAGATTTGAATAAATTGAAATGGTTAATCTGATTAAAATATGTTTGATTTTATGTTAGTAAATAATTAATATATAAAACATAAGAGAAATAATAGGAATAATGTAACATCCATCACGTACAGATGCTTTGAAATTTTTAACACTAAAAATGACATAACAAATATTTTATGAAGTTTAACTAGAGTCCCACTTTTTTTTAGCATTTGATTTGGATTATACCTAATATATTTGATAAATTATTTTTAATCCAAATAATTAAAATTTTATTCAAATTATAGATTTTAATTATTTTAGATTTTCAAAATCTGAAATTATTTTTGAAGTAAAAATAATTGAAAAATTAGATCCAATGTATTTGATTATTGTATTTGATTTGATATATATAATCTTAGTAACTTTATTAGTTAATATTTAAATTATTTTATTTATTATTGTCAAAATTTTCGTGCAATTAAATATACCAAATGAATTTCATAACTTTATTTACTTTATATGATTTTAACTTTATTAGTTGATATTTTGATAATTTTATTTATTATTATCAAAATCTCAATGCAATTATTTTTATCCCAACCAAATTTCTCAAAAAAATTAAGAATTTGAAAATCTCAAAAATCAATTTAAAAAACTTTAAACTTATAAATTTGAATAAAAATAAAATTAGTTAAGAAAAAAATATTTTATTTTTATATTAATAAACTAAAAGAAGGAATTTAAAAAATTAGTACTTTTAAAATTTGGAATAAAAAAAATTGAAAATGTATTTAAATATAGTCATTGTTTGAATTGTATGTACATGTTTGATTGGTTATTTGGATATTTAAAAAAAAAAATATTGTTGAATGAAAAAGTATAATTTTTTGTATAATTTTTTTATTTATTAAATTATTATATTTATTTAAAATTTATATACATAATATATTTTTTTAAATATAATGATAAAAATTTAAAACAAAATCTAAAATCAAACTACCATCCCAACTCACTTAATTTATTTAATTTATATCTCAAAGTTTTTTTATTACATCATATAAATAATGTTATTCAAATTTTATAAAAATAAAAGATTGTTATGGTGACTACTACAAAAATAATACTAGTACAATTATGTTTTATTATAAGTTTGAGATTAATATTAACTCATTAACAAATTGTTAATATATTTATAAATTTAAAGTTAACTAAGGATTGTAATATAATTTATACCTACATCACATATTAAAAAAAAAGAAAAAAAACCCTACATGTATCTCCCCGCCGCCGCCCAAAAGAACCCTAATTTTATACCTAGTTTTTCTCTAGCCATCCCCTATAAAACCCTTATTTTGTACCTAGTTTCTCTCGCGCCGTCTATAATAAAACTCTCTTTTGTTATGGGGTTTTATCTCCTTCTCCAATTCCTTTCTGATTCATTCTTTTTCTTTAATTTTGTGTTTGAATCTTTCAAATTCTACTAAGAATTAGTTATGAGTTTTCAGTTCCCAAATAAAATTGAAATCATGGGAGGATTCATATATAATGTAAATATAAGTGTTACAACTAATGTGTATGATGTTTTATATAGAATAAGAAAGAGTGCTGAGAATGTTACAACATCAGAAGCTGTTATAACGGAGACTTATCTCCAAAACAACTCAGGTATATTATGAATTTTTATTATTTGTTTAAGATTATCTCTAGAATAGCTTCTAAAATGAGTTTATACTCTTTTTATTATAACTTTAGTGATTTTAATCTAATATAATTATTTGTTTTCTAGGTTCTATGATATCCACAGCAATCAACTTAAATTACATAGTTTGGAGATCTTGAATTAGATTTGCAGTTAATTTCAAGAAAAATAATAATAAAAAGTAATGCCAATGAACGGAGAAAGAAAAGAAAGAAGTTTGATGAAAATTAGAGACTTAAGAATTATTTTTGTACATCTTTTTATGTAACTTGTTATATTTTAAATGTTTGAGTATTGGTAAACTTTAACATATTTATAAAATAAATGAGTTGATGTTGTGTTAAAATGTGTTCTAAGATGTTTTTGAGTTTATTTTGGATGAATATTGATTAGTGAATTAGTTTAAGTTTTTTAGAATATTTTAAAACCACTCTATAATTTTTTACAATAGAATCTAAGTTTGTTATTGATTAAATAAAATTGAATTAAGTTTATTAATGATCGTTAATTTATTAATAAGATGAGAAGAATGAAAGTTTTTCGTAAACTAAAAACAAGTTTGTAATGATGTTGGGGACTATTTGGATCATTTTTTATTAAAATAAAAAATTTTAAAATAAATGAAAATTTTAAGTACTTAAATTTGTCCAAATGAACAGACAATGTTCATATTTTTATACCAATCAATCATATGAAGTATAAGGAAGCTTGTATATCTCCTTACACTTCATTAAACTCTAAAACCAAAAACCCGATTTTTAGCCTTCAAATTGCTTTGAACAAATCGAACATCATTCAGGTTGAATTAGACCTTGAGATGATGTTCACGATGTTCCTGTGAGCTTTGTGAAATTTACCCAAGTCCTTAGATCAAATGATCCACACCTTAATCAAAATTGCAAAACCTGTAATTTTGATGTTTTTTAGGATCGGGAGGTTCGACCAGGACCGAGGCGTTAGACTGAGAAATTTCGATCAGGACTGAGGTGTTTGACCGAGACATTTCAGCTAGAACCGAGGTGTTTGGCCGATTCAGCCAGAACCGAGGTGTCTAACCGAGAAATTTTAGCTAGGACCAAGAGGTCCGACTGAGACTTTTTCATCTAGGACCAAGAGGTCCGACTAAGGTTTTTTTTAACCTATGACCGAAATTTTTGGCACTCGACCTAGAATTCTAGCCAAGAACCTAAAGGCCTTAGCACCCCGATTTTTATAATTAATTTCAAATCTGTCAGGATTTGTTTAAAATATTTTAAAATGATATTTTATTTTTAAAAGATTCCTGACACGCAAATTGAGGTTAAAATTTCTTAAACCACAAGTTTTTCTAGGACAAGGGTTTTCCCGGGGTTACAATACTGTCAAAATATTTAAAATAAATTAGTTTTGTCTAAAATATTCAAAATATTTGTGGATGAAACATACAATCATTTCTAATGTGTCAAACCTAATCACATTTATCGATGGTGCATAACATCACTTCTGACATATGTCAAACCTAAACTCAATTTTTGACGGTGCATACGATCATTTGTGACGTATATCGAACATAAACACATCTATAGATAGACATGACCAATTTTCTGGTATTGGGTAACTCAAAACTGAACTGGACTCGATCTTTCCCAAAAAAATCGATACCGAATGTGACCCGAAATTTTTGGTCCAAGTAACCGATACCAAGATTCGTTTGTTTTATAAAATAATTATACATATAAATTTAGAATTTTTGACTTATTAAATATTAGTTTTAACCTGTTTAAATTAATTGTGATTGAATAAATAATTATTATAAAATTTGTTGTCATTATTTTAAAAAAATATTGTCAATATTTAAAAAAAAAAATTTTATTTAGAATATTTAAAATATTTGTCAATGACACATACGATCATTTCTAACGTATGTTAAACCTAATCTCATGACGGTGCATACGATCATTTTTTTATGTATGTCAAACTTTAACTCATTTTTTGATGGTGCATATATCGATCATAAACCCATATATAGATAGGCATGACAAATTTTCGGGTATTGGCGTAACTCAGAATCGAACCGGACCCGATCTCGCCCAAAAAAAATCGGTACCTAAAGTGACATGAAATTTCTGGCCCAAGCGACGGATACCAAGATTAGTTTGTTTTACAAAAAAAAATTATATAAATAAATTTAGAATTTTGACTTATTAAATATTTGTTTGGACCCTTTATGTTAATGGTGATTAATTAAATAATTATTTTTAGTAAATAAAAATAATTATTAAAAAGTTTGTTATCATTAGTTTTAAAAAAATTAATACGGTCAAAATATTTAAAATAAAAATAGTTTTGTCTAGAATATTCAAAATATTTGTCGACGACACATACGATCGTTTATGACGTGTGTCAAACCTAATATCATTTATCAATGGTTAGAGGGTGAGCAAACGGGTAAACTCAATTCGTATTACCCAACCCATATTCAACCCAAATTAAATTTACCCAACTCATAACCCAACTCATATTATTTACTAATATGGGTTGGGTAACCCAAATTAATTTATTTTTTCCATTTAACATGTATTTGACTAATTTAACATATTTTTATCCGATTAACACGTTTTTGACATGTTTAGCACGTTTTTCACACGTTTAACACATTTTTGGTACGTTTAACACGTTTATCACATTTACCATGTTTTTGACAAGGGTAACACATTTTTCATGTTTTTGATGCGTTTAACACATTTTTGACACATTTAAAAAAAATCACGTTTTTAGCACGTTTAACACATTTTGGCATGTTTAACACATTTTTGGCACGTTTAACATGTTTTGACATGTTTACATTTTTTTTATCCGTTTACATATTTTTGTCTCTATTAATACGTTTTTAACCCGTAACAAATCTTCGAATCGTTATACCTCGTTTAATATTTATATGACAAATCTAACACGTTTTTAACATGTTTAACTAATAATTTACTTCTTGTACCCCTTTTAATATCTTTTGACCAATTTAACATGTTTTTGATTCGTTTAACATAATTTTAGTCATTTTAATAAGTATTTGACACATTTAATCCCATTTAACACATCTTTGATACGTTTAATGAGGTTTTGATCCGTTTAATACACTCTTTTTACTCATTCAAGATTTTTATCACATTAAACTTCTTACACTCCAAACAATCATGTATATAAACTAGGAAAATAGTCATAAACTTGTTTAAAAATTAGATACAATCATCGAACAATATATATTCAAGTACATAGTCCACCACAAATTGCAAATAAAAAAATGAAGAGATGACTTTCTCATAAATCTGAATGTTCACAATCAAGTTGAGGATTCTATAGATTTCCAACAATACGTGATCTAATATCCTTCAGCTTCTTCAATCACCTTCCCCCAACCTAAGTACACAATAACATATTATAGTATTAGGTAAGTATGTTCAACTATAATAGTAAATAACATCACCTTCCCCAACCTATTTCCAGCTATGATGTTGGATATTCTCCAGCAAGCAATTTATAAAAAAATACTTTCAAATAAATAAGTGTTACATATTATCATCCAACAATCAAAATATAATTTAAATATGAATTCAACTAAACATATACCTTTGTTTGTTGACGATCATCATATTTCAATTAATGACTACTCAAAAGCTATTTCTGACAAATCTGTAAAAGAAAAGTTATGTCATACAAATTTAAATTAAAATATGATAAAAAAAATTCTCCAAATGTTTCCATGTTATCCATTTCTACAACAATGTCAACAAGAGGTGAAGGTGTCCGAAGCCAATCTTGAACACATATTAGGCCTTAAACAATATGTGGGCTAAGTGAACTTTTGAAATCATTTAAAGCTCTTTCACCAGTACTAAATGCTGACTCTAAAGCAACGGTGAAGACCGGAACTACCAATACATCTTGGGTCATTTGTGAAAGGATAGAAAATCTATGAAAATTTATTTTCCACCATCCCAAAAAACTAAATCCATCAACATCTTTCTTAGTGTCTTCATTTAAATATTTGTCCAATTTAAATTTCATTTCTAAACCTAATGTTCCCATCTTGTGCCTCTTATAATGCAACATCATTGTGTCTTCCATTGAAGTTGACCGAGATAACATTTCTCTTAATTGAACTCTTTCATTAGTATCACTAGATGGATTCAACTCATTTTTGTATGCATTGTACAATTCATACATATCTTGTTTCACTTGCATGGTCATTTTAGCCCCAATTTCTTCACCGTACATTTCCTTTAAAGCGAAACAAACATAATCCATTTTTGACAAGGATCAATGAAAGCTGATATAAAGATCAGTTTATTCATTTTTTCTATATCTCCCCAATATTTGCCATATTTCCTTTTCATTCTTCTTTCCATGTCACGTATATGCACATCATCATTGTTTTCATAATCTTGTAATATGTAGTGAACCGTACTAATCTCATTAAGAAAAGTATTACAAGTCACATACGAAGAACCTAATACTCGTATAGTGAGCTCGTAAAAATGCTTCAATATGAAACAGAACGCACAAGTGTAAGCCCAATCATCAACTCCTGGCATCCCAGTCCCATTATCAAGGTCAAACTAAAGATTAACATCTTTCCTTTTATATTTATCGAACACTCTTTCAAATTTTTGAGCAGTGTCCAACATTAAATAAGTAGAATTCCAACGAGTTGAGACATCTAAACAAAGCCATCTCTTTGATTGCACCTTTTATAATTAAGCAAATTGCTTAAAATTTGCAAGTCTTGATGGGGATTGATGCACATAACGAATTGCTCCTCTAATGCGACTAATAGAATAATCAACTTCTTTCAAACCATCGGTAACTATTAAATTCACAATATGGGCATTGCATCGCATGTGTAACACCTTTCTTTTCAAAATTCTAGTTCCCCAATTCATAAAAGTTTTATTTAAATAGGCCACTGTAGTGTCATTGGAACTTGCATTATCGACAGTAACAATTAATATCTTATCAACTCCCCAATCTATTAAACATTTTCCCACTGTTTTTCCAATTGATTCGCTAGTGTGACTTGAAATCGGACAAAAGGATAATATTCTTTTATTTAATGTCCAATCATTATCAACAAAATGACCAGTGAGACACAAATAGTTTACTCTTTGAACCGAAGTTCAAGGGTCTGTGGTAATAGAAACCCTTTGATCACTATTCTTAAAATATGTCGTGAGTTTTAATTTCTCACTCGTATATAAATCATAGCAATCCCTAGCCATTGTCCATCTAGATGGAATGTAAAACTTAAGACACACATATGACAATAATTGCTTAAATCCTTCACCATCCACAAAGGAAAAAGGAAGTTCATCTATTATGAGCATACATGCCAAACTTTTACTAACATTATCTTGGTCGAATTTCTATGTCGAATGAGAGCTTATTTTTCTTGTGTCTAGACCTCTCTCTCCCCAATGATTTGTTTGACAACTATTTAAATGTTGTTTTAAGGTGTTTCCAAATCTCGATGGTGCACTATATCCTTCTTACAATGTACACACCTAGCCATCTGATTTCCCTCACTATTTTTAAACTTTTCGAAATGCATCCACACATCCGACTTTGGTTTTATTTTTTTTCTTTGCATCCTTGAACTTGTAGAATCAAATTAATTATTACTCCTCTTTTTTATGATATTAACTAACTCTTCTATTTGTGACATATTATTTATCAGAGTGATCAACTTAGAATCTGTCTCAAAAAAAATAAAAATAAAAAATAATAAAAAAACTATTTAGTTTAAACTGTCTCTCTCAGATGATGTATTTTTTTTAAATATAGTATTGATGCTAAGGAACCAAAAGATGCACCTAACATGAGATACACAGGATTGTAAATTGGAATTTCCTACACAAGACAATGAAAATAAATTGCTACTTAGACTTCGATAAATCTACCATTTTCAAGAAAGAACTAGAGATTATAAAACAATTCATATGTTAGACAAAGTCAGTGCAACACAAGAAGACACAGCATCAGATTGCATTGGACTGACATAAATTCAGCTAATCCATAAGCTTGGGACTGAGGTAGCTTACAAACTGATCAATTTCTACTTTATTTAGACTTCTTTGGGAAGCAGAATCATTAAGAATGAAAAATTACATGTTTTAAGTCATTACTTGAATTTCCTAATAATAACTCTCTATAGAATATAACTTGATGGATTCAAACTTCAAATAAGTTGCCTAATTATATTGGGAACCTCACCAAATTGGTTTAAATAGATCTGTCACGAAACTCATTTTATGGACCAATATCATTATTTTAGTTTTTGCTAGAATCTCACCTACATCAAATTCTATTATAACTATCTTTCAGGCTGAAATCTCCAAATATAAGCTAGAACAAATCCATACTTTAAAATTATACCTTATTATTTAGATAAACTACTCGAATGAACTTGAATTCCCAAATCTCACATATTGTTTATTATTTACATAGTTGGTGAGATAATGCATACAACAGAAGCTGTGAAATCAATGATTCAACTAGCAATATGATCTCCAAAGAAACTGTATTGATTTAATTTAGATGAGATTATGATCTATAACAAAAAAAAAAACAATGATGACATATGATTCCTTTCTTAATCTATCATGCTTACAACTTTATCAAATGATATTGGATTAACCCATAAAAACAAATGAAACAAAGGCAAACAAAATGATGCAAATCTCAAGTAACAGATGAGGCGTACTTGTTTAGAGTCCCTTGTGTAGCTCTAGTAGTGATCTGTCTTAAAACTCGGACTCTATACATGACATTACTATCTCAAGTTACCTTTTCCTGAACAAACCCATCAAGAAGGGAAGAAGTTGAAGAAATAAATCTCACATTTTACTCTTAAGCGTTAGAACAAATATTGATTAGGATGACAAACGAAATTTCTTTCCTCTGTTGGTGTTTTGGGTTACCTAAAGCAATAGAGAGAAAAGAAAGAAACGTACTCAAATGGAGGGGTTAGATGTCGAAGGTTTAATTGGGTATCCGATTCCGATCAGTTCAAGTAGGAAAGAGAAAGAAGTAACCATGGAAGCTTCCATTCAATCTTCTTTGTTTACTTAGCTTCGTTCATTAGTGAGATTTTTACTCATGGTTTTCGAATAAAAAGGGCATAGGGGAGAGGGAGATAGGGGAGAGAGGAATAAAATGAGAAGATACATACAATGAAAATAAACTAATTAAATTGATATAGTTTGGGTAATTTGGGTAAGTCAAACCCAATCCGAATTACATCTAACCCGAATCCAACCCAACCCAAATTAACCAACCCAAATTAATACTTTGGGTTTGGGTTAACCCAAAATATGCTCACCCCTATCAATGGTGCATGCGATCATTTCTAACGAATGTAAAGGCGAAACTTATTTATAGATGTGCATACGATTATTTGTGACGAATATCGAACATAAACTCATTTTTCGATGGTGCATACAATCTTTTTTAACGTATGTCAAAACTAATCTCATATGTCGATGGTGCATACGATCATTTCTAACGTATGTCAAACCTAAACTCATTTGTCAATGGTGTATACGATCATTTCTGATGTATGTCAAATCTAAACTCATTTCTCGATGACACATACGATAATTTCTGAAGTATGTCAATCATAATCACATCTATTGACGACGCATATGATCATTTATGACGTATGTTAAACCTAAACTCATACGTCAATGGTGCATACTATCATTTCTGACGTATGTCAAACATAAACTCATTTGTCGATGGTGCATACAATCATTTATGATGTATGTCAAACATAAACCTATATGTTGATGGTGCATATGATCATTGTCATGACGTATGTAAAAGTTCAAACATATTCGTTGATAGTGTATATGATCATTATCATGACATATGTCAAAATTCAAACATATTTATTGAAAGTACATATGATCATTGTCATGACATATGTCAAAATTCAAACATATTTGCTGATAATGCATACTATCATTGTCATGACATATGTCAAAATTCAAACATATTTGCTGATAATGTATACTATCATTGTCATGAGATATGTCAAAATTCAAACATATATTTTGATAATTCTTATGATTATTTATACATGATCGTCCTAAATGTTATTTGATAGTAACTTACGTGAACACTTTATTAATATTCACGTTAAATAAAACATATATGTTGATAGTATTTGTGATCTTTTATACATGATCATCCCGAACATTATTTGTTAGTAACTCGCGTGAATAGTTTATTAATATTTATGTCAAATTAAACTTATCTTTCGACAGTATTTATGATTATTTATACATTATCATCCTAAAAATGTTATTTGTTAATAACGTATGTAAGTACTTTATCAAGATTTACGTAGATTAAAAATCTATTTTTTGATAGTATGCACGATCATTGTTATGACGTATGTCGAAATTCAAACATATTAGTTGATAGTACATATGACCATTGTCATGACATATGTCAAAATTCAAACATATGTGTTGATAGTGTATACGGTCATTGTCATGAGGTATGTCATAATTCAAACATACATGTTGATAGTGCATACGATCATTATCATAACATATGTCAAAATTCAAACATATTTTTTTGATAGTTTCTTACGAATTTATTCATGATCTCCCTAAATGTTATTTGTTAGTAACTAATGTGAATAGTTTATTAATATTCACGTCAAGTAAAACATATATGTTGATAGTACTTGTCATCATTTATACATGATCACTCCAGACGTTATTTGTTAGTAACTCACGTAAAGAATTTATTAACATTCACATCAAATCAAATATATCTTCTGATAGTATCTATGATCATTTATACATGATCATCTTGAAAATATTATTTGTTAATAACGTAAGTGAATACTTTGTTAAATTTTATATCGTATCAAAACTTATCTTTTGATAGTATGTACAATCATTGTTATGACGTATGTCAAAATTCTAACTTATCTATTGATAATGCATACGATTATTGTTATGATGTATGTCAAAATTCAAACATATCTTTTAATAGTACGTACGATCATTGTTATGACGTATGCCAAAATTCAAAATTATATATTGATAGTGTATATGATCATTGTTATGACATATGTCAAAATTTAAACATATTTGTTGATAGTACATACACTTATTTTTATGTATGTCAAACCAAAACATATCATTCCATAGTATCACGGTCATTTATAGAGCCAATTCCCAAAATTACCTAGAGCCAATTCCCAAAATGACCTGATTTTAACGTTCAATTTTCCAAATTCACTTACTTTGTTCATTCATTTCCAGTTACTTTTCAAACTCAATTATTTTTAAAATTTTAATTTATTTATTTATTACATTTAAACTCATTATTATTATATATATATATATATATAAATTATTATTTTTTCTATAAATTTGATATATTTAAATTACTATTTGTATAAATTAAATTATTTATATTTTGATATATGTTTTAAATTATTATTTTTATAAATTTGATTATTTATATTTCGGTGTATATTTTAAATTATAATTTTTTTAATTTTTTTTTTAATTTTTTTATTTATTACATTTAAACTCATTATATATATATATATTATTTTCTATAAATTTGATATATTTAAATTACTATTTGTATAAATTAAATTATTTATATTTTGATATATGTTTTAAATTATTATTTTTATAAATTTGATTATTTATATTTCGATGTATATTTTAAATTATAATTTTTTTTTATAAATTTAATTATTTATATTTTAATATATATTTCAATTATTATTTATATATTGAGATAAATATTTGCTTTAACATTCTCATAAATAATTGATAAATACTAATAAATCTAAAATATCTTAACTATAACAATATGATAATTTATATTCATAAACACGATTATAATCATCATTTCTCTAAAGTATTGACGATTTTGCTCAAAAATTGTTGGCTACGTCTTATATGACCTTCTTTGTCACACCTCCCACAAATGATGGTCTTTCGTTAGTTATCTATTTCGGTTCGAATACGATGGCTTTGACCTCGTTGGTTTTTCTTCTTTCTAAAATTTTTATTAGGAACAAGATTACCACATTTCTCCAAATCATGTGATATTGGGAACGTTCAATATGATTTGTTAGGTATGGGGTGAAAATTATACTACCATATTACAGAAAGTATTATTAGATTGTGATATTTATCGATGTAATGAACCCAATCGAGATTGCACACTATACAACCATCAACTATATGTGAACATGAAGAGTGATATTGGCACTATTTTCCACAAAAAAAAACATTTACATAGTGAACATGGAGAGTGATATCCTCCATCGTGAGACATAGTTAGGACCGACCCTGAGAATTGGGGCCCAATGCAAATTTAGATTTTGTGGCCCCTAAAATAGTAAATAATTTTTTTTCTTATTTTTTTAAATTTTGGTAATATAAAATGAGATATAAGTGGTTAATATATTATAATACGGAAAGAAAAAATTAAAAAGGAGATAAAAAAAAAAAGTTATATATATTTAATATCAAAGGAGAATAAAAGAAAAAAAAATAAGACTAATAATATAATATATATAATTAATAAAATTATTAAATATTAAAAAATGGAGGCCCTATAAAAGTGGGGGCCTATGCAAATGCATAGGTTGCCTTACCCCAGGGTCGGCCCTAGACATAGTCCACATCTTTAATGGAATACTTCGTAACCAGTTTTTAGCATCGGGATTAAGCTCTTTGATTTGTCTCATTGCATCTTCAAATTTTCTCACTTGACTATTATTTCTAGCCACCCAGCATAACATCTTCAATCGAAGCACTCGTGCCTAGAATATAATGCATCAAAGCACTTAAAAATTTAGAAAGTTTAGAATAAGAGGTTGTCTAATCACCATACACCTCTAATATTGTCTTTTGTTATGTCAACCAAGCCTTCTTATAGCTAACATGATATTTATACATTGCTAGTATTTGATTCATTATATTATTCACTTTCAAGTATGGATCCTCCATTACCTAAATATATAAATTTAAAATATTAAATAACAACTCAAAAATATGTAAAAGATCAACAATATTCAATACTAGAAATATTCTTACTTGTTTTTTTATAACACTTCCAATCAGTTTTAAGCTAAGTTTCTTGTGGTCTCTTTGGATTGTTCTCAAAAGACAGTTATGTTGAGTAGAAGTTTAATAATTTGAAATTAACAAAATCGTTTATTTTTTTATAACTCAAATTTTCCACGGACATGCAGCTACAATACATTTTGCCTCATATAGCGCTATAGAGTTATTTAAAATATGATAATTTCTTGATTCTTTTACGTGGCTTGATTTTATTGCATCTATTACAACTTTCTTATCTACAAAACATTGACCTTCAAATAGATGATTGTTAAGCGTATTAAAAATAAGAAAATGACCTGAATTATCCATAGCATTGTTGTTGAGGATCTCCTATGTTATAAACCATGGTACATTAGGAATATGTTCTTCCATATTTGTTGGGTCATTAGTCTAAATATTTTCTTCTTTTCCATCACTATTACTTGTTGAATCTGAGTCATTTGCATTGTAATCATTATCACTTTCATCGCTTTTAATCTCCGAGTTTGAATTAAATCCATCAGCTTCACTTAAAATATAAAGTACATTAGATATTGTCACTCTATCATTAATAATTTCTTCAATTTGAATTTGTTGTGACTGATGAAAATTTGACAAAAAGTCAATTTTGGTCTCATTTGTTTGATTAGGACCAACATCAGTATATTGTGTTTGGAAAATATTATAATCACCATAATTAGATTAATTGCCTTCTTTGTTTGAATTTTCCATCTACAAAACACAATAATAATCATTATTAATAATAAGTATTAAATAAATTTAAAAAACACCAAAACAACTAAAAATATATAGATGAACCTCTTTGTTTGTTTGCTTGCTTTTTTTTGCTCCATAATATATATATATATATATATATATATATATATATATATATATATATATATATATATATATATATATATATATATATATATATATATATTCATTATTTTAAAATAACAAAACATTGAAAAAGTTTAACTAAACTATTCATGATAAAATATTATTATGAAAAGGTTGATATAACTGCTCTATAATAAAAGACAACACATGACAAAGTTGATAAAAATTTGTTGTGAAAAGATATCACAATGAAAAAGTTGAAAAAGCTAGTCATATTAAAAGACAACATATGATAAAGTTGATAAAAAAAATTTGTGAAAAGATATCACAATAAAAAAGTTGACAATACTACTCTATAATAAAATAAAACACATGCGAAAAAACTAGTCATAATAAAAGGAAACACATGACAAAGTTGATAAAATTTGTTGTGAAAAGATATCACAATGAAAAAGATGACAAAACTACTCATAATAAAAGACAACACATTAAAAGTTGATAAAAATTTGTTGTGAAAAGATATAACAATGAAAAAGTTGACAAAACTACTCATAATAAAAGACAACACATTAAAAGTTGATAAAAATTTGTTGTGAATGTTGGAGATTTTAAACTAATTATATAAATTCTATTCATGAATGGAAATTAAAATGTGGGTAATAAAATTAAATCAAATTCACATGAAATTTAAACGTGAATTAAAGGTGAAATTTGATCCAAATGTATAATTTGAATTAATTAATTTAAAATACCTTGATGACTAATTGACAAAATGTTGTTAATCTCTAGTGTAACGTACATGAGTTTATTATTATTAATTGTTTGATAATTTAATATTACTGTTAACAATTGTAAAAACCATGTAATGCTAGTATTGCAAAATAAATGTCTTAATTAATTTTGACAAATAATTACCCTTCATTAAGAAGAAATATTAAAGCAAATGAAGAGACAACCAATGTCAGTCGTTGTATCTATTGATGATTTAATTAACAGTTTATTATTTCAACAATATAAATATGCGTTATATTCCACAACATCTCATATCTCTTTTTCACTTCATCCTTGATTATTTTCTCACTCTAGAATTCCAAAAGTCATCTTCTTGTCTTGTGAGTATTCTTCAAGTTCTTCGATAGATATTTTTTATTGAAACACGGTGATAGTTCAGGTACTTTATCAAGTTCGCTGCGTAGTAATTTCGGCGCTGAATCACTACTATATTCATTGTACCCTAGGAGTAGGGGCAGAGCCAGGATTTCAAGTCTACCCGGGCTAAAATCATTTTCACAAAATCTAATATAACCTAGAATTTAAATTTTAAAATTATGATCCGACTATTGTTAGGGGACATATTTTTTTAGTTAAGTTTGATAAATTATATATAGTTTATCGTAAGTAATTAGATTTAATTAGAAATGAACAAGTTACC
Source organism: Impatiens glandulifera (assembly GCF_907164915.1). Taxonomy (NCBI): domain Eukaryota; kingdom Viridiplantae; phylum Streptophyta; class Magnoliopsida; order Ericales; family Balsaminaceae; genus Impatiens; species Impatiens glandulifera. Next base: position 55,431,129 of record NC_061862.1, on the reverse strand, counting down.
TATTTTTAATTAGGAAGTAATATATTATATATTATTGCGTGGATTATTTATTTAGGTATTAATAAATTAGGATATTTTTTAATTATGAATAAATATAATATATAATATATTAGTATTTACTAGTAACTTTTTTATATTTATTTAAGAATTAATAAATTAGATTTAGGTGGTTTAAATAGAATAAATATATTATAGAATATATTAGTTATAATTAAACGTTAGATAGAATAATATTATAAAATATATTACTTAGAATGTGATATTAGATAGAATAAATATTATATATTCTAGATAGATTTAGATGTTAGATATAATAAATATAATATATAATTTATAATTAGTAGCTGGCGGGGGCCTCCGGGCTATAATATAGAAGTTAATAAATTGGGTAGCTATATAATTATATATTATAGTACTATTAAGGAGGTAAGTTATTAAGGAGGTAAGTTCTATGGGGCTTCAAGCAAAGCAATGACTGGCTCTGACTTGTATGAGAGACAACCATTTGTGATAAGTTCCAGTATAAGTGGAGACGTTGAAACTGTTTTAAGGGAGAGTAATGATATATACAGCACTCTTGTACAGTACCTTTGTACAATAATTTTCTCATTTGACAAAAAAGAAAAAATATTTTTTTCTCTCTTGTACTTTTTTCAAGAAATATTTTCACTTTCTTGCCAAATGAAGTGGTGTTGTACAAAGGTGTTATACAAGGGTGCTGTATATATCATTATTCTTTAAGGGAAATGTATTAAGCACATGCCTCGAATCAACATTATATTTGATGATTTCGTTCTTCTTTATATTTTATTTATGAATAATGATATATACAGCACCCTTATACAGCACATTCGCATAGCACCTACCTCATTTGGAAAGAAAGATAAAATATTTTTCTCTCTTGTATTTTTTTTAAGATATATTTTCTCTTTCTTTTCAAATGATTCTTTTCAAATGAGGTAGGTACTGTGTGAAGGTGTTGTATAAGGGTGTTGTATGTATCATTACTATTTATTTATTTCATTTATTTGTAACATCATTATATATATATTTTCTGTTTATTTAAAGACAAAATATCTAACGGTGAAAATATATCACAATGAAAAAAATTGACAATACTACTCTATAATAAAAGATAACACATGACAAATTTGATAAAAAATTGTTGTGAAAAGATATCACAATGAAAAAGTTGATAAAACTACTCATAATAAAAGGCAACAAATTAAAAGTTGATAAAAAAAATTATTGTGAAAAGATATGACAATGAAAAAGTTGACAAAATTACTCATAATAAAAGACAACATATTAAAAGTTGATAAAAATTTGTTGTAAAAGATATCACAATGAAAAAAAATTGACAATATTACTCTATAATAAAAAAAAGACAACACATGACAAAGTTGATAAAAAAAAATTTGTTAAATTACTCATAATAAAAGACAACACATGACAAAGTTGATAAAAAAAAAATTATTGTAAAAAGATATCACAATGAAAAAATTAGACTAAATTATTAGTAATAAAGATTGGTTGAGAAAAGATAACACAATGAAAATTTAAATGGTACTATTTATAATAAATTTTTGTTGTGAAAATATGACATAATAAAAAAAAGTTATACTAGATACTAGTAAAAATTTGTTGCAAAATAATAAAATTTAACTAGAATATTCATAATAAATTTGTTGTGAATAAACAATAAAAGGAAAAAAAGTTAGATTAGACTACTTATAATAAAAAGTTGTATTAAGTAAATATTTATGAAAAATGATAATTTAAATATATTGTTATGGCGATAGTGAATGTCTCTTCTGAATAATCGGTGGAAGTGGTCGGTGGAAGTGGTCGGTACATTATTGATTTTATTATTAAAATTTATATTAATTAATAATTGAAATATAATTATATATATATATTAAAATATAAATAATCAAATTTATAATAAATAATAATTTAAATATATATTAAAATATAAATAATTTAATTTATACAAATAATAATTTAAATACATTCAATTATAAAAATAATAATTTATATATATATATATATATAATAATGAGTTTAAATGAAATAAATAAATAAATTTTAAAAAAATAGTTAAAAAGTAAACTATGTTAGTTTAGAAATGAATGAACCAGGTAGGTTATTTTGAAAAGTTAAACGTGAAACTAGGTCTTTTTTAGAATTGGTTCATCATTTATACCTGATCATCCTAAAAATATTATTTATTAATAACGTACATGTATATTTTATTAAGATTCACATCAAATTAAAATTGATATTTCGATAATACCACGGTCATTTATACATGATCATTCTAATTTTTTATTATTATTAATAACGTATGTAAATACTTTATTAAGATTCACGTCAAATTAAAACCTATTTTTCGATAGTATCACGATCATTTATACATGATAGTGTTAAAATGTTATTTATTAATAATGCTCATGAATTATTTGTTAAGATTCACGTCAAATCAAAACCTATCTTTCGATAGTATCACGATCATTTATATATGACATCTTAAAATATTATTTATTAATAGCGTACGTGAATACTTTGTTAAGATTCACGTCAAGTCAAAATTTATTTTTCGATAGTATCACGATCACTTGTATATGACAGTCTTAAAACGTTATTTATTAATAACGCACATTAATACTTTGTTAAGATTAACGTCAAATTAAAACCTATATTTCGATAGTATCACGATCATTTATATAATTGTTTAAAACGTATTTATCAATAACATACGTTAATAATTTATTAAGATTCACACCAACCCAAAATACAATAGTCCATGCGAACACTCTATTAAGATCCGTGACGCTTCAAAGCAACCTTAGACGAAATATTCAACATACAATGATACTCGTCATGGTAAAAATTTGAATTCTTCAACAATTGGTACACATGTGACAACGCAAGAGCAACATCAACCACCTTTGGGTTCTATCCTTCCATCATCCTTTAATAAAAATTATAAATTGGGTCCACAGAGGCTATTTCAAGGGTGAAAACGGGGTAAGGCAAGGGGACCCCCTCTCTTCTTACCTTTTCGTAACTATCATGGCGATCTTTGAGAGCATCTTCGCGATGTTCCGAAAGAATCGTCTATACATTTTTCACCCATTCTGTGAGGTAGAGGAGGTAACACATTTATGCTTTGCTGACGATTTGTTCATTCTAGCGCACGCAGACGTTGATTCCATTAAAACTATTAGGGCTGCACTAATGTTCTTTTCTGAGGTAACAGGTTTAACTATTAATGAAAGCAAAAAGTGTGACATTTTATGGAGGCGTGAAGGATGAAACAAAGCAGGACATCTTCAACATCATGGGCATCAAGGAAGACAGCTTTCCCATAAGGTACTTAGGAATTCCGTTAACTGCGAAGCAGATCGAGATCTCACACAGTAAGTCGTTGATTGAAAAGGTAAAAAACACGATATCTGGCTGGGCAGCGAAAAAACTTTCTTATGCAGGGAGGATCTAACTTATCAAAACTGTGGTTATGGGCATAGTTGGCTATTGGGCGCAGCAAATGGTCATTCCGAAGAAGGTAATGAAGGAACTCAACATGCTGATGAGAAACTTTATCTGGGATAGTAGTGGAAGAGGAGGAAAGAAAGTCAAATGGACCGCTCTCTTCAAACCGAAGGACGAGGGAGGCATCGACTTAAAGAACTGTATCGAGTGGAACAAGGCTCTAACCTTCAAGCATCTGTGGGCTTTGGAGCGCAATCAGGAGTCACTATGGATTAAATGGGTGCATACGAGGTTTATGAAACACGAAACCAGCATCTGGACCTGCAAAATTCACGAAGGTATGAGTTGTCTCTAAAAAAGATTCTTAAACTAAGAAACGATATTGTAGATCTTTATGACATCCGACTAGGGGACGGAAAATGCACTCTATTCTGGCACGACCCTTGGTTTGAAAACCAGCATATCATCGACAAGGAGGAGTTTCAAAATACTCGTATCAGAAGGGACTGCGCAAAAGCGAAAATCAGAGACATCAAAGACGGGAATTGGAACTTGCTCTTGAGAAGAATTCCAGAAGGAAAGAGGATACTTGATCATATAAGTAACATACAACTACACGACAGACCGGATATTCATGAATGGAAAGCTGAGGACAATGGGAAGCTGGTATTGAAGAAAATATGGGAGGTAATCTGGGAAAAAGCGCAGAAAGTAGAATGGGCTCCTCTTGTATGGTCAACGAAGATTATCCCTCGACACTAGTTCATCCTATGACTCGCCTTCTGGGAAAGACTCAGCACTCGTGATCGTATCAGTAAGTATATGAGCATCCCGGACGCGAGCTGTTTTCTATGTATAGGAAATGAAGAAACCATAGATCACCTATTCGGGAGCTGATGTATTGCTTCGGAGCTTTGGGACAGATTCTATAAAAGCCTGGAGCTGATCAGTTTCCCGAGCGAATGGAATGAAATCAAAGAAGCAACACTACTCAAAGCCAAGGGAAATAGATTTGCAACAAGCGTGTTCAAGTGCGGCTTTGGAGCAATGGTGTATAACATTTGGCAAGAACGGAATGCAAGGGTATGTGATAGAACCCGCAGGAGCATTGACGAGTTATGGAAAAATATTGTATCGGATTGCAGCGCCCTCGCGGGAACGTGGAGAAGAATTCCAAGCACGGAGTAGAACTGGAATATCTGCAAGAACTGGAATTTACCGTTTTTTAAACTCACTAGAATTGAAAGCATTGTAAACGGATAATTCATTTACGTTTTTAGCTTTTATTCAGAATGTTACAACTTCAAAATCATTCTAGGCCTGTCTAGAATGATCTCTTAAATTCGTGGTTTTTTTTCCCGTTTTGGGAAATTTTTAATGAAATGACGTTAAGTCGTTTTTCCCAAAAAAAAAAAATTTAAAAAAAAAAAATTGAATAAAGAGAATATATTACCTTTATGTCAAATTTGGACCTACATTTTTTTTAAACTAGTTTGTTGTATCTAAATTCGGTCAAAGAGAAACATTCCGTAAGCATTAAAATTTTAGAATTCTTATTTGTGAATTTTAAATAATTATTTTTGAATAAATATTATAATCATAAATTAAAATTAATTAAAATTAAATTAAATTAAATAATTATTTAAAATAATTATTGTATTAATTAATCTTAAATTAATTATATAATTAAATCCGAGATAATAAGCAAAAATAAAAATTTATTTTAAAAATAACGTGAGAAATAGAAGAGGGAGAAAGAAGGATAGACATTGATAGATATATCAAAAACCAATTAAAAAAATATTTATCTTTAACCTCAAACTAACCTAATTTATTAATTTATCCCCAAAAGTTTAAAGTTAATTAAATTGATATATATATATATATATATAAATTTAATTATTTATATTTTAAATTATTATTTTATATAAATTTAATTATTTATATTTTAATATATATATATATATATATTTACATTTCAATCATTATTTTTATAATGTAATAAATATACACTTTAATCTTCTCATCAATAATTGATAAATACATATACACTTTTTGTAATACCTTTTAACAAGAAAACCTAAATTGTAATTTGAGATAATTATTGTATTAATTAATCTTAAATCAATTATATAATCTCAAATTAATTATATAATTAAATCCGAGATAATAAACAAAAATAAAAAAAATATTTTAAAAATAACGTGAGAAATAGAAGAGGGAGAAAGAAAGATAGACATTGATAGATATATCAAAAATCAATTAAAAAAATATTTATCTTTAACCGCTCAAACTAACTTAATTTATTAATTTATTCTCAAAAGTTAAAATTCATATATATATATTTTTAATTATTATTTTTTATAAATGTGATATATTTAAATTATTATTGGTATAAATTAAATTATTTATATTTTGATATATTTTAAATTATTATTATTTTTATAAATTTAATTATTTATATTTTAAATTATTATTTTATATAAATTTAATTATTTATATTTTAATATATATATATATATATTTACATTTTAATCATTATTTTTATAATGTAATAAATATACACTTTAATCTTCTCATAAATAATTGATAAATACATATACACTTTCACTTTCTGTAATACAATTCATAAAGGTCAGAAAGTAAAGATGCAGAAAAATAAAACAGAAGTGTACATTATCAAAAAACAAAATGTGGTTAAAGAACATGAAACAAAAGTTGAGTAGAGTGATTTGAAAGTAACCAAATCGCTTACTTTTTGTAACTCAAATTTTCCACGGACATGCTGCTACAATACATTTTGCCTCATATAGCACTGTAGTATTATTTAAAACATGATAATTTCTTAATTCTCTTATGTACCTTGATTTTATTACATTTATTGTAGTTTGCTTATCTACAAATCTACAAAACATTGACCTTCAAACAGATCATTATTAAGCGAATAAAATTAGAAAAATTATCTAAATTATCTATGGCATTGTTGTTGAGGATCTCATATGTTGTAAATCATGGTATATTAGGAATATGTTCATCCATATTTGTTGGGTCATTAGTCTAAATATTCTCTTCTTCACCGTCACTATTACTTATTGAATCTGGGTTATATGCATTGTAATCACTATCACTTTCATCGCTTTCAATCTCCGGGTTTGAATTAAATTTATCAGCCCACTTAAATTAAAAAGTGCATTAGATCTTGTCACTCCATCATTAATAATTTCTTCCATTTGAATTTGTTGTGACTGATAAAAACTTGACAAGAAGTCAATTTTGGTTTCATTAGTTTGACTAGGATCAGTATCAGTATACTGTGTTTGAAAAATATTATAATCACCATAATTAGAGTATTTGTCTCCTTTGTTTGAATTTTTCATCCACAAAAATACAATAATAATCAATATTCGTAATAAGTATTAAATAAATTTAAAAACACCAAAACAACTAAAAATATATAGACGACTCTCTTTGTTTGTTTGCTTGCTTTCTCTTGCTCCATAAATATATATATATATATATATATATATATATATATATATATATATATATATATATATATATATATATATATATATATATATATATATATATATATATATATATATATATATATCAATGAAAAAGTTGAACAAATTACTCATAATAAAAGACAACACATTAAAAGTTGATAAAAAAAAATTGTGAAAAGATATCACAATGAAAAAGTTAACAATACTACTATGTAATAAAAGACATCACATAACAAAATTGATAAAAAAAAACTGTTGTGAAAAGATATCACAATGAAAAAAATAAAGTTGACAAAATTAGTCATAATAAAAGACAACACATGACAAAGTTGATAAAAAAAAATAGTTTGTGAAAAGATATCACAATAAAAAAGTTGACAAAACTACTCATAAAAAAAGACAACACATTAAAAGTTGATAAAAAATTATTGTGAAAATATATCACAATGAAAAAGTTGACAATACTACTCTATAATAAAAGACAACACATGACAAAGTTGATAAAAAAATTATTGTGAAAAAATATCACAATGAAAAAGTTGACAAAATTACTCATAATAAAAAACAACACTTTACAAAATTGATAAAAAAAAAAAAATTGTTGTGAAAAAATATCACAATGAAAGAGTTGACAATACTACTCTATAATAAAATATAACGCATGCCAAAGTTTATAAAAATTTGTTGTTAAAAGATTGAAAATTTTGACAAAATTACTCCTAACAAAATAGGACACAAGACAAAGTTGATAAAAATTTGTTGTGAAAAGATTCCTAGTTAAGGTAACCTATGCAGTTGCATAAGATAATGGTCTTATTTTTTAATATTTAATAATATTATTATTTATATATTATATTATTAATATTTTTTTCTTTAATATTAAATATATATTATACCATATATATAACTTTTTTTATATCATTTTTAATTTTTTTTTTGGTATTATAATATATTAATCATTTATATCTCATTTTATATTATTAAAAATTTAAATAAAAAAAACTACTTTAGAACCACAAAATTTAAATTTGGGTCGACCCTAGAAAAGATATCACAATAAAAAAATTAGACTACTCATAATAAATTTTTATTATTGTAATATAACCTAATAAAAAAATTATACTAGATACTAATAAAAATTTGTTATGGAGAAACCATAAAAATATAATATATATATATAAATAATAATAAATTAACTATAATATTCATAATAAATTTGTTGTAAATAAAAAAAATATATATATTAGACACATATAATAAAAAATTGTATTGAGTAAATATTTATAAAAAACGATAATTTAAATATATTATTATGGGACAGAGAATATTTTTTCTGAAAAATTAGTGGACATGATAGGTACATTATTCATTTTTTTATTAAAAAGTTATATAAATTAATAATTGAAATATAAATTTATGTATATATATATATATATTAAAATATAAATAATTAAATTTATAAAAAAAAGATAATTTAAATATATATCAAAATATAAATAATTTAATTTATACACATAATAATTTAAATATATTAAATTTATAAAATAATAATTTAAATTTATATAATAATAATAATGAGTTTAAATATAATAAATAAATAAAACTGAATTTGAATAATAAATTAAATGAATTTAAAATAATAAAAATAAAATAAAATAAGTTAATTTGAGAAGTTAATCAAAATCAAGTTATTTAAAAAATTAGACATACAAAAATAAAAAAATAAAAGCTACTTACTTTACTTAGCTTTGAATAATAAAAAGGACTAATGACTTTCACAAACAAAGGGGTCTGCTGATTCTTTTGATTGATAATAATTAATAAGTATTAGTCAAGATAATAAACACTATATTACATTAATGATATTAAGAATAAAAAAAAATTAATTATTTATTAAATTAATATAAAATAATAAAATACAATAAAACGAGCCGATACAAGGGGAAATCTGAGGAGATGACCCTAAAAAATGTGTTAAATACTGAAAGTGCATAGGTTAAAAAAAACGCTGGTGACCCCATTTACTATTTTTGGACGATTTTGCTCATGTCGGAGGTTGCGTGAAGCAACCGGAATTTTTTTTTTCGTCTCGCAACTGGGATTACGTGACGCGATTATGTGACCCAACTGGGCCATTTTCTTTCAAAAAATTCATAATTAATTTTTTTTTAAAATTAAAAAATAAAAATTAAAAATGATTGCGTGACATAATAAGGACATTTTCGTAAAAAAAAAAAAAAAAAAAAAATTCACAAACCTTATTTAATTTATGCGCTACGGCCTATTATATAATTCCTCAAATTTCCCGGTGCAAGTCTCATAAGAATCTTGAGAGCTGGGTACTGAAGCGCGAAAGCTGGTATTTGTGAAATAGTCACTGAAAATGCCGGAACTTCCTGAGGTTGAAGCTGCTCGAAGGGCGATTGAGCTTCACTGCGTTGGCAAGAAGATCTTAAGGGCCGTAATAGCCGAAGATGACAAAGTCATCGTCGACGTCTCTCCGTCGGACTTCGAGGCATCTATCTTCGGTAAGCTCATCGTTGCCGCTCACCGGAAAGGAAAGAACATGTGGCTCCAGCTCGATTCCCCGCCCTACCCTACTTTCCAGTTCGGTAGGATCTAACATTAAACCAACCCTTTTATGTATTGGTGTTCCCTACCTTGAAAGGAAATCTTTCTAGGGCTCAACTGTTAACATTCCATTTCCCTAATTTCAGGTATGGCAGGTGCTATATATATCAAGGGAGTGGCTGTAACAAAATATAAGAGGTAATTTTAACCCCCCATAAACTTTTGAGACAACATTTAAAAAAAAAAAAGATGATCTTTTGATGTTATTGTTTGACATTGGGCACTAGAAACGTTACATTGATTATATTTATACCCAACTGATTGATTTCAGATCAGCTGTGAAGGACACAGATGAATGGCCTTCAAAATATTCCAAGTTCTTTATTGAGGTAATATTACTTGTCTAATTACATGTTTCAGTACTATTGATCTTTTTGACAAACAATAACAACTGCTTTATGTTTGTGCAGCTAGATGATGGATTGGAATTGTCATTTACTGATAAGAGGCGATTCGCGAGAGTTCGCTTACTCAAAAATGTAAATATGATTATATTAGTTGTTTTTTTTTTTGTCCTTCTGTTTTATTAACTGTTTATTAATTGAACAATTGTAGCCAGCGATTGTGGCCCCTATATCTGAGCTTGGGCCAGATGCATTAATGGATCCCATGACTGTTGATGATTTCATACATTCTTTAAGCAAGTTTAAGAAAGACATCAAGACTGTTATACTGGATCAGGTTTGAATTATTCCACTGTTGCATTGCTGCTATTTCGTCTTTTACTTGTTAAAAGAGAAATACCTCAATATTAGGTAAAACTGGGAAGACAGCGGTGCACTGATTGATGTGAACTTGTTCATTCTATGCTTGTTTAGAGTAGAATTTCTAGGTTTTAGTGATTAGGATTTCCCATTTTTCTTGCCTAATAGTCACCATGTATTTCAATTGCATAAATGATTGCCTCTCCATATAAACTGTTAATTATTTTGAAGTGATTTTTAGTGGGGGACAGGGGGTTAAAGTTTATTTCTCTGTTCCTCTTTCAGAAGTTTATCTCAGGCATTGGAAACTGGATTGCAGATGAAGTGCTATACCAGGTTTGAAAAAGAATTATCTGGATTCTGATTAATCTGTTCTTTTTAAGTAAAAGAATAAATGTCTGTCTTGTTTGATTGGTTTAAGTCCTGTGTACTAATTCTGTTTGGTTAGAAAGATTATTTCTTAGCTGCCAAAAGATATTGTGCCTATTTGGAAACTAATATTTTGCCACAATCATTTTGGAAAATCTCAGAAAGAATAAAAAAGTGAACTTTTTTTTTGGGTTTGGTGGGAGAAGTGTGATTGAGGCAACTATTTGGATTGTGATTTTAAAAAATTCATGAATCACTTCTCAGTTAGAGTTTTATGTCAAATGTAGATTTTATTGTATTTAGATCGAGTTGACAAAAATTTATACCAAAACAGGATTATGTGCCCGAAACTTGAAGAGTGTTTGTCTTTGCAATTGTCATGATGATTTTCTTTAGTTATTTCCTCCATTTGGCTTTAATACATTGAAATACTTCTCACAGGCAAGAATTCATCCACTTCAAAAAGCTTCAAGTCTATCTAAAGACAGCTGCAAGACATTGCAAAATTGCATAAAAGAGGTTAGTGTGATAGGGAACCTGCACTGAATTTTTTGTTTGGTTAAATCTACAATCTTTTCCATTAGAATAGAAGATAATACATGTAGGTCATTCAATATGCGGTGGAGGTTGATGCAGATTGCAGCCGCTTTCCACTTGAATGGATATTTCATTCTCGATGGGGCAAAAAGCCTGGGAGAATGAATGGTAAGATATTTTTATACATTAAAAACCAATTTAACGAATGAATTGGCCGCACAGGTAATTGATAAAGCTGTGGAAGTTGGGGCAGATAGTAGTGAGTTTCCTGTTAATTGGATTTTCCATTCCCGGGAAAAGAAGCCTGACAAGGCTTTTGTTGATGGTTGGCTTCTTACTTTCATCACAAATCTTCACTCGCTTGCTATTTCTCTTTGTTTCAACTGGATTGTAGTATTCTTCTTTATGTCATAAATGATAAATCATTGTTCAAAACAGTGTTTCTACATGTTTATTTCCCATTTTTTTACAGCATCTAGAAGTAGTAGTTACTGAGGATATTGTGGATCGGGCTTATTTGGGATGCTTGTATTTTTTGTTGATGATTTACAAGACCTTTTATGCATAATTGATCTTTCTCTATTAAAATGCATGATAGTCTTCTCCTATGTTGAGGCCATGATTGAACTCATGAATTGCTAAATAGTGAGCTATTAGTTTTTCACTTGTTCTTTAATTTCAGTTTCTGCTGCTCTTATCTGTTTCTCTAAAGATGGAACATCTTCATATGTTGCAGGAAAGAAGATTGAATTTATTTCTGCCGGCGGAAGGGTATGCATTCTCAGAATATATAATGCAGTAAAATAGATAAATATGGGAGTTGAATTTGCTTGGGAGAAAATAGCAATTATGCCCTATTTACAGAGTATCATATATGGAGACATGATAAAATAAGAGCTGAATTTCCCTTCTATTTGCAAGCACAATTGTATAGGTTTTTTTCTCGAAAAAATAATGTGTAGGTTGAAAATCATATAGAAAATAGGATATAATTCATTTCGCATTTTGAACTTGCATGAAATGCTCGTCTTACTTCCTCAATTTGTGTTGGAGTTGTTTTGCTTTATATACTTTTGAAAATGGCTTAAATTATTCCTCCGTAATTTATTGATTAACTCCTTAATCTCAATTATTTGTTATTTTTTTTCCTTATATCAAGACAATAACTGAGTAAACCAAAATGATGACGACCATTAGTAATTTGAGCCATTTTTAGTTAAGGAATCTAAATGATCCTTTGATGAAAGTTTGGGAGAAATCTTTCTGTTAACATAATAGGTAGCTTGTATTCTCTTCTATGAAAAGGCCTAGGGTATATAATGTATTTCTTCCTTTTTCATCTATATTTATAATGTTTTCTCTTTTAAATAAAAGAAGTCTTCTGTGTTGTGTATCAGACAACAGCATTTGTGCCGGAATTGCAAAAGCTGGAGGGAGTTCAAGCTTCTGAAGTAGTAGTACCTAGAAAATCTGGCAAGAAAACTGGTAAAGGAAGTAAAGATGTGGAGGATGGTAGTAATCTTGTAGAACAAAGTGAGGAAGAGGAAAATGGCGAACCCCTAAAATCCAAGGGAGTGAAGAAGAATACAACACCGCGTGCAGGCAAGAAGAAGGCACCTGCAAAAGGGAAGATAAATAATAATGATAATGATGAAGAAGAGGATGAAGATGAAGACGATGATAACAGTGACATTGACAAGACGAAGAAGAATAAACCACAGATCAAACGCTCTGCAAAAAGAAAGCCCAAAGATAACAGTGATGGTGATGAATCTGAATATAGTGGTGACGAGAAGAAGCAAAAGACAAAGATGACATCCCGGGGAAGCAAAAAGAACAAGGGAAAGTGATGGAGGTTTCGGGTAGAAACAGGTATCATCATACCCCATATTTTGCAACATCTCTAATTTCAAGCTTAGGTTTATTTATTTAGCTGTGGTTATGCCTAGAAACTAGAAAGCTTAGAGGCTTTATGATGGGGAATGTTTTTTATTTCTGACTAAACCTGACATGCCACGTTTGTGTGCAATCTGCCATTTTGATGCCAAAACTAATTGGTGATTTTGCAAAGGAGAAACAATGTCAACTTGTTTGTAGCAAAAAGGATTTTGTTAAATATCTAAAGTTATTCTCCACTTTATTTCTTGAGAGCCAATTTCACTCAATTGTTGGAATTTTACCATAGCCTCAGGGACTTCTGAACGGGGCTTCTTTCAATTTCCATAACCCAGGTTCCCATGTCTCTATTTCATTGGGTCCTCATTTAGAATATCCATAAACAAAATAAATCAATGACAATTGTTGTTTGATTTTGAAGAATAAAATAAATAAATATAATAAATTCTCATAAACTAAGTATAGATAGACTAAAATCCCAAAGTTTCTTTTAATCAAAGATGTATAAAGTATAAATAAACACATATCTAATTGAAGTGACTATTTAACTAGCCTTTGCAATTTGCATTCTGAAGAACTTAAGGTTGGACTCGATTATACTGGTGCATAGGCCTACTAGTAAAAAAAATTAAAGAATTCAACTTCCAGGGTTCCATGAACCTGTTGGAAAGTTATGCTCCATCAAGTTTGGGCCTACATCGATTAGGGTTAGAAGAAATGTTGAAAATGGAATGGTTATTGGCCCAAATTATCGATTGGCCTAACCGATCTAGCTTGGCTAGGCAAACAGAAAACCGAACTATCTTCAAGAACTTCAACTGAGTTTGTAATAGCCTATTTGGTTACTAGTTGAGAAAGAGTTTTGTGCTTTCATATGATTATGATAACTTTTGGGGTGTGGAGGAGCACTAGGCAATAGTCAAATATTATTCCTCTCGATGAGGAGATCCTATTTGTGATTGAGAAAATCCATTATAATTAGATGTTTGTTTATATATATATATATATATATATATAAGAGTGGATTCTCTTATAAAAGAATTTTATTTTATTTTTCTTCAGAACAACAAAGACTTTAACCTATGACACAATGAATCATGTGTTCTACAACATAAACACACTCTTACTAACATAAACATCTAATTAATGGGTTTTCTCAACCACAAATATAAGGGTGTTTTTGGTATATTAACCAAAAAACTGTTTTTTATTTTATCAAACAAAAAAACTGATAAAACCAAAAAAAAAAAAAAAGATAAAAAATAGCACTTCCTCAATCTCTAAGAGCTTGTCCACAATTTATCTATTATCCATCTCATTTTTTTTGTTAGCATTATTAACTATTTGTTTTTAGGTAATCTGTAATTTTTTATTTCTAATCTTAAATTTTTTAAAGAAAAATTAAAATTAAATTATTTAATATTTAAATTAATATAAATTATTTAGTTGGTTTTTGTTAATTTCAAGCCTTTAGGATGGATCTATCCTTTTTTTTTAAATTTTATGTAACTAAGTAAAATTAACATTGTGTAATAAAAATAAAGAGAGGAAGTTATAGAAAAAAATATTGAATATAAATGTTTTATAATATTTATAATGACATGTTTGAAAAAAACAAATAGAATGAGATATCAATTAAGAAAGCATAAACATATGTTAATAAATGTCCCATACTTTTTAAGTCTAACTGAATTTGTCACAAACATAAAGGCCTACTTGTCAACTAAGGATCATTTGAAATTAATTTAGAAAAAAACTCATTATTTATTTTATTAACTATCATTAATTATATTATTTAAAATATCAATTAAAATATTCTATTTTTAATATATATTTTTTATCTAAATAACTTACGTTAACCCATTTTTAATAAATCCAAATTAACAAAGTTATTTAGAATAATTACAAACTATAGAAGAAAAAAATAAGAAATCCCCAGTTGTCGGTTCGGTTATTGGTTAGATTCGGGTTAGAATACCTTATAGGTTTTAGAACTATATAATTATATTATTTAAAATATCAATTAAAATATTCTATTTTAATATATATTTTTATTAAATAACTTACACTAACCAACTTTTGATAAATCCAAATTAACAAAGATATTTATGGTTAGGTCTTTTGGGTTATCGGTTAGATTCTTTAACCCGAATACTTTTTAGGCTTTTTTAAGGAAGGGATTTTTTTGATTTTGTCTGAGTTTTATCGAAAAACCCTTGTTTGATAAAAAGTAAGAAAAAATTGGTTTTTAAAATTTAAAGACTAATTTATCTTTTGACTTTAGAAGGTATGATATAGGTGAGAGAATGATGGTTTAGAGAGAAGATAAAATTAGAGGGTAATTTTGGTATTTAAATGATAAAATTATTTGATTTGATGGTTGATAAGATGTTTGAGTTTTAGGATAAAAATTGGATTTTATCCCAAAAACCTCTTCATCAAACGAGTTCTTAGAGTTTTAGAACTATATAATTATATTATTTAAAATATCAATTAAAATATTCTATTTTTAATATATATTTTTATTTAAATAACTTATATTAACCAACTTTTGATAAAATCAAATTATTAACAATAGAAGAAAGAAAATAGAAGAAATACCCAATGTCGGTTCGGATCTTCGGGTTATCGGGTAGATTCTCTAATCCGAATATCTTCTAGGGTTTTAGAACTATATAATTTTATCTCGCTCAAAGTCGGCGCACAATCGCGCAGGGAGTCCGATACTTCATCAAAGGTTCTTCCTTTTTCTCTCTTTCTTTGTGCATGTATGTAGTTCTGCATCTAGATTTGCTTGATTCATATATTTACGTTTTCCCATTGAGGTATGCAATTTGAATTGAAGAATCTTTTCTCTAAGTAGCGGATAGTTTTTTATAACGTGTCTGATTATTGTCGGAGAGTCGTCTTGATGATCAGTTTTCTGATTGGATTGAACGATGCAAGACTTCTCTTTCAGTGTTTGAATGGTTTATTCAGTGATATTCATTGATGTCTCTTGTTGCTTGCTGATGATAAGTTCTGTTTCTGCCATTATGTTAATCTTCTCTATAGAAGTATAGGTCTAAAACATGGATCTGATCTCTTCATTAAGTTTTCTTCATGCGAAGTGTTGAAAGGCTTTAATGGGTTTGTGTTTACATTCTCTGTTTATTCTCCCACCGATAGAATGCTGTTGCACATTGAAATTGGATCCTATTGTGTTTCTTATGTAAAAAATTTGCTACTATTGCTAACTGGAGACCATAGTTTCAGTAGACATTGTTTTTCTCTGATGCTGATTTTATTATTAATCTTGAAGAGCAGTCCAATTGGTATACTTTTTGTTCTTCCTATCATCTCTAAGTTCCTTGTCATAGTTATGTTTATTGTTAACCTGATCAATGGTTAGGCATGTAAAATCTGACCTTTAACAATTCTTTGTCATGCTGAGGAATCTCATTAATCTGATATCTCCTCTACTTAGGTACATTTGAGATTCAAAAGTCTTTTAACTACCTGAGCAAAAATGTCTGGGTATGTAACTACTTCATTACCATTCTCTTTCCTATATGTTCTTCTTTATTGATCATTAAGAACTAAAAGTGTTACTCTGATGGATACAAAAAACTTTACTTTTGACATTCAAATTGTATTTATTGTAGTGAGGAAGTTGTTGTTGAGGCTCCGACCCCAGTTCCAGTTCCAGCTATCGGTGAGCCGATGGATATTATGACAGGTTTGCAGCTTGTTTTAAGAAAATCTCTAGCACATGGTGGGCTAGCTCGTGGTCTTCATGAAGGTGCAAAGGTTGTTGAGAAGCATCATGCCCAGCTTTGTGTATTAGCTGAGGATTGCAACCAACCAGATTATGTAAAGCTTGTGAAAGCTCTTTGTGCAGACCATAATGTCAGCTTGATCACAGTCCCTAGTGCTAAGACCCTTGGAGAGTGGGTTGGTGTAAGTAAAAAAATCTCACTAGGCAATGAGTTTATTAATCCATGTTTTTATTTTAATACTTTTTAATTTGCTGTTGATGCAGTTGTGCAAGATCGATTCTGAGGGAAAGGCAAGAAAAGTTGTCGGTTGCTCATGCGCTGTTGTTAAGGTACTTTGTTTTTGATATAGCTTATTGAAAATGAGGTTATATGTGTACATGTTGGTTGGATAATGTGTTATTTAAAATTAATCTTGAATAACCCACATCAAACAAGACTTTAATCAGAAAAAAAAAAACTTATGCCTGTTTTCTGTTTTTCACATTTTAGGATTATGGTGAGGAAAGTGCAGGTTTAACTGTTGTTCAAGAATATCTCAAGAACCATTAAGCAAGAGACCAGACATAGATGTTGTCAAGTAATTTGGCTATGTTGGATTCTTTCTATTAAATTTTCCTAGATTGCTGACAATTTTGATTTTAGGTAAATTTTTGCTGCTTGTTTCTGTTGTAAGAAAGAATTGAAGAAGGCAGAATTATGTACTTTTTAAAAGTTAATTTGTTGAGCCTTTAATTGCCTTGGATGAGTTTTGTTACAGCTTATGAATATGTCAAAGCTGTAATATATGCTTATGGTTTAATTGAACTGAACTCAATTCAATTGGTTCTAAAGGTGGATTTAAGTTATTTAAAAAAAAAATAAGAGACTTAAATTGGTCTCAATCAAGAATTGATCCATAAACCTTGTCCTTCAATAATTGAGATTGAACATAAATGTTGAAAAACAAAATAATCATAATATAATAGTTGGTCTTTATTATTTTTCCTAAGAAAGGTTGAACTGATTTTATGCAGTTTTTTTTTTTTTCTAATTTTTAAATTTATTAAGTTAAAGACTTTCAAATATTATTAGTGGAATTCTATAAACAAAAAAGTTTGATTGGATTGATTAAGTTACCAATTTAAAAGAATTCAAATCTACAGCCAATTTAACTTAGCTAACTAGATAGCACTCATTTGTCAATTTCGGTTAATCTCAATTAGTCAACGACCTTTTCTCTGTTTTCAATATCAATCATATATTCTAAATATGTAATTTATGGACAAACATCAATTAAAAACCCTAAGTCTTAAATTACTTATAAATGTTAAAAACATCATCTCTAAGCATAATGGGTTTTTATTGTTAGATTCTGTTACGACTTGTTTCGTAAGGTGTGTTTTGGGTTCAAGAATCACGTTCTTGATCTATAAGACCGGTGAAATTCTACAATCAAAGGGCAGCGGAAGGTTTTCAATAGAGAATTTGGGGGGAGGGAATAGAAGAATCAAGGGTGCGAAGAGAAATACTGTTGGTCTATACCAAACAGTCCATAGTAATTAATAATAGATGAATATGGCAGAAGTTCATATATCTTCATTATTCTATTCATGGGTCCTTGGTGAAGAAAGATCAGCCATATATATGTGATGTCTTGCCCCCAAAATATTCGGTTACAACAATAACTAGAAAATAACAGAATTCAGTTTGTAAAGTAGGAAAAAAAAAGCAAAACAAAATAATAATACAACAAAACAGAAATATGGCCCATGTGCACCCTAGGACCGAGACCGGGTGTCGAGAAAGGTTGCTGGAATTTATTCTAGGACCGAGGCCTTGATACGTAGGCCTAACAGATTTTTTAGTCTAAATCTTTAATCCTTAAGTCTATAATCTATATACTCTATGTCGATAAATTGAGATAAACTGTAATTGCGGAAACGTACCTGGATCTTGAATGAAGAACGGTTCATTAAGCCGTTCTTCGTTATTCTCTTCTTCTTGATATTGGATCTGGACCTGAATCTGAATGTGGATCTTCTCGTTCTGGATCTGGACCTGGATCAGAATGTTTGATGTGGGTGGGGTTTAAGTCTTCCAATCCTATATCGATAGCCCTCTTTAATATTTTGAGAGATGAATAATCAACCTTATTGTTCGATGAGAGAAACAAATCGGTAGGCTATCTATATGGGTTGGGGACCTAGCCCTAATATACCCATTTATTATTCGGCCCATCAACGAAATAATGAATGGTATTTCTGCTTCTACACAAATATGTCCCCATACTTATTATAAATGTCTACATAAGCCCATAACCTTTATACTTTAATAGATCACTTTATTTGAGCTTTAATCTTTATTATGATAACAACTAATATACAATTATTAAATAATATATGTACCCAAATATTGGAAATAATTCCAACAATCTCCCACTTGGGTCATATAATATTTCCTTCAATTGTATATTATAACTTTAAGAGCTCAGAATATTGTTATCATTACAAATACATCTATATCAATCTCGTCCATCAATTATAACAACATAGGATTAAAGCGGTTTTTGTTACATTAATTCGTAACTAAACCCTCAATAGTCACATATGTCAATACAATCAAATGACATAGATTAAACATGGGTGTGTAGTGTGGATTAACATGTAGTGTGATCTTTAACATGTCTAATACCAACTGGTCCTCCTTTATTCCTTATAGAGATCAATCTGAATAACTTTAAAATCTTGATTTTCTTTAAAAACTAAATCTTTAATTTCTTTAGAAACTAATTCTTTAATGTGCACATAAATTCCAAATTGTATCTATACAAGCATCATATTACAAACTCCCACTAAAACTGTATATCATCTAAATATGTAATATCCATATGAACAATATGTTCATGAAAGACCTCGGATAACAAATATTTAGAGAACGGATCCGTAATTTTAGAGTTTGTTCAAATATGCTCAATAGATAAATAAACATTATGAATTCTTTATTTTCCAAATAGTTCGACTTAGTCGAACTCATATTACTCTTAAGGTAAAAGAATTGCAAATTATTGTCACGTAATATCTTTAGTGGTCTTTCTATATCATTCATAATTTGCAACCCCGTGACAAAATTTTGCAGTCGGATTCTTTAATTGGATACCACAAAACACCTAATAAATTCTGCCATCAACTTGAAATAATTCGAGTGTCTACTTAACACTCTTCCAAAAAAAATTAATTCTTTAAACTAAAACGATGTGGCACGAATTTTCGACTGTTTTAGTATCCAACAAATTCGAATCAATATACCAAATGATCTCTATCCGATTCGATTTCACTATATGAGTATGTAATGTTTTGTTCTTAAAATATCACATTAGTTGTTTGGTTGCTTTCTTAATGATCCAAACTAGAATCCTTGCTTTCTTAAGGTATTTGCTAAGTGAACACTATTTATGTTATTTTTGTTTCAATCTTTTATTTTTCCTACACACAATTGATGTGAGTTCATATAGAGACTATGTCTCCCTTTAGACAACTACAATTCACATCAATTAACTTAAGTGTAAATAAGAAAATCCAAATTAGATGCATGAGAATACATTATTGTAACTCTGACTTTAATGCATTACTTTTGAAACAAAATAAAACATATATTATTTATGAAATCTTTATTCTAATAATACCCTTAGCAATTTTAACCATTTTAGATATAATTCTTAAAAATACAACAAATTCTAAATATGTCTTAAAAATTATATCATATAAAATGAACTTAAGATGTTGACAAAAAAATAATCCGTATAAGCAGAAGTGTTAACTTGATTAGATAACAAAACAAATGAACAATCATACTCACAAAATTTTAATAATCACATAAATTCAAAATAATGGTACGTCTCATCATAAGATACCAAACGCAACATTAATATTTAGTCTTTGGACATTAAATATTAACTTGCAAACGGTACTCTTTTCTAGTAATCAAATATTAACAATAAGTCCTGTCAAATAATTGGTTATCTTTGGATATTCCAATTATTCACATGGCCCACCGAATAATTGTTACATATTTATTACCACATGTGCATAATGTTATTCTGACCAATTATTTATCTTCCTTTGGGCCGATTAAATAACCGCATGAAATAATACACACTACCTTCTTAATTTATAAAACATATTAACTTTCACAAGAGAGCCTACTTTAGTAGGATGTTGCTTCAATTAATTGATTTAATAAATTAATAAATTATGTACATACTTTAAGTGTGTAACTCGACCAATTATTAAACTTCCTTTTGTCCGATTAATAACCGCATAGTTACAAACACAATCGTCTTAATCTTATAAAACAAATATATTCTATAAATTAATAATTTGTACATTATTTAAATTTGCAATCCGACCAATTATTAATCTTCCTTTGGGCCGATTAACAACCGCATAATTACAAATTTAAGTGGGCCTAAAATTGTACCAAATTTTGAATGTGTTATTAACACCGAAAATCTGAATGTTGTTTTATGTATCAAAATTGCATAAATTCCATATGTGTTACACAAAACAAATAATTGTGATTTTACTAATCACTCAATTATTTCTTAATATCAATCAACACAATATATACATAAAGACCGAAATATGTATATATATTCGAATGTGTAATATAACATGATTGATTATTCATCCAAATATAATAATCATAATAAATAATTAAATAATCAATTACACATATTACCCAAAATTCTAAATTTATCAATTATTAGGTTAGTTGATTTCTTTAATTCTGGATAAATAACTTAATGATAAATAAGTTATTGATATTTATTTATTCTTTAATTGTAAATTATTATTTTTAATAAAATAATAATCTCTTTATTCTTGTCTTTTCTTAATTTCTGAATATATTTATATAAATTGACTTTTTTTTTAATTTCTGAATATATTCTATACATTAATTAAGTCATAAATTAAATGGATGATACATCCGTTTTTATACTAATTCATTAAATATATTACAAACTTAATGTAATCAATATTTATAAAAGATTATAAACATAAATAACTATTTTTCTTTACTTAATTCTCAAATCATAACCTATATCATATATATATATATATATTAAAGTTTTAAAATTCTAGAATTCCATAATATATTTTACTTTATTCATTGTATATAAATGTATTAATACATTAACAATTATTTCAGGAATAAATATTTCTTCAATCTTTAACTAATTAAAATAATATTATCATTATTTTAATTCCTTAAATTAATTATAATAAGTATAATAATTAATTATTATTCTAAAACAAAACTGAATTCCTTAATTCTTTATTCTTTTATAATTATTATTAAATTCATACACATATACATATCAAATATAACCAAAATATATATAATATATTAATTAATATCTTCTTAATTATCTAATATATTTCACTTTCTTAATTATATATATATATAACTCTTCAAATATTCTTACTAAAAATTATATATATAATTCTTGATTTTATTTTCGTTTCTATACCTTTAATCTTTAATGTTATCCTTAATTTCTTTTATGACATATACATTAATTATTATAAATAATTAATATCTTAATTAAGTTATAAAAAAAAAACTTAATTAGAATTTGAAGAGTTCTTTATTTCATAATTCCTCAATATATATAATTACATTCCTTAATTAATAATAATAATAATAATTAATTATTATTCTTAAAACATTAAATCCCTTAATTAATAATATTAATAATTAATTATTATTCTTAAAGTATTAAATTCCTTAATTAATTCTTTAATTATTAATTTGACAAATTCTTTAAAAAAAAATTAGCATAATTATATAATTAATTAATTCCTTAATTAATAATAATTAATCATAATTAATTATTATTCTAAAATCTGAATTCTTTAATTAATTATAATTACTAAATTCCTATATAATATATATTTCTTTAATTAATTATTTAAATAATAATTAATATAATTAATTCTATAATTAATAACAAATATATAACTTCAAATAAATATATATAATAAAAATAATTTCTCCTTAATTATCTCACTTTTTATTATATATATATTATTTAAAATTATTCTCTTTGTAAAGAAAACCAAAAAAACCTATTCAACTTCTTTATCATCCAGTTATTATAGGGTATTCAACTTTTTTATCCTTACTATTATCATTAAACCCTTACAAATCCAATGATGTATACTAATCCTTATTAGTTCTGATCATCCTTACTAATATCATTAAACCCTTACAAATTCAATGATCTGTACTAATCCTTATTAGTTGTGATCATGAAGAACATATATGAATATGTTTTAAAATTCTTATAAACAAATTTCAATAGATAGACATAGAGATGACTCTGATACCACTTGTTAGATTCTTTAGTCTAAATCTTTAATCCTTAAGTCTATAATCTATATACTCTATGTCGATAAATTGAGATAAACTGTAATTGCGGAAACGTACCTGGATCTTGAATGAAGAACGGTTCATTAAGCCGTTCTTCGTTATTCTCTTCTTCTTGATATTGGATCTGGACCTGAATCTGAATGTGGATTTTCTCGTTCTGGATCTGGACCTGGATCGGAATGTTTGATGTGGGTGGGGTTTAAGTCTTCCAACCCTATATCGATAGCCCTCTTTAATATTCTTGAGAGATGAATAATCAACCTTATTGTTCGATGAGAGAAACAAATCGGTAGGCTATCTATATGGGTTGGGGACCTAGCCCTAATATACCCATTTCTTATTGTTCGATGAGAGAAACAAATTGGTAGGCTATCTATATGGGTTGGGGACCTAGCCCTAATATACCCATTTATTATTCGGCCCATCAACGAAATAATGAATGGTATTTCTATACCCATTTATTATTCGGCCTATCAACGAAATAATGAATCGTATTTCTGCTTCTACACAAATATTTCTACACAAATATGTCCCCATACTTATTATAGATGTCTACATAAGCCCATAACCTTTATACTTTAATAGATCACTTTATTTGGGCTTTAATTTTTATTATGATAACAACTAATATACAATTATTAAATAATATATGTACCCAAATATTGGAAATAATTCTAACATTTATAACTAGTTATTTGTCTTTCTTATTTCAGTATATATGTTTGCATGGCGTGTTTTTTAATTATGGATAAATATATTTTTTATTTTAAAAAAACAGCTCTGTAAATCCAGTTATCCTAAAAACTAATCATGCCCTAAAATGATTTAAAAGAAATAGGGTAATATATAATTATCTCAATACATTCAATTAAGTTTTAAATATCTCTTTATACATAATTTTATTTTAAATTGCTCTTTATATATTTTTATTTTTGTTTGAAATTACTTTTGGTATATTTATTATTATTTGAATTTACACCATAAATATTTAAAATGTTATAACCGGTTAATTTGTGTTGAAAATAGGCACAAATTTATCTTATAAACTATATATTCATTTTTATTTTTCTAAGTTCTATTGACTTCTTCAACTCTATTCTCGAATGACGACGCATTTACTATGTTCCATTTTCAAGCAATGATGTTGCAGACAAGGCGGAGCTAAGATTTAAAATTTACCCGGATTAAAAACATTTAATAAAATCTACTCGAACTATAATAATAATAATAATAATAAAATAAACAAAATATACTCAGTTTACTATAGCTAATTCCCTTTAACTGCGGATAAACTATCAATAACGATAGTAATTTTCGATTGTTATTGACATTTGCAAACAAAATATTTTGAACTACTCGGGCTACCGTTTGTGTATGTTTGTACATAGATCTGTCCTTGCTTAGAACATTTTTGATTATAAGTCATAAATTTTGTTTGTCTATGACAATTAATTATGTCTGTGTAGTGAGGTTATGACTTTATAGAAGATGTATTTTTTTAAGAAAGTAACATTAAAAAAAATCATTACCCAACCGTTTGCATAATATTCATAATGAAAATAATAAATATTTTCTTTCTAAAATGGGACTAAAAAAACTAATTATTACTCAATCTTTGTATAGTGGAGATGGGAGTAGCAATTCTCGTACCTCTCGTAGGTTAAGCGAGCGCTCTACCATCTAAACTACATCCTTATACTTATTCAATTATCTCAAACAATGTCAATTGACGCTCATTTTTAAGTCTAATTTTAGCATAGAGGATCAAGTCCCTTAAAACCAAGAAAATAGTTAAGATTTATAATCTACTCGGGCTAAATTTTTTTTTTAATAAAATCTACCCGAACTAGAATGATAATAATATCAAGCAAACAAACAAAATATACTTAGTTTATTGTCGCTAATTCCTTTTAGCTGCGGAAATTTATCAATAACGACAATAATTTTTTGTTCTTATTGGCATTTGCATACAAAATATTTTGGGCTACCCGGGCCACAGCCCAGGTATGCTTGTACATAGCTTGTAGACTAAGATGATGAGGGGATTGTTACTCATTCGTCTTCTCTATATTTAGATATTGTGTGTTTGTGTTGTGTCTCTAAAAATAATCTCTAAGATCATTTTCAACCCATAAACTCATTCTCAAACCCAAAATGCATTAATATCATATCAAATAGTAATTCATCTCCAACCAAAAATTCATTTCCAAACTCAAAAGAATATTCTTAAAATATTCTTTTTTTACTCTAACTTTATTACATTTTCAATACTACATATATATTTATCAACCTTACAAAATGGACCCAATACTTTTTCAAACTTACGGCCATTGGAAAAAATTGTGATAAAATTAATTATAAATCAGTAATTTATAAAAAAAAATAAATAAAAATAAATTAAACATAATTAATTTAGAAATCTCATTTTTTTTCTTTCAATTTTGTAGATTTTAACCGATTATTGTATTTTATTTTAATAAAAGTAGTTTTTTTTTTTAATTTTTAGCTTTATGATATTTAAAACATATTAATAAAATATATTTCGTCAACACACAAGATGAGACTTTACCAATCATGCCTAGATACCCGTAGACCAGTTTTTCTGAAAAAGATAAAAAAAAAATTAAACTTATAAATAAATTATACAAGCAATTAAATATATAAAATTGACTTAAGTTAAAATTTGAATGACCAAATTAAAGTTTTATAAAATATTTGAGTTTGTGAACAGTATAGGAAAAGAAATGGATGAAGAACTCACATTGCTTTGCGTATATGGTGATGGGTTGGAGTGCTTAAAATTCTAGTTTAAGTTTGTATAGGTAGGACTATTGGAGATGACCTAAACGATATAAAATATTGATGTTGAAGGAGAGAAAAATGTCAAATAGTTATATGATTAAATGTAAATAATATGATAGAGATTATGAGATATAAAAAATGATATCGTAATACTAAATTTGTAATATGATAGAATAGATATGACTTACACCAAAATGACGGATATCCCGAGAATAAATTGATAGTGAGAATGAATATAATTTTATTTGAAAATAAAATTAGTTTATTAGTAAATATAACTTCTAATCTATAAAAACATAACTGAGTTGAAACCTTAAGCAATTAATGATTTGAAATTAATTATTAAAAAAGTTTAAATTTTGATCATAGAATAAAAATTATTTATACTTAAAATTAAGTTCTTCATTTTGTTTTTGTATGATTTGAAAGATTCAAACTATTTCAATCAAAAATAATTATACAAAAATAATTTCAAATAAAAACAAATTTATAATGTATAAAAATATATTTATAACTTTAATTAAATCCAATAAAACCCCCCAAAGTAATTTCCTCTTGTTACCTTGCATCGTTTCTCTCCTTTTCCAGTTTCCTCACCCGGTTCTTCTTCTTCTTTTCCCTCCAATGCTTCTTGTTCTCCCCCAACCCTTGTTGTTTTTCCTTCTTCTTCCCCCATTCGATCATATTTTGATTGGGGTGCGGTCTCCTTTTTCCGCCGCCGCTGTCAGGTCTTCTCCTCCCCCCGGTGCCTACCGCTGAACCAACGACTGGAATTCATCGTCGCTAGAGTTATGCCCTTGAGAAGCCATCTAGACGTGGCCGCGGATTCAACATAAAGCCCCAAAAATCAGAAACTAAGCCGCCGAAGTTTATGTCTTTCTTGCTGAGCTCTCTTTGGGCTAATAAAAGAATCCGTCTTTGGCGCAAACTATCAACATATAGATCTTTTTCTCACATGGGTTTTACTCAAACCGCCAATTCAAACATATCTGGTAAGAATAAACCCAGAATTTAAACTGTAGTAGTCATACTTATAAATTGAAAAATATGAGTTGTTACTATTATCCCCTTTGTAATTGTTTCTTTGAGCAGGTTCTGAAATGGATAATAGCATATACAAAATTCTAACAATCGATCGTTGGGAGTCGCTTAATCACATGGATTACAAATTAGCCTCTCTCAGAGAAGTCCATGGAAAGCTAGCTTTGAAATTTCTCAACTGGATTATCAAACAACCTGCCATGGATCTTGCCCACATAACTTACATTAATTGCATTACAATACACATATTAATCCGAGCTCGAATGTACGACCA
This sequence comes from Impatiens glandulifera, assembly GCF_907164915.1. NCBI lineage: Eukaryota > Viridiplantae > Streptophyta > Magnoliopsida > Ericales > Balsaminaceae > Impatiens > Impatiens glandulifera. Next base: position 55,403,702 of record NC_061862.1, on the reverse strand, counting down.
AGCCAAGTCAATCCTAAACCGTTTCTCCGACATGGGTGTCGGATCACGTCCAGCATTCGAAGCTCTCTTGAAAACATATCGCCTCTGCAAGTCAAATCCATCAGTTTTTGAGATTTTCATTAGGGTCCATTTACAAAATGGAATGATTGAAGATGCAATTGAGATATTCAGTTTGATGAGTTCTCAAGGTTTCAAACCATCTGTTTCCACTTGTAACATGATCCTTAAAGCTGTGACGAAAGAACGTCCAATTGGGTTGGTTTGGTTGTTCTTCAAGAATATGCTCGATAGGAAAATCTGTCCTGATATTTGTACATTTAATATACTGTTGCGAGTTCTCTGTATCGATGGGAAGCTCGAAAAAGCTTTCCATATTTTCGAGAAGATGGAAGGAGTTGGTTATGTTCCTAGCTTAGTTACATATAACACTTTGCTTTATTGGTGTTGCAAAGAAGGGAAATATAAAGCGGCATTTGATATAATTGAGAGAATGTGTAGGAAAGGTCTTGAAGCAGACGTTTGCACGTATAATATGCTTATAGATGATATGTGCCGAAATAACAGAACTGCCGGAGGCTATTTATTACTTAGGAAGATGATGAAGAAGAAGAAAATGAAGTTTTTTCCTAATGAAATAACTTATAACACTGTTATCAATGGTTTCATTAAGGAAGGGAAGCTTGAAGTTGCATTGAAGGTCTTGGATGAGATGTCGAAATTCAATCTTTCGCCAAATTCGGTTACTTACAACACTTTGATTCATGGGTTTTGTCGGAATGGTTGCTTTAAAGAAGCTTCAAGACTAGTTGATGAAATGGAGGCTAAAGGTTTAAGTCCTAATGATGTTAGTTATGGATCTGTTCTTAATGGGTTATGCAAGTTTGGGAAGATAAATTCAGGAAGAATTCTTTTTGAAAAGATGAGAAAGAAAGGTTTAGTTATTGGTTGTATTGTATATACGATTTTGATAGACGGTTTATTCAAAAACGGAGATTTCGACGAAGCTATTGACATTTTCGATAAGATGTTGAACGATGGTATCAATCCAGATTTTGTAACTTACTCTGTTCTTGTAAACGGATTCTGCAGAGCAGGAAAGATGAACAAAGCGAAAGAGGTAATGGGTAAGATGTATAAAGAAGGTTTTGTACCGAATAGCATAATATTCTCTACGTTAATTTATAACTTATGCAAGTATGGAAATGTTGATGGAGCTATGAGCATTTACGTTTGTATTTATCGAACTAACCGGGAGAGAAGTCTTTTCGATTGTAATGTGTTGTTAGGGTCACTTTCTAGAGAAGGGCGTGTTTTAGAGGCAGAACAGTTCATTCGTCATATGGTCAGAACCGGTTTGGTTCCGAATTGTGTCGGTTTTGATTTGGTTATGAATGGATATGCGAATGTGGGTGATGGGTTGAAAGCGTTTTCGTTGTTTGAAGAAATGGTTGAATTGGGTATTGAACCGAGTTTCTACACGTATGGGATTCTTCTTAAAGGATTATGCAAAGGCGGGAATTTGGAGGTGGCGAGTCGTTTTTTGAATGATCTTCGGTTTATTCCTAAAGCGATTGATTTGGTTTCGTACAACACTTTACTGGCTGGAGCTTGTAGATTGGGAAATTTGAAAATGGCGGTTTATGTTATGGATGAGATGGTTAGAAATGATATTATCCCAAATAACTACTCTTACTCTTCGCTTTTTGCGGGATTTTGTAGGAAAGGTAAGATAGTTGCGATGGTTCTTGTAATGGAGAAAGCGATTAGAAGGGGAATTTTACGTTTGGATGATCAGGTTACGTTTACTTGTTTGATTAGTGGTTTGTTTAAGGCAGGTCAGTCGAAAGCGGCTACTTATTTCTATGAACAGCTGGTGAGGAACGTCAGTTGTCTAGATTTGGTTGCGTTTAATGTTATCATTAATGGTTATGCTAGAATTGGTCAGATGGTTAAAGCCGAGAAATGCTTTTCAAAGATGAAAAGTATCGGATCTTCACCTGATTTAGCTACGTTTAACGTTCTCTTACGTGGGTATTTGCGTAAACGCGATTTATCTAGGTGTTTTACGTTAGTTAATGATGTGATTAAGATTGGTCTTAAACCTGATAGGCTTACGTACCATTTGCTTATCGAAGGGCTTTGCGGATTTGGTTTAACCGACTTGGCGAATAAATTCTTAATTAAGATGGTTTTGGATGGGGTTGGGGTCGATTTGAGAACTTTTAATGTTCTAATATCGGAGTTTTGTGAGAAGGACGAGATAAGAAAGACGTTTGAGCTGTTGAATGTCATGAACGAAATGGGTGTTTCGCCCGATATAAATACATATGGTTCCTTACTTAAAGGACTGAGAAGAGCCTCTCGTTTCGAAGAGTCGGTTATCCTTTTACACGAAATGTTGGCAAGAGGTTTCGTTCCTACAGATAGACAATATGCGACCATCGTTAAAGGTATGTGTAAGAAAGGGGATATAAAAGGTGCATTTAAGTTGAAAGATGAGATGAAAGAACTTTTTATAACCGAGCCTGAAAAAGCAGAAGGTTGTTTAGTAAGAGGTCTTGTGTTGAGAGGGAAGGTTGAAGAAGCGAATCTCGTTATCGATTGTATGGTTCGTGGGAGAATTCTTCCTAATGTGTCTATTTTCACTACAGTTATGCATGGATTATGCAAAATGATGGATATAACTGGGGCTTTACATTTGAAGAGGGTTATGGAGATGAATTGCGTTAAACTTGATGCAATCGCGTATAATGTTCTTATCAAGGGCTTATGTGAGAGTGGAAACGCAGGCGGTGCGTTTGAATTGTATGATGAGATGAAACGGATAGGTGTTTGTCCAAATAGCAACACTTATGGTGTTCTTCTTGATGCTATCGAGACAGAAGGTTGTCGTGTGAATGGAAGATTGTTGATAACGGATCTTCAAGATAGAGGATTAATATCTAGAGAAGAATCAGAGGAAGAAGAAGATCTGGAATTGCAGTTGATGATGGCTAGGAAGAAGATGAATTCTTTAACTCACAGAAGAAATCAATGGCGAAAAAAGAGACTATAAGTTAGATATAGGGTGGTTAGTTGGTAGAGTAAGTTATTGTAAATTAGATGATATTAGAGATATAAATATATAATTTTTCAAAAAAAAATTATTTGATAGATTGATTTCAAAAAAACTCAAAATCCAATAATCATATCTGAATAACAATAGTAACAATATTTGCAATCTAATCTTAAACAATAAAATTGAAATGAATAAATTATAATTTAATTACTAACAATTATCCTACTTAATAATATTCTAATTCTTCTATTTGTGTCTATTAGTTCAATATCAAATTATCTAAATAAAACAATGTCATCAAATCTTATTCTCAAGATGTTTTGAAGTCTCTTAAAGAATATTGTCCATGAACCATTTTGCAGTAGACCTGCAAAACAAACTACATTAGCTGATTTGCAATAAAAAAAAGATTATAGAGGAGAACATTACCCAGCTAATTCTTGTAACTTCTTCAAAAAACCATTTTCTTCTCCTGATTTCTCATCAGTTTTCTTGGAAACATTGTGGTTTTGAGTGTTGGCCTTTTCAGCTGAAAACAGGAATCAAGTTTTGAATGATGTAAATTATGAAGAAAATATTAAATATTGTATGTCAAAAAAATATTTCACTCCATATATATACACATTTTGAATGATGATCAGTTGGGAGGAAAATATAGAACATTGTCTGTTATTTGTAAAAGAAAAATAAACCAAGCATGGGAATAATGGTGCAAGAGATTCTGAGGGTGGTTTTTACCAGCTTGCTGAATTTTAGGACGCTCTTGTGTACGGGCATTGGGATTCTCATTGAAGTAGGCGAGTTGTTCAAGTACTTCCCGCTCCATCACACTGCAAAAAGCATAACATGAACACATAAAATCATTCAAAATATCCTTACAACATTTGTAGAAATGTTGAGGACAATTTTTTTTTTTCTTTATAATAAAAGTCAGATTATTTCAAAATTATACCTAATCCGTTTAGGAATGGTAACTTTAACAGTGAAAAGGTGGTCTCCACGTAGTGTCGATTTGTTTAGCTTTGGCACACCTTTTTTCGCCAATACAAGCACATGTCCAGGTTGAGTACCAGGAGGAATATGAAGATCAATGCTTCCTTCTACTGTCTTTACCTGTCAAATTACCAATCAAGTATTATGCTACTGCAGATTAAATGCCTCCATATGTTGATTATTTATGTGGATAACAATTATTCTCACAAATCAATTTACCTTAACAACACCGCCTAATATAGCATCTAGATAACTAATCGAAACAGTTGAAAGTAGATTTACGCCATCTCTTTCTATCTCTGGTATCTCTTCAATATCTAGGTACACATAAAGATCTCCTGGAGGACCCCTGTTGAAAACAAAATGAGGAAAAGATCTTTAGACATGTTGATGTTCTGAATATATGGGATAGGCACAACTATTTTCTTAATAACCAATAAAAAAAAGTTAATAGTAGAAGTGAAGCATTTACCCTTTTGGTCCAGCATCACCTTCTCCAACCACCCGGAGAATACTTCCCTTGTTAACTCCAGGTGGAATCTTAACTGTTATGTCTTTCTTAACACGCACACGCCCCTCACCCGAACACTTATTACAGTTTCGAGAAATGAACTCACCACTCCCACTACATTTTGGACATACTGAAACCTATAGTTGATGGACAAAAAAATAATATAAGAAATTTAAGAGGTGCGCTGTGTGTTGCTAATATATACTCATTAATTAGTTGGGGGCAAGGGTAGTTTATTCATTGTGGCTTAATGTACTACTCTATTAATATCATGTCCTAAAGAGCGTAATACAACAACAGCACTCCCGAGGATGTAGACAACTATTGGCTAAACCTCATTAAATCTTGTGTTTTCCCTATTCTTTTAGATTGTATGGTTAATTGAATCAACAAGGTGGTTTTATCATAACTTAAGATGAAAATTCTGTTAGGAAATTTCCCTTCTGACGGTAGAGATAGGAGATAAGAAGATGCTAGAAAGACACCCACTTCTAATTTAAAACTAACAATGGACTTATCAATATACATCCGGATATAAAATAATTCATTATGTTGCTCAAGGCAATTTATCAACTAATTTAAATGATTAAGTACTTATTTGAATTAAGTTCATTTAATAACTGCTATTTAAAATCACCAATTATTTAGATGAAGCTCAAATCAGGTTAAAAAGATTAAGCTATAAGGTCGCTTAATTCGGTAATATAGTAAGACCAACAAAAAACAACTTTTTAAACTAGTGTTTAATGACTTTCACAATAATAATTTCACATTTTATCAAATCAACATACATATGAAGTACTTCAGTTATAGATTTTTATTTGGTTTATTCAACATTTATTTTTCACTCTTAACTCATTCGACATTTAAAAAATTCAAGTATTCATACCTCAACACTTAGTTTTCAGTTTTATCAAGCGCATTCTTAAGTGATAAAAGTTGTGCTATCACATCTATCTACATCCTAATTAATCTCATTACAATATGGTCTTAAGGGCCATACTATCCAAGTGAAACTCTGAATGTCCAAAAAATCGCATAGAAAATTACCTGTGAAAACAAGCCAAATGGTGTTTGCTCAGTTCGCATAACTTGACCCCTGCCACCACAAGTGGAACATATCCTCATTTTGGAGCCCGCTTTTGCTCCAGTTCCAGAACAGGCTTCACATGCTTCAAGATGTGAAATTTCAAGTTCCTTCTCCGCTCCAAATATGACAGCAGAAAAATCCAAAGTCACATCATATCTGAAAAGCGTATCACATTGTAAGAGAACCTTAGAAGAAGAAAACAACCATAGGTTATAAAATTAGATTTCTATATAAAAACTTATAATTTGAATTACATAGGATTTCAGATGAATCAGAATATTGTCAACTATGATGCAGTTAACAAACAGGCACCAATACAAAAGAAATCCAGTTGTGAACAGTTCACAATACAATGATACTTAATACCAGGATAAAACTAAAGGTGTAAGAGGCTGAGGTCTCAAATTCGATTCCACTAATTTTGTAGTGGAAAATTAATCATAAAAGTATCAAATAAAATAACAAATGTTTCATTTTTTTATAACAAGTCAAGTTTGAGGATCTAAAGCAGCAATCCTTTGAGATGAAACAAAGGCCAGTTACATAAGCTAATTGGAAAATTGTGAATCTGAATTCAACAAAAAGTTAACATACCGAATGTCTTCACCTTTAGCAACAGTACTACGCCCACGAGTGCTGAATCCTGTGTCCATTCCTTGAAAACCTCCCATGGAAGACCCGAAAAATGTCTCAAATAGATCAAAAGGATTGGTCTGCAAAAGGATTGTGCCCATTGTAGTGTTGTAGCAATTAAATCATGATAATGCCACATTTTATGTGCTAACAATTGTTGATAAACATGGTTATACTTGAGAAGGACCAGTTTAGAGGTATTCTCCTAATTATATGACACCTGTTCTTCCTCAACATTAACACTTCTTTTTTGTTTTTTTAATTTAATATACTGTGGAGAAGGGCAAAACTCTTATTACAATAGTCAAAGATAGCCTTCTGAAACATATTTCTCCATCTTTTTTTTTCTTTTTTTTTTATCAAGAGATGGAGAAGTGACGATTTATAAGGCAACACAGGGACAGAGAGAAGGAGTTGGAGTTCAAAGTCACAACTAAGATCTCAATGAAAAATAAAAAAAGTTAAAATTGAAAGTAATTTCTTTTTCGTTTGGTATAAGAAGTTTTTTGGATCATGATCCGTATTATAGTGTGTTTGTATTACCTCATTTGGTATATAAATCATTTTCTCCATCATGATCTAAATTATAGTGTAATTTTTTGCCTCATTTGGTATAGAGCTATTTTTCACTATTATGATAAGATTATGTTTTGGATCATGATTATATTATTTTTTAGATCATACTGATTTTGACAAACATAACAAATGTAGATGTTTTCATATCATGATCAACATGGAAACAATTTGATACCAATACAGCCAGAGATTCAGTAAGTAGGGGAGATGGGTGGTACCGTATAAGCACCAGCTTGTCCTCCTACAGTACTTCTTACACCCTCCTCACCATATTGATCATATAATGACCTCTTTTTGTCATCTGATAGCACCTGACAATATTGCAATTAATACTCAATAGAATAAGCAATCAAACTGAGGAGAGGAATCTGTATGGCCTAATTCCTAATAACTCTACTATTATCACTACAGAAATCACTCTAATCCAATGTGAAATGCAAATTAGTGGAAGAACTATGAACTGCCTCACCATAAGGGCCATATAACAATAGACAAATAAAGGGAGATATCATTGATGCTTTAGTTGTAGAGAAAGAGTCATGTTTATACACTTCAAATAAATATACCATAACTAACTAGATACTAAATAAATAATCAAAATTAATCAGAAGTACAAAAATATGTAGAATTATAAGACCTTGGCTACATATGGCATGACATATAATACCTAATTTGGTAACACATTGTTTTTGTATAAGATTACGTTTCCAAATACAAGAATGTTTGGAAACTAAATTTAGTAAGATTGAGAAGCTCATTTTTGTATCTGGAAACAGATCTAAATAAATGGTAATTGGACTAATAAGATACATCACAGTCATTACAAATCAAATCTTGAGTTTGATGGCTTCATTATACCTCATATGCTGCACTGATTTCCTTGAACTTTTCCGTCGCGCCAGATTCCTTATTGACATCAGGATGGTACTGAGAATAATGGGAGTAACATGTAAGCAGTCATAATGGAGAGAAATGCATATGAGAGCCCTCCTCTGCAGAGGAAACTGAAAGGAACTCTATAATGGAACAATCTAGCCAACTGGGTATCTACAAGATCCACGCAGTCTCGGTTAAATCAATCTTCTCTAATTCATAGTGGTCAAATTGATGAGAAATGGAAATGCAGGGAGAAACCCTTTAATCAGGGTCTAACAGCAAAGCATTTCTCTACAACATTAATAATTCACATGAGATCCGCTTGTTAAGAAAACTCCCAACTTCACTCAAAGCTACCATTAAACTTCAACAAGCAGCACATTGGGACTAAGGGATAATAGAACAACAACAATTCAAAACTTAAAGAGAAACCCAATCGAAAAAATCCCTAATTGATTCGAGCCTAATACCTGGCGAGCCAACCTTCGGTAAGCTGCCTTGACTTCTTTACCGCTGGCACTCCTGGAAACCCCAAGAGTGGAATAGTAATCTGCTGCGGCCCTAACCATAGTTCCATGGCGCTTTACAGATATCTTCTTACTGAATTGAGAAGAGGAAAGATGCAGAGAATACTTGTTCGTTCCCAGGAAGGCCGACGAAGTAGAAGCGAGTATCGGGAAGATTGTATGGGTACGATCCCCAGTGAATCCGAGTGAAGGAGGAGGGATGATAGAAAATGATGCAACTGCCATTGCAGTTCTTGCTATACAAACAATGCAGATAGATGTATGATGATCCTTCCCCTAAGAGAGGAAGTGTTCAAATTGATTCATTCTCGAGATTTTGTACCAGCTAAAAAAGTAAAATGTAAAGAAAATTGATATTCCTACCCGAAAATTTAATTAATTTGACCTAATTATAGTCATAATTAGTTGAACTCGGTCAAAGTTCGACTTGAGTTTGACTAAGTTCGAGTCGAGCTCGAACCGACTCTTCAATATTCGAGTCGAACTCGAGCTTGTATAACCTTTGTTCGTTAATTTGTCGAACTTTTCGAGTATGATAATAAATAATATTTTATTTATTTATTTTAATATTAAAATTTAAAATAAATATTTTTTCATCTGAAATGGGATACATGCACTATTCTACCAGAGTCAATGGGAGATAGTTGGACCATCCATACATGAGCTTGTTTGTCGGACACTTGCAGGGGGACCCTTACAGCAACAGCTCTGCACAACCCTGATTGCGCTTATTCCGAAAGTGCCTAGCCCAGAAACATTTAGTAAGTTTAGACCACGACGACTGAAACGAGGCGCAAAATCCAGAACCGGAAAGGAGAAGGGCCGGTGGTGGGCATTTGGGGAAGTCGGGCCGATCGGGTGTTATTTAATTTAATTCAAATTTTTCGAATCAAGTAAAATAGTTGAGTCGAGCTCGAGCTCAAATTTATAAACTTGTTCGAACTCGAGTTCGAGTCGAGCTAATAAATTCTTAATCGAATCGAATTCGAACTTAAAGTAACTTAACATCGTCTTGCAGCCCTAGATTGGACTAGCTAGTTGTTCAACACTCCTAATATACTTAGGGGTGGGTCGGTACGGTATACCTTAATGTTTTATCCATACCTTATATCTTACCTAAACTTTCGGTATGCAAAAAATGCATACATTTATCTTACATTGATTTCGGTATACTTTGATTTCGATATACCTTAATTTCGGTATACAAAAAATTCATACATTTACCTTACCTTGATTTTGGTATACCTTAATTTCGGTACGGTACGATACGGTATCGGTATTATACCTTTGATACCTAAAAATATATTAATTTTAAAAAAATTAATCTGATTGATAAGGTAAAGATTGCATATATTGAATAATGTTTCAGTAAATTATATTTTGATATTATTAAAAAATTATATTTCTATAATTAAATTAATATCAAATCTATTTAATTATTTTCTCATAAGTATTATATATATATATATATATTTATATATATTTTTTAACTTATAAATACTATTTCGGTATATCTCGATATACCAAAATTTTAAAAATATCATACATATACCGTACCAATAATTTCGGTATCGGTATAATACCTTACCTTTTTTCGGTGTACCTTAAAAGTTAATATTTTCGATATATTATGGTACGGTATTTTCGATATACTTTTAATCATTAATTTTTTCCACCCCTAAATATACTAGCCATATTCTTAAAAAAAAAAAAAATAGATACATAACAAATATAAAAATTATGATCAACACAAAATAATAATAATAATAATAAAATATCTTCAAACACATAAGTTTGGACAAATATATTAAATAAAATATAAATACATAAATAATTTATTACCCCACTAGAGTAATTTAACGGTAAGAATCGTATTAAAATATCAAAAGTTCAAAGGTTGAATTCCAAACCGTAGGTGTCATTTTAGTTCTCTTAATTAAAATATACATAAATAATTTATTAAAAGTTATACAAATATTAATATTTTATAATAAATAAAATTTAAATTAACATAAAATATCAATAAACTTACATAAATGAAATAAACTTACATAAATGAAAATAGTCCATATTTTGTTTATACAAAAATGATAGGGACAACGCCCATAGAGTGAAGATAGGGAATCATAAATGACATTTCTTATTCTCTTATATGTACTTGCATCTCTTCGTTTTGTGAAGCGAAATTGGTAAATTTTTTAGTTTTATTTCTCTTTTCAGTTTTTTAAGATTTATGTTTTATTTTTTATTTTTTTAAGCTTTAAGTTTATCTCTAATGTAATAATCAGGAATCACATAAATAAATCGTTTCATTTACTGAATCGATGAAAAATCAGAAGATAAAACTATAAGGTAGCTCATTTAAAACTATATTTATGTAGTATTAGTAGATAAAATTAAGAATATACAATGTCCAACTTAAACCGTTTTTATTAACGATATACGATGTTCAAAAGTAGATAATGTACATATTTTACTGGACTTTTGAATCATATGTTAAGGTTTTTATGTAAATCGCAGCAATGATTTGTTTTTAAGTGAATGATTTGTAGAAGATTTTTATGTAAATCATTTAAAATGTTAAAATACGACCTGTAATGTTCTAAAATTGAAATATATACATGACTTTTAATTTTTGAAAACTGAAATATTATATATAACAATTTTTTCATGTAAACTTCATGTAAAAACGATTTACACCTTCATGTAAAGCGTTTTATACACTTGTAATATGATTAACTGAAATTCTTAAAAAAAATGAAAGATTAATTCTACTTGCAGGTAGTTTGAGTTCTGTTTCAACCTGTCTTTACGTTGGAGCAAGATAAATAAAGTTGTTAAAATTATTTAGGAGGTTTGTTTTAATGTTAAAATACGATTTTTAATGTTTGAAAACTAAAATATATATATAATACGACTTTTAATATTTAAAATCTTAAACTTTGATGTAAAGTTTTTTAATAATTTTAATAAATCGATTTACACCACGATTGATTTATGGAGCCTCTCTTGGACATCAAACTTTTAAAAAACAAAAACAAGATAGTTGAAATAAAAAACATTGCAATGGGGTAAAACTGTTGATTGAGAGTTACGACTGAAAATACCCCCGCACATTGGAAGTTTCTATGATATTACGGATCTCCCTATGAAATGGCCTGCATACTTTTGTTATGATATTTGCATCACTTGCAGGATGGAATGTTGGCCGACAGTACAAGGAGCTTGCACTTTAGTACGAGATCTCACAGATTTCTGCGTTCACTCTTATTTTTCCTATATGGACTTCCTTATGAAATTAATGCCTATATATGGGAAATAAAGTTAATGAGACTCCTTGTTGCTTTGCTCGGCATGTTAGTGGATGTGTCTCTAATCTCTAGCTATTATTGTCAGCATGTGAGCATTTTCACCATTTCCCTGACTGAATTAGTAGGAAAAGCTCCAGCATCAGTAGTATTCACCAGTTTAGTCCCTATCTGTTCACAGAACAGAACAGAAGGTTCCCTTAAAATTATGCCCATTGTTATTTTCAAGTCCATGTTTCTCGGTTGAGAATTTGGATATTCTCCTATTAATGTCCAAAGCGAGACTTTGTCGTATCTCCATCATTCTTACCGATTATATCCTGGTTTAATGGACCAACAACATCTTGACCAAGTGAGTTATCCTTACTGAAAACTGGAGGTTTGGATGGTTCCACTCCTAGCAAGCCCTCATTTTGTCCAAAACTGAATAGACTGTGAGCTGGAAATTGGCTCGTTAGAGGTGCTCAAGATCTCGTTAGAGGCCCCCAGCCATTACGCCTGTTCCTACGGGATCGGCAACAAATAGAATAGTGGAGATTTGCAAAGGCCTTTATGATTGCCGAGAAAAGGGGAGTTGAGGTATATATATATATATGCTAGTTAATTAATTACACTGTGAACTAGGAATATAGAGGCAAAAGACAAATTGGTATTTTATGTTTTGTTGAGCGTGTAGAATAAGCTTGTATTTCTTGGAATGCAAAAGTGTCCAAAGAGAGCGTATCGGCTTGAGCTCATTTGCTAAAAATATCAAACTATTTTATTAAATTTATTAAATTTATTGTAATTTTAAACATAAATTATTGTAGTTTTATGGTTTAAGATAAAAAAAAATAGAATTTCTGTTCGAGAAATCGAATAATAGCACGTGTTTAACAATTTAGAAATAGACAAGCTACAACAAAGGCCTAACAATTTTTTTTCTCTTTCTGTATAATCAAATAGACAGCCAATTCAATTGAGCATCAAACAATCAAACAATCAAAGAAACAGAGAGCAAGACATCAAGATTTTACGTGGAAAACCCAAATTAGATAAAACCACGGGACACTTCGGCTACTTAAATCATCCACTATATCAAATGGGTATACAATGCTGTTCAATACAAGCAAGCCTAAAGGTAATCTAATAAAATTATCAATTAACCTCATCCTAACTTGTCATTCACATACATTATCATCATCACTAAAGATGGCTAACCAAATGGAGAAGAGATAAATAAAATTAGAAGAAGAACATGCTGCTTCAATGGAGAAATTGATGTTTCAATGGAGGAAGAGCTGCTTCAATGGAGGAAGAGGGAGAGAGAACCAAAAAACTCAAACTGTTGTGTTTTTTTTTCTTTAATTAAATATACCCTAATGAGCTTTATTAATTTGTCAGGTCCAGCTGCCAAATGAGCTGACCCAACAAATCTCCCCCGTTAGCGCAACTTCGCGGGTTCCAATAAACCCGCTCTCTCCCGACAATCTTCAAACTTGTCCTTAGGCAAGAATTTCGTAAACATATCAGCACCATTCTCACTTGTATAAATCTTCTCCAAGTTCAGCTCTTTTGCCTCAAGCACATCACGTACCAATGATATCTCACATCGATGTGTTTGGATCTCGAATGAAAAGCTAAATTCTTTGAGAGATGAATGACACTTTGACTGTCGGAAAACAAAGTGAACTTCTCTTGCTTTTGGCCCAACTCTTGTAAGAACTTCCTCATCCATAACACCTCTTTACATGCCTTAGTAGCTGCAATATACTCAGCTTCTGTAGTAGACAAAGCAACACACTTTTGTAACCTTGACTGCCACAAAACAACACCGCCTGCAAAGGTAACCAAAAAACCTGATACAGATTTTTTTGAATCAACATCACCCGCCATATTGTTGGGTTGAAGAGAAAAAAATAAGGAACGAAGGGTACAAAAGGAAATGAAAATATTAATATTTTGTTGTGATTCTCCAATCATCCCATTACAAGGTAAATATATAATAAAAATCAAAATCGTTTCGTTATCTTAGAATTAAATATTGTAACTTATAACCTCCCAATATTATCCTAATCAATACCATAATTAATTAAAAATATTTATTTTAATTAAAAACATTAATTTCAACACTCCCCTTTAATGTTTTTGTTGGTCATGCCTAACAAATCTCGTAAGTAGACGAATTTGTTTAAAGGAAGTGCTTTAGTGAAGATATCTGCAAGTTGATCTCTAGTCTTTACGTGCTTGATCATTACTTCTTCATCATCAACTGCTTCACGAATGTAGTGATGTTTAAGGTTGATGTGTTTTGTTCGACTATGAAATACCGCATTTTTCGACATAGCAATTGCCGATTTGTTATCGCAAAAGAGAACTGTAGCCATATCTTGTTTCTCCCCCATGTCTTCTAAAATCTTCCTTAGTCAAACCACTTGTTTGGTTGCTTCGTTTGCCGATACGTATTCGGCTTCGGCGGAGGAATGTGCAACTCTCTCTTGTTTTTTCGACGCCCATGAAAAAATACCTGAACCTAGTGAATAACAATACCCGGATGTACTCTTCATGTCATCAATGCTTCCAGCCCAATCGCTATCACAGAACCCAAACAACTCAATATCTTCACTATCATTTTTTTCAAACATGAGACCATACTCCATAGTCCCTTTATTGTATTGCAACACTCTCTTTGCAACTCCAAGATGAATTTTTCTTGGTCGGTACATAAACCGAGATAATAAACCCGTAGCATACATGATATCGGGTCTTGTAATCGTAAGGTACAACAAACTCCCAACCAGACTTCTATATTGTACCGCATCAGCATCACCACTACCATCATCTTTCACCAACTTCTCATTTACTACCAATGGAGTCATCACGGGATTACAATTCTCCATTTTAAATTTTGAATGAATGCTTTGGGCATACTTATTTTGACAAATAAATACACCTCCATCATTTTGATCAATCTCAATACCCAAGAAATAATGTAACAAACCTAAATCATTCATCTCATATTTCTTCATCATATCAGTTTTGAACTCATTTATCATGTTTTCATCATTTTTAGTAAAAATCAAGTCATCAACATAAAGAGAGACTATGAGCATACCGGATTCACCATGCTTGATGTAGAGTGTCGGCTCGCTAGGACTCCTGAAAAATCCTTTCTTAGAGAAATACTCATCGATATTTCCATACCAAGCACGAGATGCTTGCTTCAATCCGTACAATGCTTTCTTCAACTTGTATACTTTTTCTTCATCTCCTTCAACATTGAAGCCTTGTGGTTGTACCACATACACCTCTTCTTTCAATACTCCATTCAAGAATGCAGATTTCACATCAAGTTGGTAAAGCTTCCATCCTTTGTGAGCGGCTAATGCAATCAACATCCTTATCGTTTCGTGTCTCGCAACCGGTGCAAATGTCTCATGATAGTCAATTCCAGGTTGTTGAGAATACCCTTTTGTCACCAATCTTGCCTTGCATTTTTTAACCGAACCATCAGGACTCATTTTCGTCTTGTAAATCCACTTCAACTCAATCACATCCTTTTCTTTCGGCTTCTCTACTAACTCCCAAGTTTCATTTTTTTCGATCATGTTGATTTCTTCTTCCATTGCTTTCACCCAAATCTCCTCTTGAATAGCTTGTTCAAAGCTTTCAGGTTCTACAACACAGAAATTACATTGAGCATATATGTCGTTCAAATTTCTCATTTTTACCGGAGTAAGGATCGGAATTGATGAACTCGCCCCGGGTTGTGTTGTCGGAGATTGTTGATGCTCACTTTCTTCATAACCACTTTCATTAACTTGTCTAGATGACTCCCTCCGATCTTCTTAAAAAACTGGCATCTTTACATCCTCAACACCTTTCTCTTTCCAATCTCATTGTTCTTTTTCATTAAAGATCACATCCCGACTTTCAATCACCTTATTTTTCTTCAAGCTAAAAAGTCGATATCCCTTCGACTTGGTGCTATAGCCAACGAATATACATTTTTCACCTTTATCTTCAAGTTTATTTCTCATTTGCTTCGGGATATGAGCATAGCAAATGGATCCGAACACTTTCAAGTGATTGACTGATGGCTTTCTACCCCCGGACCATGCCTCGAATGGTGTCTTGTTTTCAACCGCCCTTGTCGGACAACGATTCAACAAATAAACTGCTGTATAGGTTGCTTCGGCCCAAAAAGTCAATGGTAACCCCGTTGCATTCATCATGGTTCTCGCCATCTCGACAATTGTTCGATTCTTCCTCTCAGCAACGCCATTTTGTTCTGGCGTATAACTCGTCGTCAATTGTCTTTCAAGACCAATATCTTCACAATATTTCTCGAACTCCTTCGAGTTGTATTCTCCTCCTCTATCACTTCTTAATCTTTTAATCACCTTACCACTTTGTCTCTCAGCCATTCTTTGAAACCTCTTGAAAACAGAAAGTCCTTCTGATTTTTGCCTAAAAAAATAAACCCAACACATTCTTGTAAAATCGTCGATAAAAGTGATAAAATATTTGTTACCTCCGTGAGAGTTTTTGGACATCGGACCACAGATATCAATGTGAACGAGCTCCAACAATGATTTTGCTCTCCAGGCTTTCTCTTTCGGAAACGTCTCTTGATGGATTTTACCAAGAGCACATGCCTCGCAAACATCATGCTTGTCATCAATATTTGGCAACCCATACACCATAGTTTTTCTGCTTAGCAATTTCAAGCTCTCAAAGTTCACATGCCCAAGCCGTTTATGCCACAACCATGACATATCTTCAACATTGGTTTTCATCGATGCATAACTTGCAGGTTTAAGATTAAGAGGAAAATTTCAATTCCTCTCCATTTTAACAACCGCAATCAACTCTCTATTATTTTTCTTGTCAAAATTTTTACAATAATCATCATCGAAGTACAATGCATGATTATTTTGCATAAGTTGCCCAACACTCAGCAAATTTTGAGCTAAATCCGGAACAAACAACACATCATGGATTAGCAATTTACCTTTCTTTGAATCTACTGCGATCGTACCTCTTCCATTTGATTTCACCACAACACCATTACCCATTGTGATCCAAGTTGTGTCACTCTTGTCAATTTTGCAAAAAATTGACTCATCTCTGGTCATGTGATTGCTGCACCCACTATCAACATACCACTCGTTATCATTTTTTCCAATAGCCGCTTGACATGCAAAAAATGTGCTTCCATCACTTTCACAATTCCTTTTCTCCTCGGTATAATTGGCATGCTCTCTTCTTTGATCTCGACAATCCTTTTGCATATGACCAAACCTCTTGTAATTAAAACATTGAGGTTTACCTTTATGATAACAGTCTTCTTCAACGTGACCCGATCTTTTACAATGATGGCAAAATTTGTTATCATGGAAGTTTCTACCTCCCCCTCGGCCACGCCCTCGACCTCTTCCATAACTTCCACTGCCACGCGAATATTGACGTTTACTCGAGCTTTAGTAGAATCTTCTTTTACACTCACTTTCGATTGAAAGGCACTTTCGATGGAAGCTTCGGTATATCGCTTCATCCGTTGTTCATGCATCTCAAGAGAACCCATCAAATCGTGAATACTGAGTGACGAGAGGTCTTTCATTTCTTCAATAATAGCCACCATATTGTCATACTTTGGAGAAAGACTTATCAAGATCTTCTCGCATACCATTTTGTCGGTCAAGTCATTGCCAAGACACTTGATTTGATTTACAACTTCGATCACCCTTGAGAAGTACTCTTGTAGAGTTTCTTTCTCCTTCATCCTTAAATTTTGAAACTCTCGTTTGAGAGTCAGGAGCTTCACTGTCTTCATTTTGTCGCTCCCTTCAAATTCCTTTTGCAATATATCCCACGCTTCCTTCGATGTATTAACCCCTATTATTCTCGGAAAAAACTTACGAGAAATACTTTGTTGAATAATAAATAAGGCCTTCGCATCTTTCTTTTTGTTCTCCTTTAACTTTTTATCGGATGAACGATCTGATGATCCTGCGGCATCTTGATCTTCAATGTGTCTGTTCTCCACCAAATCCCACAGATCTTGTGAGACTAGGAGTTTCTTCATCATAACACTCCAATAATCATAATCTTCTCCGTCGAAAATGAGTTGAGCTCCTCGTATCGGCCAAGAATCTCCTAGCATCGCCATGGATCGATCTTGAAGCTCTGATACCACTTTGTTGGGTTGAAGAGAAAAAATAAGGAACGAAGGTTACAAAAGGAAATGAAAGTATTATTATTTTGTTGTGATTCTCCAATCATCCCATTACAAGGTAAATATATAATAAAAATCAAAATCGTTTCGTTATCTTATAATTAAATATTGTAAATTATAACCTCCCAATATTATCCTAATCAATACCATAATTAATTAAAAATATTTATTTTAATTAAAAACATTAATTTCAACACATATCAGAATATGTAAAGCCTTCCAAAATAGGAGTATCACTTCCGAAGCATAAGCATGTTTTCGCAGAGCCTCGAAGATATCTGAGAATCCACTTAACAACCAACCAATGTTCTTCTCCCGGATTGGAGAGATACCGACTAACAACACCAACTGCGTGTGCTATGTCCGGTCTTGTACATACCATGACATACATAAGACTACCAACTGCAAAGGAATAAGGTACATTCTTCATTTCATCTTTCTCTTTCTCACTTTTAGGACATTGTTTAGAACTTAACTTGAAATGACCTACAAGTGGAACTAAAACCGGTTTTGCATTTTTCATTGCAAACCTCTCAAGTACCTTCTCAATATACTTCTCCTGTGATAGCCAAAGTGTTCTGTTCTTTCTGTCTCTTATGATTTCCATGCCTAGGATCTTCTTCACTGAACCCAAATCCTTCATCGCAAAAGACTTGTTCAAATCCCTTTTGAGCTTCTCAATTTTTCGCAATATCTTGTCCAATAATCAGCATATCATCAACATAGAGTAGAAGAATAACATAATCATCAACACCGTATCTCTTGATGAAAACACAATGATCAGAAGTAGTCTTACTATACCCATTTGCTTCCATGAAGGAGTCAAATTTTCTGTACCATTGTCTAGGCGCTTACTTGAGTCCATACAAGCTTTTCCTCAACCTGCAGACAAGATCTTCTTTACCTTTAACTTTGAAACTCTCGGGTTATTCCATATAGATCTCTTCCTCCATTGAAACAACAATTTCTCCAGCAAGTGGTATCAGAGCTGAGTTCGTTTGATGGTGATTCTTGTATAATTCAAATGGAAGAATCGTTGAGTAGTAATATCACGATGATCAAACTCGCAGCTACCAATTACACAATCTGGAAGTCACGGATGGAGGACTTATTGTGTAATTATGATTATGAAGATACTATTTTTGGTGATAAAGGCAAACTAGAGGCTATGACAGATGCAGATTGGAAGAAGCTGAACAGAAAGACAGTTGGTAAAATCAGACAATGGGTTGACAACAGTGTGTATCAACATGTGGCTACTGAGGTTAATGCTCATAAAGTGTGGACTATTTTGAGTGAGCTGTATGAGAAGTACAACACTCAAAACAGAGCATTTCTATTTAGGAAACTTTGCTCGTTGAAATATCAAGATGGGTCTTTTATGTCTGAGCATCTAAATGCTTTTCAGGGGATTCTAAATGAGTTGACTGCGATAGGAATGAAATTTGATGATGAGTTTCATGCTATGTGTTTGATTAATTCCCTGCCTGATAGTTGGGAGACACTTATGGTTTCAATTATTCATTATGTTCCACAAGGTAAGCTCACTTTGAAAATGATGAAAGAGAGCGTGTTGAATGAAGAGGCTAGAAGAAAAGAACAGAGCTTCTCGACTCCAAGTCAGGTGTTCGTGACCGAGAGAAGGGGTAGAAGTAAAAGTAAAACTCTAAAGAATCACAATGGTAGTTCAGACAGGTCACATGGAACATCCAACTCGAGAAAATAGATTACATGTTATCATTGTGGCAAGCCAGGACACAAGAAGTATCAGTGCAGATATTTGAAGCGGGAACAAAAGGAGAATAAGCAAGATGGAAGTAGTAAGGTTGCAGATGTGGGTGGTAACGACATTGATATTATTTACGACAATGATAGTATCAACCTTGTTTCTCAATATACACGATGGGTGGTAGACTTAGGTGCTTCTTATCATGTCACCAATCGTTGTGATATATTTGCTTCTTACATTAGTGGACAGTTTGGTTCAGTGACGTTGGGAAACCATGTTATGTGTAAGATTGTTAGAAAAGGAGATGTCTATTTGGATACTAACACTTCGTGCAAGCTACTTTTGAAGAATGTTCGACATGTTCCCAATATTCGGATGAATTTGATCTCTACTGGTATTCTTGATGATGAGGGCTATCATAGTTACTTTGGTGAAGGAAAATGGAAACTCACTAAGGGGTCTTTGGTGATAGCTAAAGGAAAGAATATCGGTTCTCTTTATGTGACAGAGACTAAATCTTACGGGGGAGAAGCAAATGAAGTTAATGATTGTTCAACACAACTTTGGCATAAGCGACTTGGTCACTTAAGTCAGAATGGCATGCGAGTTCTCTCCAAGACAATCGATCTTCAGGGCTTAAAGTCCACAGATTTGAAGACATGCACAGATTGCTTATTTGGTAAGCAACATGGAGTTTTCTTCAAAAGTTTCTCTCCATCTAGGAAGCCTAATATCCTAGATATGGTTCACACAGACATATGTTCTATGGATTCCTTGACTTTAGGTGGTGCTCATTATTACATCACTTTTATCGATGATTTCTCAAGGAAGGTGTGGGCTTATTGCTTGAAGACTAAGGATCAAGCATTTGTTTACTTCAAGTTGTTTCATGCTGAAGTGGATAGAGAAACTAAGAAGAAATTGAAATGTGTTCGTTCGGATAATGGTGGCGAATACAGAGGACCATTTGTGGAATGCTGTAAAATTCATGGGATCAAGCTTTTGAAGATTGTGCCAAAAACACCTCAACAGAATGGAGTCGCAGAGAGGATGAACATGTTTATCAATGAGAGAATTTTGTGTATGTTGTCTCATGTTAAGCTGCCAAAATCATTTTGGGGAGAGGCAATGAAGACAACGGTTGATCTGATAAATCTTTCACCCTCAAATCCTTTAGATGACGACGTTCCAGAAAGAGTTTGGAGAGGTAAAGACGTCTCTTATGATCACTTGAGAGTTTTGGTTGTAAAGTGTTTGTTCATGTTCCTCGAGATGAGAGAGCTAAGCTTGATAGCAAGACGAGACAGTGTATCTTTATTGGGTATGGCCACGGAGAATTTGGGTACCGATGTTGGGATCCGGTTAACAAGAAACTCATTAGAAGTAGAGATGTGGTATTCTTTGAAGATCAAACCATTGAAAACTTTGAGAAAAAAGAAAAGCCAAAGTCTACGGAGAAGGAATTGCCCGATAATGGTAGGATTCGTACACCAAAATCACAGCCCAATGATGTGGAAAATGCCCAAGTTGAGGTTGATGAGACTCCTTTAGTTGATGTTGTGCCAACAGAGGAAGCTGAACAAGATGATGATGATAGTTCTCTAGAGCCACCTGATGATCAACATATTAGAAGATCTAGTAGGCAACGACAACCTTCTAATAGGTATCCTCCTAATGAGCATGTGATGTTGACTGACGGGGGAGAACCAGAAACCTATCAAGAAGTATTGTCTCATGAAAACAAGAACAAGTGATCGGTGGCAATGCAAGAAGAGATAAATCCTTGCAAGAGAACGAGACTTATGACTTGGTGAAACTTCCGAAAGAAAAGAAGACTTTGAAGAACAAGTGGGTATTCAAGTTGAAGCATCAAGAGAATAGCTCACAACCTCGATACAAAGCAAGACTGGTTGTGAAGGGCTTTGGACAGAAAAAGGGGATTGATTTTGAAGAGATCTTCTCACCGGTTTTGAAGAGGTCATCCATCAGAGTTGTGTTAGCATTGACTGCTAGTCAAGATTTGGAAATTGAACAACTAGATGTGAAGACTGCATTTCTCCATGGTGACTTGGAGGAAGAGATCTATATGGAACAACCTGAGGGTTTTAAAGTTAAAGGTAAAGAAAATCTTGTCTACAGGTTGAGGAAAAGTTTATATGGGCTCAAGCAAGCGCCTAGACAATGGTACAGAAAATTTGACTCCTTCATGGAAGCAAATGTAATTGGTAGATGTTTCAAACCTATAACCATATAGAAAAATTACTCCATCTGTGACTTCAAAATTGTGTAATTGGTAGTTGTGAGTTTTATCATCGTGCCATTACTACTCAACGATTCTTCCATTTGAATTATACAAGAATCACCAGCAAATGAACTCAGCTCTAATACCACTTGTTGGAAAAATTGTTGTTTCAATGGAGGAAGAGCTGCTTCAATGGAGGAAGAGAGAGAGAGAAACAGCTCTTCCTCCATTGAAGCATCATTATATATATAGATTAGTTAGTTAAAATTTTGAACTTTTATTGTTAAAATGTCTCGCGTTCATCAAATTTGGTGTTGAATCTTAAACATAAAATGTTATTAGCCTAGCTGGTTAAAGTGTTGTACTTGTTTTGTTATGTTGCAAGTTCGAACTCTACAAATAATATTTTTAAATTTATTTTTAATCGTTTTAAGTTTATGGGTGGGTCAACCCACAATCCGACCCAAGTATCCATTTACTCTCACATAAATATCCAAATTAACCACAGTTGGGTCAACCCACAATCTGATCCAAGTATCCATTTACTTTCACATAAATATCCAAATTAACCACAACTCTCGACCCGGCAATCCGGACACTTTAAAAATGAAGCATCAATATATATATATAGATTAGTTAGTTAAAAATTTAAATTTTATTGTTAAAATGTCTCGCGTTTATCAAATTTGGTGTTGAATCTTAAATATAAAGTGTTGTTAGTTTAGTTGGTTAAAAGGTTGTACTTGTTTTGCTAGGTTGTAAGTTTGAAACCTAAAAATAACATTTTTAAATTTATTTTTAACTGTTTTAAGTTTATGGGCGGGTCAACCCACAATCCGACTCAAGTATCCATTTACTCTCACATAAATATCCAAATTAACCACAGCTCTCGACCCGGCAATCCAGACACTTTAAAAATTAAGCATCATTATATATATAGATTAGTTAGTTAAAAATTTGAACTTTTATTGTTAAAATGTCTCGCGTTCATCAAATTTGGTGTTGAATCTTAAATATAAAGTGTTGTTAGTCTAGTTGGTTAAAGGGTTGTACTTGTTTTGTTAGGTTGCAAGTTCGAAACCTACAAATAATATTTTTAAATTTATTTTTAACCGTTTTAAGTTTATGGGCGGGTCAACCCACAATCCGACCCAAGTATCCATTTACTCTCACATAAATATCCATATTAACCACAACTCTCGACCCGTAAGCATCATTATATATATATAGATTAGTTAGTTAAAAATTTGAACTTTTATTGTTAAAATATCTCGCGTTCATCAAATTTGGTGTTGAATCTTAAATATAAAGTGTTGTTAGCTTAGTTGGTTAAAGGGCTGTACTTGTTTTGTTAGGTTGCAAGTTCGAAACCTACAAATAACATTTTTAAATTTATTTTTAACCGTTTTAAGTTTATGGGCGAGTCAACCCATAATCCGACCCAAATATCCATTTACTCTCACATAAATATCCAAATTAACTACAGCTTTCGACCCGACAATCCGGACATTTTAAAAATTAAGCATGATTATATATATATATATTAGTTAGTTAAAAATTTGAACTTTTATTGTTAAAATGTTTTGCGTTCATCAAATTTTGTGTTAAATTTTAAATCTAAAGTCTTGTTAGCCTAGTTGTTTAAAGGGTTGTACTTATTTTGTTAGGTTATAAGTTCTAAACCTACAAATAACATTTTTAAATTTATTTTTAACCGTTTTAAGTTTATGGACGGGTAAACTCACAATCCGACCTAAATATCCATTTACTCTCACATAGATATTCAAATTAACCACAGTTCTCGACCCGGCAATCCGGACACTTTAAAAATTAAGCATTATTATATATTATATATATATATATATAAAAGATTAAAATATATTAAAGTAATACAAAATTATAAGAGATAAGTGATTAATGTCATGTTGCGTGTAAAGTACAATAGTTGAATAATCTTAAATAATGTTATAATGGATTGAGTTTAAATAATATTACAGTAATATAAAATTATAAGTTTGAATGGATTAATATGTTACCTAAATTACTATAATAGTTTAATAATCTTAAATAATGTTATAATAGATTGGGTTTAAATGATATTACAGTAATATAAAATTATAAGATTGAATTAATATGTTATCTAAATTATTACAATAATTGAATAATCTTAAATAATGTTATAATGGATTGAGTTTAAATGATAGTACAGTCATATAAAATTATAAGATTAAAGGGATTAATATGTTAACTAAAGTATTACAATAGTTGAATACTTACTAAATGTATAACTGAGATTAAATTATATTAAAGTAATATAAAATATAAACAATTTGAATCATGGCTCAAATATTTGTATTTATATGATTAAACTAAGCATATTGGTGGATGTGAATAATATGTTAGTGATAGTCTCGTAGGATTTATTTTCTCATAAGAATGAGTTATCTAAAATCTATCATGTGCAAACGTATAATTATTCTATTTATTTTTATCGGGCTTATCTTTCAAACTCATTTTATTATAGGCGAAGTTAACACCAGAAGAGTAGCTAATTTTCATGGAGAACAGTACATATTATTAGCAAAATGACAAAAGTACATATTATTAGCAACATGAAAAATGTTCTATCACCCTTAATTGTAAGATGTAAGCAAAAAAAAAATGATGATCATGGTCTTCAAACATTAAAGGCACAGATTACAATTGGATTTTGGTATCAATTTTTTTGGAAATACACTCTACTTTTTGTCATTTTTATTCAAATAACAGAGATACAATATTCGATGTGTTCAATAGCCAAATAAGTGATATTGCGCAAATGGCGCTGATTATTCATGTTTTTGGGTTGTGAACGAAGATTGTTTTTATTTAAGCAATGATAATAAAAAAATTTATAAAATAAATAATTGGTAGTGATAAGTTGATGCTAATTATAATGTTATTCTTTTTATCTACGTTGTATTGGAATAAAATTTAATTCTTATATTTTATAACTTGTTTGTTTTTTGTATTTTCATCTTATTTTATTTCTCCTTTATCTAAGGTCGAGAATTCATATTATTTAGATTCAGAATCTTAATCTTAGTCTTAATATTTAGGTTTGGTCCTAAGGTAAGGACAATCAAAAGGAATCAATTCTCAAACTAACATATTTTTTTCATTTATTCTCAAACTAATCTACTTCACTATTCAAATTCAGTTTTCATATTTTATTTTAATTTAATTTATTTATTTATTTTTATTATATTTAAATTTATTATTAAATAATTAATTTTATTAAAATATTTAAATTATTATTTTTATAAATTAGATTATTTATATTTTGATGTATATATACATTATTATTTATATTTTGATATATAATTTAAATTATTATTTTATAAATTTTATAATTTTAATTTTAATATATATATTTATATTTCAATATATTTAAAATATTTTAATCATAATCATATATAATAATTTAATAATTTATAAAAATAATTACAATCATTCTTCTCTAAATTATTCACAATTTTACTCAATAAATCTTTGACTACGTTTCGTATAACATTCTTGGTCACACCTCCAAAAAATTATGATCTTTCGTGAAAATAAATTATCATATTTCTCTCGACAATAATATTGATTTTCTTGAGTATATATAAAATTATTAACTATATTTTTAGGTTTGGTTTGTTCGTTGATAAACATTTTGACTTATGTTTTTATTATTGCTTCTCAAATGCTTAATCTCGTTATTTTTCACTTTATTTGTTGACACTTTAAACGATTCGTGTTTTTTATAATGTTTTTGTCATTATATTTAAAAAATTCTCATTTATATAATATTTAATTAAACATTTTAAAATAAAAATAATAAGTTATATAAAATAATAATTAAAAGTAAATATATATTAAAATATAAATAATCAAATTTATATAAATAATAAATTAAAATATTAATTAAATATATATATATATATATCAAAATATAAATAATCAAATTCGTATAAAAATAATAATTTTAATATTTTAATAAAAATAATAATTTATATATATATATTTAATAATAAGTTTAAATATAAATAAAAAAATGTGAATTTGAATTGTAGAGTAAGTTAGTTTGAGAATGAAAAAACCAAATAAATTACTTTGAGAAATTAAACGAGAAACAATGTTAGTTTGAGAATTGGTTCGATAGAAGCACCCAAAATAAAAATATATATATATAATTACATCCATGATTAATTCATATGCCACTGTATATATTAAAAAAAAATATAACAAATTAAACCTAAAATATAATTACTAAATTAAAACATAAGAATAAATATATTTTTTTGCTTCACATTAGGCCAGCTTATAGTGACTTTTTAATTTTAATTTAGAAAGAGACAAACTTTTTGAGATAAAAAAATACACTACCATAATATAATGGGCTAAAATTCGATCCGTGCGGCACTAAGCTAAATCGACTCTAATTATAGCTTAAAAAGTCTTTTTTAACTATCCAAGAAGAATACGACGGACTTAGAGAGAGAAAACTCTTGAGAATAAGATTATATTTAAAGAATGCTTGATAAACACAATGGAATACATTCAGAGTATTTATAAGACTTACACATATTAAATTAGGAATTGTCGTCTAATTACAATTTAATTACACTAATTTGGGATATCCCTTCCATAATAAGAATATCCTTACCTAATTTAGAATATCTCTTGTAATCTTTTCCTTAATTAGAATATATCTTCTAATCATTTCCTTAATTAGAATATATCTTTTAATCATTTCCTTAATTATGATATCTTCTAATTTCTTCCTTAATTAGAAGATTCATTGGACTTACTCAGGCAACTGGGATTCCCTTGGGCTAAGAAGATTGGCGCACTAGGAGGCCAAGACTTTAATGAGCCTCGATATCCCCTGGATTGGGTCGTGACACCAATGGGCCGTAACATACTCCCCCTAAGTCGTGGTCGTCCTCGATTCGACCTTGGACTGATACTCTTCAACCTGTTCCTTGAAACATTCCCTACCAATGGGCCGTAACATACTCCCCCTAAGTCGTGGCCGTCCTCGATTCGACCTTGGACTGATACTCTTCAACCTCTTCCTTGAAACATTCCCTACAATCGGTCCCTCGTATCTGTGCACAAGCCCCTTGAGCACGAATTGCATAGACTTGTATTCTGGAATATTCTGGAAATGCACCTCGTGGGCTTGACATGTGCACCCCATACCAATGAGTCATGACATACTCTCCCACCTAAGTCGTGACCGTCCTCAGTTCGACCTTGGACTGATACTCTTCAACCTCTTCCTTGAAACATTCCCTACAACCGGTCCCTCGTATCTGTGCACAAGCCCCTTGAGCACGGATTGCATAGACTTGCATTCTGGAATATTCTGGAAATCCACCTCGTGGGCTTGACATGTGCACCCCATACCAATGAGCCGTGACAATAAACTTATTGATTCACTTATTTTAAATAAGTCAACTTAATTAAATATTATTTTAAATTATCTCTAGTTTATTAAATTACTTAATTTATTAATTTAAAATTAAAATATCTACTAATTTATATTATTATTATTATTATACATATCTTCTTGACAGTTTTATTTTTTAATTATGTGAAACACATACATATTCTCAACATAATTTTCTGATGTTTTGGCAAATGCTGATGGAAGAGTTAGATTACTCCTTTTCTCATTACTGCTTATTGTGACATGGTGAGTAGAGTGCTCGAGAAAAATGAAACGAAATACTTTGAATGCATGGATTGAGTTAATGATTAAAAGAACTAATTAAAACATTGGTTTAAATTTTGAAGAGCTTCCAATTTATTTATATATATATATATATATATATATAATATATAATATGGTGAAGAAGTGGAGAAAAACCACTTCACTAAAATCTATTAGGTAAAAACATCTTAATTGATTAATCATATTTTTTTTTCTCCACACTACATCAAATTTTCAATTTTGAAGCTTTCTCATAAATCAATCTAATTTTATTTTCCGTCCTTTTAATCATTAATTCAATCCAAACTGTCTACAGTATTTCCCTCCACTTTCTTCCAGCATCCTACACACCATGATATTCACATTGTTATGCCTCCTTGAATTATCTCATCTTCATATGAATTTCATATTTCAATATATCTTGTAATTAAATCTCACAACAAATTTGATATATATATATATATATATATATATATATATATTAATCCACTTATGTTTCCTAAAATTCATTTTCATTTTTGTTTCTTAAAGAGGAAATAATAATGTGAGCATTGAAAACGTAACAATGAGTTGGTGATGCTCTTAAAACATTTTGTATTGATTTTTTGATGATCTTAGTTTGATTCAAGAGTTATTTTCATTTTTTCTTAAGTATGTTCCATAATATTCCATAGTGTAATAACTAAATTGGATATCTTTATTAAGTTTAAATGCTGAATTCTTTTATTTTATTTTTTTAATAGCTAATATTATATAAATTATCAATAATAAATAATTTACTATTCAATTATAGTTTTATGATTTTTTTACTCAAATTAATTTGAATTTGTTTTAATTTAATTTTAATTTTAAATATTAATAAATTTATTAAATGAATAAAAATTATTATATTAATAGATTGGTTTCTATAATTTTTAATTTAATTTAATTAAAATAAAAATTAAATAATAAATAATTAGATAAATAAAAGAAAAAATATCATTAATTAATAAAATTATTTGTGTATATTTAAACATTTTATTATTGTTAAAACATTACATCCATATATTTATATTAAAATATAAATTTATATTATTATAATAAATTTATATAAATATTCATATATGTAATTAATTAATTATTAAATAAGTTATATGAAAAAAAAGTAAATAAACATAAAAAATGATAAAAAAAAAATTTTAAAAAAAATGACACTTAACATGTTTTATATGTTTAGTTATAATTTTTTTTTTCTTTTGTCTTATGTGGAATTATAAGTTAAATATTTAAATAATTATGTTTGTTTTAATTATTCGAATAAAATATATTAATATAAAATAGTAATTTTGTAAGATGAATGAATATCCTGTTTAAAAATTTGAATATGCTGATCACTTCTACGCAAGGTATGAAGAGAAACAAAAATAATTTCGAATACATTTCTTATATATTTAATATAAACAACGCAAGGTATGAGGAGAAACAAAAATAATTTCGAATACATTTCTTATATATTTAATATAAACAAGTTTAATTGAAAATTATTTTTAATTTATAACTTTTATTTTTATTTTTTTATGTTTACTTGATATTTATAATAATTTTATATTTTTTATATTTAATTTATTATTTATATCAATATAATAAAAAAATATATCTTAAATATATTAAATTTTATAAAACTAAAAAAGGTCAAACCAGTTAAAATTAAAAAGAAATGTATAAATTATTTTTTAAAATTCATTATAATAAAAAATCTTGATATTTTTTAAAATATACAATTCTCTTATAAATATTTTAAAAAACGTTTATGAATTTGAACACTTTTCTAATTTTTTATATAAATAAAACTAAATAACTTGCTATATAGTTTTGTTTAATAAAATTATTATCAAAATTCAATTATATAAAATTTTATTTAAATAAAATAGGGTCTTTATATAATAAACAAATATTTAATAAAAATTTAGTAACAATAATACTTTATTATAAATTAAATTTGAAGGAAAATTTTTAACAATACATAAATTTATAGTTTATATTTTATTATTAATATAAAATCTAAAAATTCAATATTTATCTCTAAAATAAATATTATGATTTAAAAAAAAGAATAAACATAATAACTTTTTATTAAATAACATTATAATACTTAGAATATGATTAAAATAATAATTTTATATTAAAAATATATAAAAAAATATTAATAATTAAACAAAAACAAACGTAAAAATAAATTCAAAATCAAACAAATTCCCTCAAACTAATAAAAAAAACTTTACAAACTAATACACACTTTTATTTTTAGAGTTTAGTTTGCTATTATTACAGATGTTTCAAAATGAAAATAATTAGAGTGTGTTTAGGAAGACTGAAAACAAATGATTTAATTATTAAGTTGAAAACAGATGATTTAATTATTAAATTAAGTAGATAATTTAATATTAAGAATTTGAATTGAATTTGAATTTGAATTAAAATTAAAATTATAATAAAATTTAATATAGTGTAATTTTATATTTTTTAAATTGTATTTTTTTTAAAGTTAGATTTGTATTCTAAATTATATTTTTATGTTTGTTTAAATTTTTTATTATTATTTTATTATTTAAAATACGACTAAACTGTTAAATTAATAATTTTTTTTATTTAATAAGTTAACCTTTTGAAATATATATATATATATATATATATATATATATATTAATTATATTAATTTAAGAAGTTAAAATTTTAAATAATATTTTATTTTTAAATTTAGAAAGTTAAATGTGATATATTTTATTTTTTAAATATATAAAAAGTTAAAATGTTGAATCAATATTTTATTTTAATAAAAATTGGGAATTTAAAAAAATTAATCCTTGTATTATTTTAATTAATTATGTCAAATCAATATTTTAATAAAATAAATAATATATATTAAAATTATTTTTATTATATATATTTTTCAAATATAAAAATTAAAATTAAATTAAAATTTTATAATTTTCTTACATACAAAAATTGAAATTTATTATCAATTTTCATTAAATTAGAATTAAAATTTTAATGTAATCTTTATTGAATTCATAATAATCATGAGACTGTTTCAGACAAATTTCAATATTTCTTTTATTAACTAACACTAAATTTAAGACTTATTTAATAAAAATAAAGTAGGTGATGTTTTTAGTTTATTTTATTGTTTTGTTTTTCATTTAGATATTCTGTTATTAAATATGATAAATTTTGTCACGTAATTATTTGGTTAAATTTCATTGTTAAATGTACTAAAATTTTGTGGCACTAGTAAAATGAAATTTAAAAATTGTTTTAATGTCAAATAATTCGAATAGACCTATAGCAGTAAGAAAAATTATTACAATAATTACTCTGCAAGCAAAAGCAACATGTGACTCTGGTGAGAAGTCTGACTTGACATTGTGGATGGTAGGCTAGCAGTAAGAAAATTATTATACCTGGTTCTTTTGAATTTTTTTAAAAAAATTATTTAAAATTAATTTTTTAATTAATGACTTCTCAACTATCACATCATTCATTTCATTAATTAAAATATTAAAATATCATCTATTTTAAATTATTATTTTTTATTTTATTCATATATATTAATACTCTTTAAATCTTTTTATAAAAAATAATCATCACCTACTCAACATCCAATCATTACTTTTTTTTCGTTATTTTCAAAAATCTCAATTACAAAAAAAACTATATTCTATTTCTGATTGTATTTGAACGAGTAATTTATAAATCAATAAATAATTAAGACTAGTGAGTTAACTTATTTGTACCATATTTATATCACTAAGCCTCTTTAATTAGCAATTTCTTTCTCTAAACTTTTTTATATTGGTCCGTACAATCAACTGTTTGGTTAATTATAAGTCTAATTTCTGTTAAGAAGATAATTATAAATCTAATTACTGTTCTAATTTTTTTTTATTTTTTTTCTACCTCTTTTTTGAATTACAACTAATTCCCGCAAATGGTTTGATTTGATTGGTCAAAATGTATCCGTGTTTGATTTCTATAAAAAAAAATCACTCATTTTCAATAATTTATTAATAATATTATTTTATTCATTAAAAATATAAAAATATTATTTATTAAAAAACACATGATAAGTCCGAGCCTTGTAAATGCTTATTGAAATAGAATTTTGAATTATGTTATTGTTATTGTATGGAATCATCAAAATACACAAATTTAAAATGAAGCCTTGCTCGGTAACAGGTTGCTTAAAAGATACAATGAGGAATAATTTTGAAAAATTAATATTTTTTTAATAATTTATTTTAAAGGATATTAATATATATAAATAATAATAACTTATTTGCTAATCATTTGAGATGATCATAGGTAACTTATTTATATCACTAAGGCTCTTTAATTAGCAATTTCTTTCTCTAAACTTTTTTTTATATTGGTCCGTACAAGCAACTATTTGGTTAATTATAAGTCTAATTACTGTTAAGAAGATTTTTATTTATTTATTTTCTACCTCTTTTTTGAATTGTGACTAATTCCCGCGAATTATTTTATTTGATTTGATTGGTCAAAATGTATCCGTGTTTGATTTCTATAAAAAAAAAAAATCACTCATTTTCAATAATTTATTAATAATATTATTTTATTAATTAAAAAATATTAAAATATTATTTATTAAAAAGCACATGATAAGTCTGAGCCTTGTAAATGCTTATTGAAATAGAATTTTGAATTATGTTATTGTTATTGTTTTTGTATGGAATCATCAGAATACACAAATTTAAAATGAAGCAAGCAAATCTGGTTGGTTTGAGTTTTCAATTAACTTAAGCCTTGCTCGGTAACAGGTTGCTTAAAAGATAAAAAATAATGAATGATGAGAGATAATTTTAATAAATTAATATTTTTTTAATAATTTATTTTAAAGGATATTAATATATATAAATAATAATAATTTAAAATAAAATATTTTAATTAATAAATTAAATGATTTATAAAAAGGAAGTGAAATAATGTTTAATTTATATAAAATTATTTTAAAAACCATAAATGTCTTACATATCTTTTATGAATTAAATTATCACCTAACATACTTTCGTTTTTTTCTCTATCTTTTTATTCTATATCATTATTTCTTAATTGAAAATGTTTTATGTCACTAATGAAAACAAATATAAGCCTGATTCTTTGGGTTATTTAAAAAACCCATACAAAATCAATTTTCCAATCAATCACTTTTTACCAATCACATCACTCATATTATTAACCAAAATAAAAAAATACCCTCTATTTTAAATTATTATTTTTTATTTTATTTATATATATCAATACTTTTTAAGTCTTTTTATCAAAACTAATCATTAATTTCTCAAAATCATCACCCATCATCCAATCTTTCTCTCTCTTGGTTTTTTAAAAAACCCACAACCGACCATATTGATGTTTTTAAAAAAAATATTAAAAAGTATAAAATTAAATAATAAACTAATATCAAATCATTTGAAAAGATGCTGGATTTGATAGGTCAATGAATACAGTACTATAATTCCTCTTTAGACCCCACAATAGATATCAAATAGGTGTTAAAATAATATCAAATGTGCAGGAGATTATCAAAATTAAGTGTTAAAATATGGGTATCAAATTTTGATACGGGACCAAATTTGATGTGGCCCAATCACAGCATGCCAAGTAGCAGCGCTGGTGGTTACTTTTTGTTTTTTGTTTTCTTTTTTAAATACACTTTTGCATAATAATTGATCAAAATATATATATATATATATCATTATTTTTTATTTTTCGAGATCTATAAATATAGACTTGGTTTGTGTCATTTAGACACTAAAAAATTTCTGAAATTTTCCACCATATTATCATGCTTGTTTGTATCACCTTTTTTTGAAATCTTCAAACTCTTTCATGGATCCTTCACAAAACTACAACTTCTTTTCAAATTACTTCTCAAATCAAGCTCAAAACCCAAATATACAACCTTCGAACCAAAACATTGAACGTCCGGAAGATCTCATGAATACCGGAATTTATCCTAATTTTCCACAACAATATATGATGCCACCCAACTTTGGCATGCAATACCCGTATATAAATTTGGAATAACATATTCAATTGAAGAAAGATCTTGTCATGCACATTTAAAATAAATTTGGAACAACTCTCGATTAGAGTTTTAAAAACACTACTTAACAAATTACCAATATTTAGAGTGTTTGTTTTCTTTTTCGTTTTAAATAATATTTGTATGTTTGATTTACCAAGTGACGAATAATATTGTTTGTGGTTAAAAAAATGAAATTATGCATAAATAATGTGGAAGTGAGAGAAAGTGAAAAAGTAATTTTGATACCTTGAATAACACTCTGCTGTAGAATATGCTAAAAAGTGGGTGTTAAAATAGGTGTTAAAGTGACGTAGCAAGGTATTAAATGAAAATATTTGATACCATGCTGTGAATAGTCTTAGAATGTATGAATGTTGATTTTCAATGGCTAGCTGTAAAATAATAGGCTTTAAAGTATTTTTTATTTTAACTTTTATTGAATTAATTTTTAATTAATCACTCCTCACTACATTAATTATTTCATTAAACAAAATACTAAAATACACTTTAATTTAAAATATTATTTTATATTTTATTTATATATATCAATACATTTTAAGTTTTTTTTCAAAAAATAATCATTATATTTTCAAAATCATCATTTATCATCCAATTTTTCTCTCTCTTAATTTTTAAAAAAATTCAAAACCAAACAAAGCCATAAAGTTAAAAAAATGTTATTTCAATCGCTTCTTTATATAAAAATACTTACTTTTGCTTTTTCAGTTTTCATAATAATAATTATTATTATTATAATTGTGATCAAATATTCATTTTTAAATAAATTAAGAACTTATTATACAATTATTATTTAATGTATTTAATAATTTATTTTTTCAATTTTTATTATCTAAAAATAAAGTTGAGCCCGTTTATTCAGGATATTTGATAGTGTAATGATCTATTTGTTCCTATCATCGGGTGTATTTAATAATATATAACCTAATTTAAATTATGAAAAATGATAAATTCAGCTAAGTGATAGAGAAAGTAAGGGCTTGTTCGGTCCAGGCTATTTAAATAACTTAAAAAGAGAGAAAAATAATTATTGGTAATGATTGATGATAATTTTGAGGAAATGATTATGTTTTTTTGATAAAAAGACTTAAAGGTATTGATATATATATAAATAAAATAAATAATTATAATTTAAAATAGAGGGTATTTTAGTATTTTGGTTAATGACTTGATTGATTTGAAGGATGAGAGGAGAAGTAGAGTGACAATTGATTTGGTTGGATTATTTTGAAAACCCAATTACGAACAAAGCCTAAGTTTAGGGATCTGACGCGAGGCATGAAACGCGGCATTTCATGCGATAAGAAGAAAGAAATTTTAAAAAAATTTAAATTTTGAGTTTTGAATTATGCGATAAGTAAAAAGAAAATTTAAAAAATTTTAAATTTTGAGTTTTGAAATGTCTCTGGAAAAATAAATTTTGGGACTCAAAATGTCCCGAAATTAAATTTTTTATTTAGTTCAAATTCTGGTGTGGGATAATCGGATTTGTGGACTATATATAATAAAATGGATAATTTGATAATTAGAATGATTCTAAAATAATAAAATCCAATTTATACATAATTGGATAAACTCCACAAAATCTGAAAAACTGGTATCAAGTGAGTTATAAAAATTGTGAAATTATTTTACCTAGGCACTTGCTTGAATTATTTTCAAATTTGGATCATGTTTGTTTCCAATCTATATATACCATCTCCTCCTCGATGAAGAATGGAGAATGAAGAAACATGTTGTGCCTCACATTCTTTCAAATCTTCACTATAAAACTACTCCCTTTCTAATATTCAAGCTTAATACTTTCAGGTATCCATTTTAGCTTTGAATCTCTGGTTAATAATTAATTTTTATTATAATATTTATTTTATTACATTTTAAAAAATTATTTTAATATAAATTAAATTATAAAATTATTTTATTTTAAATATTTTATTAATTATATCAAATAAAAATTAAAACACGATATAAATTTAATTATAACATGTCATATTAAATTTTAAATAATTCAAATAAATAAATAGTTATATTAGAAAATAAAATTAATATATTTGAATAATAAATATTAATTAATTTATAAATATATCTCATATAAATTAAATATTTATGAAGAAATTTATTCTATTTTTATATATATAAACTAATTCTAAATAATCATTCTAAAGAAATATATTAATTAATTTAAGTTAATATTTTTTTTAATTTAATAAAATAAAAATATTATAACGTAATTTAATAAAGTAATGATAATAAAATTAAATGACATTTAAATTATAATTATACATAACTGAAACTATTTTATTTATAAAAATTTAATTAATTATATTAATTAAAATAAATATATAATATAAATAAAACTATAACATATTATATTATCTGATATAATATTTAAATTTTAATAATAATAATTTATAAAATTAATATTTATTTAAAATTTTATTTTTTTATTAATAAAAGTTAATACTAATATATTGTATAGTTTTTTAATATTTATTTTATTATATTTTAAATTTTAATTTAATAAAAATTAAATTATTTTATTTAAAAAAAGTATTATTGATTATAATATATATATATATATATTAAAATTTTATTTTTTTATTAATAAAAGTTAATATTAATATATTTATAGTTTTTTAATATTTATTTTATTATATTTCAAAATTTAATTTATTATAAATTAAATTAATTTATTTGAAAAAATATATTATTAATTATAATATATATAAATAAATAGAGTTTTTTATTAATAAAATTTAATATTAATATATTTAAAGTTTTTTAATATTTATTTTATTATATTTTAAAATTTTATTTCATTTCATATAAATTAAATTATTTCATTTACAAAATATATTATTAATATATATATATATATATATATATATATATATATATATATATATATATATATATATATATATATATATATATATATATATATATATATAAATAAGGTTATAATATGTATAAATTTTAAAAAACCTGATTTTTACCAATTTAATCACACAAGGATTATTTGGAAAAAAAATTAGGATTTATCCAAATAATCCTTCATCAAACAATCCAAATAACCATTCATCAAACAATTCAGTCTTGTTTGAAAAGAGGTTTTAAATTTAAAGATTATTTTTATTTTATTTTAGAGGATATAGTATAGGTGAAAGAATAATGTTTAGAGAAATATGATAAAATTATAGGATAATTTTGGTATTTAGATAATAAAATTATTTAATTTTATGGTTAATAAGAGTTTTGTATTTTGAGATAAGATATTTGTTTTTAAGTTTTTTTATTTTGTTTTTCATTTACATATTCTGTTATTAATTATGATAAATTTTGTTACGTAATTATTTGGTTAAATTTCATTTTTAGATGTACTATAATTTGGTAGCACTAATAAAATGAAATTTTAAAATTGTTTTTTAATGTCAAATAATTCGAATAGACATATATCTGATTTTAATAGGTGATTAGGGGTGTTCAATATTTGGTCTGAACAGAATATCCCACCGAATTCGAATAAACCGAATTCGAAATACATTTTCGGTTTTCGAATCGAATTTTAAACCGATTCGAATTTAAATACGGTTTTCGGTTTGGTTTTCGAGTTTAGGTTTCAACTCGAAAACCAAACCGAAAACCGAATTCATTTTTATTATTTATTTTTATTATATATTATATAACTTATTACATATTTATATTAAATTATCATGGACCTCGAGCTCCTACTAGATCCCTATATTAAATCTATAATCCCTAATTCATTTTCCCATTTCTCTAGTTGTCAACACCTCTCAACCGCCATATATTTTCGTCGGCGACACTATTTTACTTTCGTCGTTTAATTGTCGAATATATATTAGCGTTAAACTAAGTTTGCTTGATTTATATTTTTTTATAATTTAAGTAGATAAGATCTTATTAACAACTTATTTATTTTGTTCTCTTTTTAAAAAATATTATCTTATGGGTAGGTGATGTTCTATATTTGGTCTAAACCGAATATCCGACCGAATTCGAATTTACCGAATTCGAATTCACCGAATTCGAATAAACCGAATTCGAATTTATTCAAATCGGTTCGGTTTTCGAATTTGCTTAAAAAAATAAAAATTCGAAGAACCCGAACCGAAAACTCGAATAACCCGAAAACCGAACCGATAAACACCCCTATAGGTGATAGAGTACAATAATTACTTTACAAGCAACATGTGACTCCGATGAGAAGAGACTTGACATTGTAGATTGTAGGCTAGCAGTAAAAAAAAAATTATATCTTGTTTGATTCAGTTTGTTCTGCTGTATATTTGAACGTGTAATTTATAAATCAATAAATAATTAAGGCTAGTGAGTAGCTTATTTATATCACTAGAGTTTTTAATTAGCAATTTCTTTCTCTAAAGTTTTTTTTTATATTGTACTCATATTTGGTTCCTACTGTTTGGTTAATTATAATAGATTGTTTGATTTTTTTATTTTATAAAATTTGGATTTTTTTCTAAATAACCTTTGTTTAATAGAAATGGTAAAAAATTAGGTTTTTAATTAAAAATAGTTATTTTGTATGATGAATGAGTATTCAGATTAAAATAGATTTGATATGTGCATTCAAGTTACGAGGAGAAATATAAATAATTTCGAATACATTTAATATAAATAAGTTTAACTGAAAATTATTTTTAATTTTTAAGTTTACTTGATATGTATAATAATTTTATATTTTTTATATTTAATTTATTATTTATATCAATATAATAAAAAAATATATTAAGAATATTAAATTTTATAAAACTAAAAAAAATGTCAAACCAGTTAAAATAAAAAAATGTATAAATTGTTTTTTATAATTCATTATAATAAAAAATCTTGATATTTTTTAAAATATATAATTTTTTTTATAAATATTTTAGAAGACGTTTATGAATTTGAACACTGTTCTAATATTTTTTATATATAAAACTAAATAACTTTGTTATATAATTTTGTTTAATAAAATTTTATTTTACATAAAATATTGTCTTTATATAATAAATAAATATTTAATAAAAAAGTTAGTAACAATAATACTTTATTATAAATTAAATTTTAAGGAAATATTTTAACAATATATGAATTTATAGTTTATATTTAATTATTAATATATTATCTAAAAAATTCAATATTTATCTTTAAAATAAATATTATGATTTAAAAAAAATAATAATTTTTGTATTGAATTCAATATTAAATAATATTATAATACCTAGATTTTGATTAAAATAATATTTTTATATTAAAAAAATATAAAAAATAATAATTAAATATTAATTAAACAAAAAAAACATAAAAATAAATTCAAAATTAAACAAATTTCCTCACTAAAAAAAATAAATAAAAAATACAAAACTAATACAAAATTTTAGAAAGTTTAGCTAGGCTGGCCAAATGTTTTCAAACAAAAATGGTTAGTGTGAGTTGGATAAAATTGAAAATATAAAGACTAATCTTAAATGGGTAGATTCTTTAATATTAAGAATTAAAAATAAATAATTTGAATTAAAATTAAATTTAATATAATATAATTTTATAATTTTTAATTTCATTCTTTTTAAGTTAAAATTATATTCTGAATTATATTTTTATGTTATTCTAAACAAAAACATATTATTTTATTATTTAAAACACGATCAAATAATTTAATATAATTTTTAATTTTTAATTAATAATTTTGTTTTAATAGATGTCATTTTTTTTATATAGTAAGTTAATCTTTATAAATATATATATATATATAAATTAATTATATTAATTTAATAAATTAATATTTTGAATGATTTTTTATTTTTAAATTTAAAAAATTAAAATTTTAAACTTATATATTTTATTTTTAAAATCTATAAAGTTAAAATGTTAAAATGATGATATTTTGTTTTAGACCATCTCCAACTCATTCTTAAACCCAAACTCATTTTGCATTTTTCCTCTATAACCTAAACTTAAAAAAAAAAAAAGGTGAAAACGTCATTCTCTCCTAAATACCATGGGTATTAGATCATCTCCAACCCACCTGCAAACCCATCTCCATAATAGGTTTTAGCCCTCCAACCCACCGGTAAACTCAACTGCATTTTGAGTTTTTCTGCAAATTCTTTCTCCTCCATACCTAAATTTGCAGGGACACTGTTCACATACTCAAAACTTTTTAAAATTTTCATTTTAGTCCTTTTAGTTTGTTTTTAATTAATTTACATAACTTATTTATATTTTAATTTATTTACCTATTTTATTTATTTATATTTTAATTTATTTATATAATTTATTTATATTTTAATTTATTTATATTTTAAATTATGTATATGTTTAATTCATCATAATTTTAATTTGTTTATGTGATTAATTTATATTTAAATTTGTTTATATTTATATTTTATATTTTTTAAGTATTACAAATTTATAATAATAAATAATATTGTATAAATAATTGATTTATAATTAGAATTTAAAAGTAATTAATAAGTTGTTGTAAAGTTATGGGTTCAATTTGTAATTTTAGATAAATATATATATATAATATTGAAAAAATTAAAAATTATTATAAAAAGGAATATTTTAAGAATATTCTTTTGAGTTTGAGTTTGAGTTTTTGGGTTGGAGATAAGTTACTGTTTGATGAGATGAGATGTTTACTGCATTTTGGGTTTGAGAATAGGTATTTGGGTTGGAGATGGCCTTAGTATTACTATTAACAAACTCATTTACTTTTCAAAATTATAAATAAGTACATTTAACTTTTGGTATATGGATAAATATTTTTTTTTTAATTTACATTTATTTTATTTAGGATGTTTAATATAAAAAACTATTGATATGTATTAATTTTATATATTCAAATTTGTTATATATAATTTATTTTATATTTTTATATTATATTTTATAACTTAAATTTTATAAATTTATAATTTTAAAATTTATTATTTTGTTGTGCATGAATTATTAATATATAATTAATTTTATTAAATAAATAAAAAATATTGAAATTAAATATGTAAAGTTGATAAATATATAGATAATATTAATAAGGTTAAAAAAATAGTGAAAAAAATGAATATTCTAAAAATATTCTTTTGAGTTTGAAATTAGTTTTTGGGGTTAGAGATGAATTGCTGTTTGAAATAAGAATGACAATTTAAAATTGTCCCTCGAAAACCGAACTAAATTGCTCCGTTTGGGACCGATTTTCTCCGAAACCGAACGAGAATAGGGCTGAGATGGTATTTGTGTCCCCCGCCCTAACTTGTCCTCATTTCACCCCATTCTTCCCCGAACACCATAATCATAATTAAATATATTAAATCACTAATATATTTATTTATTCATTGTATTTTATAAAAGCATTAGGATTATTTCTTTATAATAATATAAAATTTTAATATATTATAATATATATTATATTAAAAACATCGTTTATATATAATTTTATTGTATAATTTTTATTTATTTATTTTTAAAAATAATTACTAACGTTGCCCTGCGGGATTCTCCGAAACCGAAAAAAACCGAACGGGACGAGAATGGTATTAAAAAAATCCCCAAAATTAAAACAGAGCGGGAATTTTAAATGCATTCCTCTTCCCGAACCGTCCAATTACCATCCCTAGTTTGAAGTGACATTTACTGTATTTTGAGTTTGAGAATAAGTCTGTGGGTTAGAAATGATCTTATTTAACTTTAAAAAAATTAATCCTGACACTATTTTAATTAGTTATGTCAAATCAATATTTTAATAAAATAGATAATATATATTAAAATTATTTTTATTATATATTTTTTTTATAAACATAATAATTGACATTAAATTAATATTTTACATAGGATTTATAATTTAAAGTATATTCTTATTTAATTTAAAATTAGAATTTTAATATCAATTTTAATTTATACCTCCAAAACTAATTTGGATTGAATTCGGAATCATGTGAATGTTTCAGACAAATTTCAATATTTTTTTATTAACATTATATACCATAACACTAAATTTAAAATTTATTTAATAAAAAATAAAAATAAAAATAAAATATTAGATATTTTTCTAGACTTTTTTTTTCTCACTTAGTATGGGTTGTTTTAAGGATTTTTTTTAATGTTTTTCATTCAGATATTCTATTATTAATTATGATAAATTTTGTTATGTAATTATTTGGTTGAATTTCATTTTTAAATGCACTATAATTTTGTGGCACTAAGACTACCCACAGCAGGGTGTTAAATTTTTTCATTTAACACCCTGCCACGTCAGCTTAACACCTCTTTTAACACCCACTTTTTAACATGTTATACAGCAGCGTGTTATTTAAAGTATCAAAATTACTTTTTCACTTTCTCTCACTTCCACATCATTTAAACATATACATAATTTCATTTTTTTTAACCACAAACAATATTATTCATCACTTGATAAATCAAACATACAAATATTATTTAAAACGAAGAAGAAAACAAACACTCTAAACAAGGATGAAAGAGTTTGAAGATTTTAAAAGAAAGGTGATACAAACAAGGATGATAATATGGTAGAAAATTTCTGAAATTTTTTGGTGTCCAAATGACACAAACCAAGTCTCTATTTATAGATCGTGAAAAATAAAAAATATTGATATAATTTTTTTTTTTTTTTTATTGATCAATCATTATTAAAATG
This sequence comes from Impatiens glandulifera, assembly GCF_907164915.1. Taxonomy (NCBI): domain Eukaryota; kingdom Viridiplantae; phylum Streptophyta; class Magnoliopsida; order Ericales; family Balsaminaceae; genus Impatiens; species Impatiens glandulifera. The sequence continues at coordinate 55,361,416 of NC_061862.1, read as the reverse complement.
TATTTTTAAAATAAGAAAAGTAAAATCAAAAGTAAATATTATCCTGCCACATGGCAGGATCTCATTGGCCAAACAAAATTTGACACCCGTGTCAAATTTTGACACCCAAAATTTGACACCCAAAATTGCCCCCTCCCACCCTCCTCTTTTTGACACCCAAATAACCCCTCAAATACTCCCCTGCTGCGGCTGGTCTAATAAAATGAAATTTTAAAATTGTTTTTTAATGTCAAATAATTCGAATAGACATATACCTGGTTTTGATAGGTGATAGAGTACAATAATTACTCTGTTAGCAACATGTGACTCTGGTGAAAAAAGACTTGAACAGTGTAGATGCAGTAAAAAATAATATTATATCCTGTTTGATTCAGTTTGTTCTATTATTTTATTTATACCGTGTTTCTGATTGTATTTAAAAGAGTAATTAATAAATCAATAAATAATTAAGGCTAGTGAGTTAGCTTATTTGCTAATCATTTGAGATACTCATATGTAACTTATTTATATCAATAAGTGTCTTTAATTAGCAATTTATTTCTCTAAACTTATTTATATTGGACTCATATTTGGTCCGTACAAGCAACTGTTTGGTTATTATAAGTCTAATTACTGTTAAGATTTTTATTTATTTTTTTAAACAATGGGTGCCTTTTTTTTTGGATTGGACTATTTTTCGCAAATTGTTTGATTTGATTGGTCAAAATATATCTGTGTTTGATTTCTATAAAAAAAATCACTCATTTTCAATAATTTATTAATAATATTATTTTATTTGTTAGAAAAATATTAAAATATTATTTATTAAAAAACACCTGATAACTCGTAGTCTTTGTTTGATTTTGGTTTATTTAAATAATCTAAAACAATCCAACATCTTTTTATTGTTCATCTAATCGATCAAATTAATAAATTTATTAAATAAATACTAAAATATTATTTATTTTAAATTATTAATTTTATTTTATTTATATATAACAATATTTTTTAAGTTCTTTTTTTTTTGAAATATAAGTTTTTTATTTTAGATATTTGTGAGAAATTATATTATTATTCTTATCTTTTTCTTTCTATGTAACAATCAAAATACATCAATTTAATCTTGTCATTTTATTAATCAAATTATCGAATAAAACCATTCTCTTATTTTTCTCTTTTCATTATATATTATTATTTCTTAATTTGTTTACCTATTATTTGTTATGTTATTATTTGGTTAATTTTATTTGAAAATGGACTATAATTAAGTTTTAAAAAAATGATTCGGGCTAGTTTGATTCAGCTTATTGACATCAACTTATCTAGTTTATTCTCAAGTACGTTTAATATGATTTTAACTTATTTAATCGTTAAGTTTTGGTAGGTTTGATTTAACTTATACGCTCAACTTATTTATTTTTTTATATTTATAATATTATTTAATAATTAATATTATATATATATATATATATAATGTTATATATATTTATTAATTTAATTTTAAATATTAATAGATGATTTAAATTAAAAAATAATATATATTTCAAAATAAATTATATTAATATATTAATTTTTATAATTTTTTAATATATAATTTTAAATATTAATAAATGACTTAAATTAAAAAATAATATATTCTTAAATAAATGATATGAATAAATTTTTTTTATTATTATTATATATATATTTCACATTTCCACACTCTACTTCCTATTTAATCTTTTCTATTTATTTTTGAGTTCTTTTACTCTATTTTACTCTATTCGTATTATCATTCAATTCATTTAAATAGTAATTGGATTTTTTAGATAATTAAGGTTAGTTTAATTTCTAAAATTATAATTATAAATAAAAAAATCCTAATGTATTTATATTTTATATTTTAAGATACATATATTATAAATAATAAATAAAAATATATTAAAATGTATATTTTTTCTTATTATAATTATTTTATATAAATATATAAAAATAATATAAATATATAAAATAGATGAGAGAATGAATAAAATGATTAGAGAGAGATTAAATTGATTAGAGAGATATTAAGTTGATGAGATAGAATAAAAAAAATGATTAGAAATGAATGAAATAGATAAGACAGAATGAATAAAAAATATTTAAAATTGATGAGAAAGAATAACACTGAGATTATAATCTTAAACACTAAGGAGGGAGTTAGAAAGAAATTTGAGTTTAAACGCAAAAGTGTGTTTAATTATAATTTTTTACGTGAACTTATTACGCAAAATATCAACTTATTACAGAAACGCCGATAAGCTGTTTATAAACGCCACATCAAACATGCCCGAAATAATTCGAAAAGACTTATCAAGCTTTAACAGGTCAAGCAGACTACAGTATGCATGTGACTCTGAAATTGACACTGTAGGGCGTAGGCCTAGCTGTAAAAAAATAATAAAGTGAAACAATTATATCATCTAAGGTTAGTTTGATTTAAAAAATAATAAATACCTAAGGACTTGTTTGGATCATGTCCGTTTCCAATCTATATATATCATCTCTATGAAGATACAAGTTCTGCCTCACATTCTTTCAAAGCTTCGCTCCTAAAACTACTCCCTTTATAATGTTCAAGCTTAATACTTTCAGGTATCCATTTTAGCTTTGAATCTCTTGTTAATAAGTAATTATTTTTTTGATTGTTAAAACGTTCTAATCAGACTTGTTTATTTAGTTATTTTTATAAATTAACTCGTTTATACCTTAATATATATTATAAACTAATTGTTTATTCTGCTTTTTTTTTTGTGTTTAAAAATGGTAAAGCATGCAGTTTATTAGGATTGATTTGGGTTTTGCCTTTTAGTTTTTGGATTTTCATAAATAAAATCAAAGAAAATTGAATTTAGATTCATGGAATAATAATATGAACTCTTTTAATTAATAATATAATTGTGTTTTATGATAACTTGAAAATGATCTCTTTGCAGGAATAATTTATGAAAGAAATATTAGCTTAACACTGTTCTTTTGATATGGATGATATGAATTTCAAAATTTAGAGGTAAAAACAACTCAGATTATTACATAATTAATCCGTTTAATTGTTAAGTTGTATTATTTCAATGATTAAGAAAATTTGAAACAAACATAAGACTTAAACCTTAACTAAGATTATTACATTTAAACTTTTTTTAATTAATAATATATAATTAAGATTAAATAATTTAAATATATATTATAAAGTAAAATAAAATACCTTACATAAAAATTAAAATATACATTAAACAAAAAATAAAATGCATATTTTATATTTGTAAATTCAATTTTAATCTAATACAATTTTTGTCATATTTTTATAATGACTTGTCATTATAATTTTTTTTTTCAATTTTATTTTTGTAATGATATGTTAATCTAGTTAATTATTATTATTATTATTTTTTTTGTGTGTGATTTGTCAATCCAATTTTTGTATTTTTATTTTTATAATGATTTATCAATTAACTTTTGAGTTCATAATTAATATCAATGTTTAAGTAAGATTTTAATTCAAATAATTTTTGTTATACTAAATTATAAATTTTCATAAAATTTAGATTCAAATAGACTATAGTTATATTTTTAAGTTATGTTAGAATATTTTACGAGGAGGCAACATATTGTTGTGATAGATTTGTATGGAGAATTTGAATTATGAAATCAAAAAAATTTGAGTCTTGTAACCACTAACTATTTAATGAATTTTTTTGTTTATTTTTTTTAGATCTTCACGACATGTGTAATGTTTTTAAAAATGGACTAAAAGTTTGTAAACTTTCTTGGGCATACGGTGATCACTAAAAAAAAAGGAAAAAGCTAAATTCAATTTGTTGTACCGGTTGAGGTTTGTAACAAAATTAATAATCCTTACCAAGAAGTTCGCACCTTAAAATAATCTTTTGACGCAGCCATATTCTCATTTAAGTAACAGTTACGTGTTTTTTTTTTCAATATTCAATCCTCAATATATCATGTTTACAGTTTTTTGGTTATTTTGTTTATAATTTCAACCATCCATGGGTACTTTAAAACGTATTTTAAATAGTTTATATTATTTATATTTGTATTCATTTGATTAGATATTAGATTTTTTTACGAAAATTGAATCTACAATTAACTGATATGTGATAAGTTTACAATCACACGGAAAAGAGAAACACATAGTGATGTGTGTGTGCAATTTTTGGTCAGGTAGGGATGTCTTTTATGACTAATAATTTATGTTTTAGATAATCTTCTAGAATAAATGGCGCATAGGTCCAACCAATTAACAGAATTGTTTTTTTTTAATTTGTCTAAGTTAAATTTAAATTTAAATTTTGTGTTACTTATTTCATATTTTTCCGCAACCAAAGTTGAATTAGAAAAATAAAATCTTGATAATAGAGTTTTGTTAAGGATTAATGAAACTGAGTTTGAAAATATTCATTATATGCAGAATATGATGAGGATGAATATAAACTTGTTTTTGAAATTAATACAACTAGCATTTAACCCGTGCATTTGCACGAGTAATAATATAAAAAACCGTAAAAAAATATTACGGATAACATTTTTAATTTTATTTTTAACCGTTTTAAGTTTATGTGTGGGTCAACACATAATCCGACTCAAGTATCCATTTACTCAACATCATTATATATTAGTTAGTTAAAAAGTTGAACTTATATTAATATTAAAACGTCCCGCATTTATCAAATTTGGTGTTTGAATTTTATATATAAAGTCTTTGTACCCTAGTTGGTTAAAGAGTTGTACTTGTTTTGTTAGGTTGCAAGTTCGAAACATACCTCTAGCATTTTTAATTTTATTTTTAACCGTTTTAAATTTAAAAACGGGTAAACCCACAATCCGACCCAAGTATCCAAATTAACCACAGCTCTCGATCCGGCAATTCGGACACTTTAAAAATTAAGCATCATTATATATATATATATAGATTAGTTAGTTAAAAAGTTGAACTTATATTAATGTTAAAACGTCCCGCGTTTATCAAATTTGGTGTTGAATTTAAAATATAAAGTCTTTGTAGCCTAGTTGGTTAAAGAGTTGTACTTGTTTTGTTAGGTTGCAAGTTCGAAACATACCTCTAGCATTTTTAATTTTATTTTTAACCGTTTTAAATTTAAAAACGGGTAAACCCACAATCCGACCTAAGTATCCAAATTAACCACAGCTCTCGATCCGGCAATCCGGACACTTTAAAAATTAAGCATCATTATATATATATAGATTAGTTAGTTAAAAAGTTGAACTTATATTAATGTTAAAACGTCCCGCGTTTATCAAATTTGGTGTTGAATTTAAAATATAAAGTCTTTGTAGCCTAGTTGGTTAAAGAGTTGTACTTGTTTTGTTAGGTTGCAAGTTCGAAACATACATCTAGCATTTTTAATTTTATTTTTAACCGTTTTAAATTTAAAAACGGGTAAACCCACAATCCGACCCAAGTATCCAAATTAACCACAGCTCGGCAATCTGAACACTTTAAAAATTAAGCATCATTATATATATATAGATTAGTTAGTCAAAAAGTTGAACTTATATTAATGTTAAAACGTCCCGCGTTTATCAAATTTGGTGTTGAATTTAAAATATAAAGTCTTTGTAGCCTAGTTGGTTAAAGAGTTGTACTTGTTTTGTTAGGTTGCAAGTTCGAAACATACCTCTAGCATTTTTAATTTTATTTTTAACCGTTTTAAATTTAAAAACGGGTAAACCCACAATCCGACCTAAGTATCCAAATTAACCACAGCTCTCGATCCGGCAATCCGGACACTTTAAAAATTAAGCATCATTATATATATATAGATTAGTTAGTTAAAAAGTTGAACTTATATTAATGTTAAAACGTCTCGCGTTTATCAAATTTGGTGTTGAATTTAAAATATAAAGTCTTTGTAGCCTAGTTGGTTAAAGAGTTGTACTTGTTTTGTTAGGTTGCAAGTTCGAAACATACCTCTAGCATTTTTAATTTTATTTTTAACCGTTTTAAATTTAAAAACGGGTAAACCCACAATCCGACCCAAGTATCCAAATTAACCACAGCTCGGCAATCTGAACACTTTAAAAATTAAGCATCATTATATATATATAGATTAGTTAGTCAAAAAGTTGAACTTATATTAATGTTAAAACGTCCCGCGTTTATCAAATTTGGTGTTGAATTTAAAATATAAAGTCTTTGTAGCCTAGTTGGTTAAAGAGTTGTACTTGTTTTGTTAGGTTGCAAGTTCGAAACATACCTCTAGCATTTTTAATTTTATTTTTAACCGTTTTAAATTTAAAAACGGGTAAACCCACAATCCGACCCAAGTATCCAAATTAACCACAGCTCGGCAATCCGGACACTTTAAAAATTAAGCATAATTATATATATATAGATTAGTTAGTTAAAAAGTTGAACTTATATTAATGTTAAAACGTCCCGCGTTTATCAAATTTGGTGTTGAATTTAAAATATAAAGTCTTTGTAGCCTAGTTGGTTAAAAAGTTGTACTTGTTTTGTTAGGTTGCAAGTTCGAAACATACCTCTAGCATTTTTAATTTTATTTTTAACCGTTTTAAATTTAAAAACGGGTAAACCCACAATCCGACCCAAGTATCCAAATTAACCACAGCTCTCGACCCGGCAATCCGGACACTTTAAAAATTAAGCATCATTATATATATATAGATTAGTTAGTTAAAAAGTTGAACTTATATTAATGTTAAAACGTCCCGCGTTTATCAAATTTGGTGTTGAATTTAAAATATAAAGTCTTTGTATCCTAGTTGGTTAAAGAGTTGTACTTGTTTTGTTAGGTTGCAAGTTCGAAACATACCTCTAGCATTTTTAATTTTATTTTTAACCGTTTTAAATTTAAAAACGGGTAAACCCACAATCCGACCCAAGTATCCAAATTAACCACAGCTCGGCAATCCGGACACTTTAAAAATTAAGCATCATTATATATATATATAGATTAGTTAGTCAAAAAGTTGAACTTATATTAATGTTAAAACGTCCCGCGTTTATCAAATTTGGTGTTGAATTTAAAATATAAAGTCTTTGTAGCCTAGTTGGTTAAAGAGTTGTACTTGTTTTGTTAGGTTGTAAGTTCGAAACATACCTCTAGCATTTTTAATTTTATTTTTAACCGTTTTAAATTTAAAAACGGGTAAACCCACAATCCGACCCAAGTATCCAAATTAACCACAGCTCTCGACCCGGCAATCCGGACACTTTAAAAATTAAGCATCATTATATATATATAGGATAGTTAGTTAAAAAGTTGAACTTATATTAATGTTAAAACGTCCCGCGTTTATCAAATTTGGTGTTGAATTTAAAATATAAAGTCTTTGTAGCCTAGTTGGTTAAAGAGTTGTACTTGTTTTGTTAGGTTGCAAGTTCGAAACATACATCTAGCATTTTTAATTTTATTTTTAACCGTTTTAAATTTAAAAACGGGTAAACCCACAATCCGACCCAAGTATCCAAATTAACCACAGCTCGGCAATCCGGACACTTTAAAAATTAAGCATCATTATATATATATATATAGATTAGTTAGTCAAAAAGTTGAACTTATATTAATGTTAAAACGTCCCGCGTTTATCAAATTTGGTGTTGAATTTAAAATATAAAGTCTTTGTAGCCTAGTTGGTTAAAGAGTTGTACTTGTTTTGTTAGGTTGCAAGTTCGAAACATACCTCTAGCATTTTTAATTTTATTTTTAACCGTTTTAAATTTAAAAACGGGTAAACTCACAATCCGACCCAAGTATCCAAATTAACCACAGCTCTCGACCCGGCAATCCGGACACTTTAAAAATTAAGCATCATTATATATATATAGATGTTATTATATGGAAGAACATTGTTTTATAGACAGAGGATGCATATAGTGCTTACATTGGAGGACGTTTTAAAAAATATGGGTATTCTTATTGATAGCACAGTTGTCACTAGGAAGGATTTTGGAAGAGTAGAAACTGAAGAGTTGTGTAATGAGTTATTGCGCGACACACTATATATTTCAGGCCGTAGCGGCACTGAAATATTATTGAAGGAGTTGAGAGAAAACCTATTGTATATCCCAGAGATTCGGAGGATATTGACATATATGTGCGTATGTTTATTGATTAATCTCTCCGGTGTTTTATCCATGTTTCTTAGCTTTTCTCAAAACTTTACTTGGGGAGTCGCTTTCTTGGCTCAATCAATGAATGATGTTCGTCATTTGAAGACTAACATTGATTCAGCTACGACTACGGGAGCTTGTATTCCATTTTTTATAGTAAGTTAATTTTATATATTTTTTTAAATATAATGTTTATTATTTACTAACATTTCTTTTTTAAATTATTGTTATTGTAGGTGTCTATGTAATCAGCGAATTCAAGGCACTTAGAGGCCAACTTGATTTTGGCTCCAACAAAACGAGGGTCACATCGCATTAATATCATGCAGATAGTTAGAAGGATTGAAAAATGACTTAGTCAAAGTTATTTTTAATTTCTAATGCATTTTAAGACCAATGATGGAGTCAAATTTCAATTACGATGTACACAACAAAATCAAGCAAAAAGTAGCATAAAATGAGAGTCACATCCTACTAAATAATGTAGATAGCTAGAAATCTTGAAGGTTTGGGAATTAGAGTGGGAAATAAGGAATAATTTAACCAATTGTTATATTTATGCAATGGCACACTGTGAGTCCTACCTAGGGATGATAAGAAATTAGAATGGTGATGTTTAGAAACTTCTCTTCATTGTGTTATTGTGTTTTTAATGTAATTGTGCTTTTGTCTACAACTGAACATGCGAGGGCATACAAAATTATACGAGTGAACATGCGAGGGCATACAAAATTATATATTAGTAAAATTTTTTTAATATTTTTGTTTTAAGCAAAACGAAAAGATTGAATAATATAAATAAATTTATTATATTTATGTTAGGGTAAAAAGAATACTATCTCAAAATGTACAACATATAGAGTCAAAAAAACGGATTGAAAAACAAAAAGCAATACCATATGTGTATGGCGATTTGATGATTTTTTTAGTATAATTGATGCATTTTAATAAAAAATGTCAAAGTCATCGTATTTCAACGTAACTCACGAAAGACTATAATTTGTAAAAAAATATAACTAAAAACGTCCTACAAGATATAACTAACGAAGTTTGAAATAAAATCCTCTATAATTAAAAAAAAGATGGTTGTAATTATTTTATAAATTATTAAATTACCGTATTATTATAGTTAAATATGTTTTAAATTTATTAGTGTTTATCAATTGAAATATATATATATATATATAAATAATTAAATTTATGATGTATTTAATAATGAGTTATAATTATTTAAATGTAAAAAAAAAATTGTAAGAAAATTGAATTTAAACATTAAATTATATTAGTTTGAAAATAGTGAACATAGTTAAATTAGTTTGAAAAATTAAATGTTATTCTTATATTTGAAAATCAATATTCAGAAAAGTGAATGAAAAATATGTATAATAAAAAAAAAATATAATTTGGGGTAGATGTGGAAATAATTTAGGATGTGTGGACTATGAATTTGTATACATTTGTTTTACCCTATAAAACTAAGATCTGATTTTGAAAATGTTGAAGAATAATATTGATATTTTTATATTAAATTGCAAGTACAAAAATGTTTGAGAGTATTTTTTTATTTTATTTAAAATACTTAATGTAATTTGATTTGGAACAAAATCTTTCATTTCTAATCCTCATTATCTAATCAAGTTTTCATTTTATCTTTCATTTATCTTCATCAAAATTATTTCTGATGTGCTTTCATTATTTTGATAAATTTTAAATTCAAACTAGAGTTAAAATTAGACGGAAAAAAATGACTCTTAAAAAAAAGGTAATGCAGAGGTGAGAAAAGAGAAATGAGTTATGAATCTGAGAATCAACATATGTTCTATGAGTGAGGAATCTACCCATCTAAATATCTTTAGATGGATCCTTAGTTCAGTTACAAAAGACCACCATAATTAAAATTGTAGCCTTCATAAATCATGTTTTGAGCTCAATAAATAAGTTAGATGTACGTATGAGAATTAACATATTGTTTAATCAATTATTCTTAAATTTACTATAAACAATGGGTTATTTATAATCATATATATCCAAATACATTCACAATAATAATAATAATCATTTATGTCCAGGAGGAGCCAGAATTTAAAAGCTACAGGCTAAACTGTTTTAAAATTTTTACCCGGACTATTATCCTTCAAAGAATACAAAATTACACTTTTAATGATGGGAATTATCAATAACGGTATTTTTCCGCCGTTATTGTCAAATGCATACAAAAGAAATTTGGCCTACCCGGGCTACAGCCCAAATAAGGATGAACGTGGCTCCGCCCCTGTTTATGTCTATTAATTATTGAATATTCTTTACAAGGTATTTCTTTATAAGTCTAGTATGATTTTTTTTTAAATTTGTTAAACCCTTATAAAAAGGTAAACTATCCATCTAGAAAAAGTATTACAAACTATAAATATAGTTTTCAGGTTTTATCTGATGAATGCTCTAGCTTTTTATGGTCTTAATTCCCATCATCAATAGAAAATTAAAAAAAAAAAAAATACTATTTAAAACATTGTTACAATTTCTACTATCATCCAAGATAAAAATTATTAACACCTTTTGGAAAATACTTTTGGAAGTAGAGGGTGAGAGGGTATGACTGGATATCATTCTTGTTCTTATTAATTAAAAAAAAAATTATAATGCTGATGTTTTGTATTGTGTATATATATATATGAATTCATTAGATATTAACACATCTTTTTTCAAAGAATTGATAATCACGTAAGTTTAATTTTGAGTTATCTTATAGACTAATTTGTTTGTTTTAAACTCCAAAGAAAAGAAGTGTGGAGATTAATTTGAGTTTAAACGCAAAAATGTGTTTATTGTAATTTTTTGCATGAGCTTATTACGCAAAGTTACTGTAACAGCTTATTACGCTTATTACGCAGACGCCCATACACATCTTATTAACGCCGAATCAAACGAGGTCTATATTTCGAACTCTAAAGATTCTGGTCCTAGTTGACTTTATTTGGTATTGGGTTAAACTCAGTTATATACGCGACGTCTAACTAAGGGCTGTTCTCTTTGGGTTTTAAAAAAAACTCATCCAAAATTATTTTTCAAATCAATCACTTCTCAACAATTACATTACGCATTCTATTAACCAAAATACTAAAATACCTTCTATTTTAAATTATTATTTTTTATTTTATTCATATATATCAATACTTTTAAGTCTTTTTATCAAAAAAAATAATCATCACCTCCTTAAAATTATCACCAATCATTACTTTTTTCCATATTTAGATTTTTTCGAAAACCCCAATCCAAACAAGACCTAAGTTTATATTTAGAAACTGATTTAAACAAAAAAAATAAAATAAATTAACTAGGATTATCTCCAATCCAAAATTTATTCTCACAAAATGTAGTAATGAACACATCAAACTCCAACCCAAATATTCGTTCAACAAATTTTTAGTTTTGTAATACTATTTATATATTTTTTTTATTAATTTTACAAATTAAAACACAATATTTGTTCTCATTAAATTAAAAAATTTATAATAAAATTAATAATTTATAAAAAAAAAACAAATTAAACATTATTAAATAAACACAAATTACGAACCTACCAAATCAATCAAAATAAACATTATTAAAAAAATTAAACATTATTTAATAAACTCAAATTAAGTCATTTGATAAAAACAATATTAATAAAAAAAATATATAATAAAAACTAAAAATTACATAAATAAAAAAGTTATACAAAATACTAAATATATAACCGATTTTTTATATATAAAACTAAATAACTTATTATATAATTTTGTTTAATAAAATTATTATCAAAATTCAATAATATAAAATTTTAATTTAAATAAAATAAAGTCTTTATATAATAAACAAATATTTAATAAAAAGTTAATAACTATAATTCTTTATTATAAATTTAAGGATTTTTTTAACCATATATAAATTTATAGTATATATTTTATTATTAATATATGATCTAAAAAATTCAATATTTATCTCTAAAATAAATATTATGATTTAAAAAAAAAGAATAAACATAATAACTTTTCATTGAATTGAATATTAAATAACATTATAATTAGATTATGATTAAAATATTATTTTTATATTGAAAATATATTAAATTTTTTATTAATTAAATTTTAATTAAATACAAACATACATAAAAATAAGAGAAATGATAAACTCAACGAAAAAATCAGCGAAAACAAGTCCACGAATCCAACGTGGTTTTCTAAGTTGTCCCCACGTCTCGAAAATGCTCATTTCTGGTCCCGAAAACGCTCATTTAAGGTCCCGAAATGGTCATTTCGGTTTTATTTATTTTGTCCCGAAATAAGCGTTTCGAGACATTTTTAAAATTTTATCTCTCCTACCCACATGGTATGCCACGTTAATTTGTGAACTTACTTTCGCTGATTTTCTAATTGAGTTTATCATTTTTTTAAAAAATAAATTTAAAATTAAATAAATTCCCTCAAACTAATTAAAAAAACATTACAAACTAATACAAACAATTTTTTTTAGAGAGCTTAGCTTAGTTGGCCGAAATGTTTGATAAACTAAAATGGGAGGTTTTATAGATTTTTTAATATTAAGAATTAGAATTTCAATGGTATAATTAAATAAAGTATAATTTTATAATTTACAATTTCATTTTTTTTAGATTAGAATTATATTCTAAATTTTATTTTATTTTTATGTTTTTTCAAACAAAATAACTTATTATTTTATTATTTAAAACACGATTAAAATTTTTAATTAATAATTATTTTTAATTATTTTTAAAAATTTAGTAGGTTAAAATATTAAATCAATGTCTTTTATTTTTATTTTTTTAGTTAATAAGCTAACATTTATATATATATATATATATATATATATATATATATATATATATATATATATATATATATATATATATATATATATTAATTATATTAATTTAAGAAATTAAATTTTGAATGATATTTTATTTTTATAGTACATGAAGTTAACATATTAAAATAATATTTTATTTCATTAAATTCATACTTAAAAATAAATTTAACACTTATGCTATTTTAATTGGTTATTTCAAATCAATATTTTAATAAAATATATAATATATATTAAATTATTTTTATTATATTTTTTTCTCAAATATAACAATTAAGATTGAATTAAAATTCTACAGTTATCTCAAACATAATTTAATGTCAATTCTTATTAAAAATTGAAAATAAAATTATAATGTCAATTCCAATTTGAACCCTCCAAACATATATTTGTTTAATTCGGAATTATGTGACTCTTTCATACAAATTTTAATATTTTTTTATTAATATTTCCTACCATAACACTAAATTTAAGACTTATTTAATAAAAATTATAAATAAAATATTAGATCTTTTTCTAGAATTTTTTTTTCTCACTTAGTATGTGTTGTTTTTAGGATTTTTTTTTATGTTTTGCATTTAAATATTCTGTTATTAATTATGATAAATTTTGTTATGTAATTATTTGGTTGAATTTTATTTTTAAGGTCATTTTCAACCCAAATACATATTCTCAAACCTAAAATAAATAAACATCTCATCAAACAGTAATTCAACTCCAACCTAAAAATTCAAACTTAAAAGAATATTTTCAGAATATTCATTTTTATAATAATTTTTATTTTTTTCAATATTATCTATATATTTATCTAAAATTACAAATTGAACTCATAATTTTACGACAACTTATTAATTACTTTTAAATTCTCATTCAATTAAAGAAAATGTTGATATAATTAATTATAAATCAATTATTTATACAACTGCATAAAATAAATTAAACATTATTAAATAAACACAAATTAAATTTCACAAACAAAAAAATTACAACAAAACAAACTTTATTTAAACATACTTTCCACACATAAAATAAACGATTTATCAATTCTCGAAATTGGTGTATTCCTTCCACGAATGATCAATTTAAAATATAAATTAATCATATAAACAAATTTAAATATAAGAATTAAACATATAAATAAATTATATAAATAAATTAAAATATATTTAAATTAAAATATAAATAAATAAAATATGTAAACAAATTAAAATATAAATAAGTTTTATAAATTAATTAAAAACAAACTAAAAGGACTGAAATGAAAGTTTTGAAAACTTTTGAATATGTGAACAGTGTTCCTGCATATTTGGGTTTGGAGGAGAGAGATTTTGAAGGAAAACCTAAAATACAGTTGAGTTTTCAGGTGAGTTGGAGATGATCTAAATGTACTATAATTTTGTAGCACTAATAAAATTAAAATTTAAAATTGTTTTTTAATGTCAAATAATTCAAATAGACATATAGCAGGTTTTTATAGGTGACAGAGTACAATAATTACTCTACAAGCAACCTGTGACTCTGGTGAAAAGTGTTAGAAATAATGTCTTGAAATAACAGAAAATATATATAAAATGATGTTACAAATAAATTAAAAAATACAATATTACAAAAAACGAAATCATCAGATTAAATGTTGATTCGAGGCATGTGTTAAACACATATCCCTTAAAACAGTTCCATCGTCTCCGGTTTGTGTTGGAGCTTATCGTAGATGACTGTTTCCCAGGGTACAACGAATCTAGTTATGATTCTGCACTGAAATCACTACTCGTAGAACTTGATCAGCGTACCTGAACTATCACCGGGTTTCAACGGAAATATCGAGTAAAAAACTCGAAGAACACTCACAAAAACAAGAAGAGGGCTTTTGGAATTCTAGAGTGAGAAAATATAATATGATTAAGTGATGTAAAATGAATAATGAATGGGTATATATTGCTGAGAATTAAACCTTCAAATAAAATCATCCAAACGTTTATTAGCAATAAATATTGCTCATTCATTTGTTAATTAATCCACAACTAATTAACATCAGTCTATACGTTGATTTACAGAAATACAATGTTAAACATTCAATGCTAGCTAATTGAAGAGTCCATACGTTATCCAATAGGCCAATTAAAGCTAAATGTTTATCCTAACATTATGCTTTAATTTTCTAATTAGGCATTAAATATTAATTAAATAATTAATATTTAATTATAATTTGGATTAAATTCACTGTTAATTCACGTTTGAATTTGTGTGAATTTTATTTGATTTTATTTATTTACAATCTTATTTCCATTCATTAATGGAGTTAGCTTAATTTCAACAATCCTCCACATTAATGGAAATTGAAAGATTAACCCGATGAAAGGTTTAACAGTTGAATTCTACATAGGATAGATAGGTGTAACCCTTTGAACATTCCCTTATGAAAGTATATAACTTTACTAGCCGATTAGTAGACTCGATGTCCTTGAATTATTCTGCCATTTATGTAAACGATTACACACTTTCACATAGAATTCTTCCGGATACATGTCAAGCTCTCATGGTTGTGTCCATTTTGGCCATGGAACACGTGGCTGGTTCTGTGAGAGTGTCCAGAATTGAGTCGTGCAATTCTTTCAAAGCGGTCCCACTTCTCCCTCACATAGGTGATCTATTTTCTCACAAAGAATCATTAAAAGCGATATGCTTATCCTCGTCAAAATATATATTGTTTCGTTATAGGATTAATCCTCAACAATAACTTTCCAAGTTAGTATAATTAGGTTTTCCTATTGAACCTAGTTTTTGGGATCTCCAGTCTTCATAGGTTGGATTTTCCTTCATTTTCCTTCATACCAACTTATAGTAGGCTGATGTCTCAAAAGACTTCAAACTATCTCTCTATTCAATAATCTGATTAGTGGATCCACAATATTATCTTTGACTTACATAGTAAAATTTGATAACTCCATTAGAGAGTATAGTCTAATGACATTATGTCTAAGACATGTATGTCTAGACTTATCATTGACTCTAAGCTTGTCCAATTTCAAATTACTATCACAATAATTAGAAATTTTTGTTGGTACATTCTTAGTTAATCTTGAAACATATTCTAATAAGAAACATAGTCATTCGTACATGCTTATCATTTAATTTTTTTTATGAAAATATTGTTTACTTGGCTAACTAGTAGACAAAATGCCTTTGAACTATTCTGACTTCGTGTAAACGATTATATATTTTGCAAAAAATATTTTATTTTCCGACATAAGTCAAAAATATAGATTATAACGTTTAATCTATTCATAATAAGTTTCTTAAAAGATTTCCATATGTAGATTTTACTTCTAAGTGTAAACATATTCACTTTTAGACGTAAAGTATTTCATTTAATAATATCAATATATCATTTGATAACAACATGATATTTCGTGTAGTGCAATTCAAATCCTTAATGGATTTAATTATTTTTATCGTAATTTTCAACGATAAAAATATCGTACAAAAGACATGTAATAAATAATTTTCATTGTCTTCATGATATTTATAATTGTCACATACACTTTTTAATAAAAGTATAATTAAGTTTTCATATCATTATTATCAAATTTATTATAAGTCATATCAAGACTTTATAAACTTTTATTTTCATTTATTTCATAAAATTCTTTTGAAGACATTGATTCTTCAAAATTTTTATGAAAGTAATGTCAAAATATGACACGTTTCTTGATTTCAAAATCCTCAAATTTTAAATATCGATTTGAGCACCAACTCAACAAATATAAACAAGACATTTTCTTGATATTTTCTTTCTTTTTGTAAAACAAGACATATTTCTCTAACAATAAATTATCTTTTTATTTATCATAATATACACAATTATTTTTGTGTTATAATCAATAAAAATATTTTCCCCCACATTCTTGTTGGTATCCTTTTTAAATCACACACATTTATATGATTTAAATCAATGATTTTCTAATTAAGAAATTGTCACACAGTTCTTTTACAGATTTCTTTTGTTATACTTATCATACAATGAATAAGATAACTATATCATAAATATTTAATTAAATAAAATATAATTTCTATATACAAGAGATTATAATGTTTATTCATGTATAAATCATTCTTCACATAATCTCTACATAAGAAATTAAAAATATTTAATCAATTAAAATATTTATTTCAACACTTAATTTCTATAAAAGAAATTAGAATATTTAATCAAATAAATATTCACCATATCACATGATTTCTACAAAATAAATCATAATGTTTCAAGCATCTTTGACCGAAGTCGCTTAAACATTTATTTCCGGTTGCACGTTTGCATCCCGTAATATCGGCAAGTTTGCCACATTATTCTCAAATCAAATAAGATTTTGCTTGTAATTATTTGATTTCAAAATTATCAAATTAAGTAAGTCTTAATGATGTAATTGAACAATGTATATCAAATATATTATATTAAACCAAAATTAATATATTCATATATATGATATTATATATTATTTCTTCTTTCATTTTAGTCACCACGATGACAAAACAACTATAATATATATATAGTCAATAACATATAAACGTAATTAGATAAATAATATGTCATTTATATTATTAAATAAATATATATACAACTTCATTTATCATTAAAAATACCGTTTAAAAAAATACATAATAATTAATTAGAATATTAATTATTACACTTAATTAAAATGTTGATCATTTATCTTTAATCGAATATAAAACTAACTAATTATAAAAATAAATATTAATGTCATCAATTATTCGTTTCTTAATTAATTATATGACCTTTAACATTCTATAACAAATCTTTGTCAATCAAAGAACACATGATTTGTGACAAATTTCAAAATTATCTATTAAAATAAAAATAGATAGAAAATAAATCTTAATTTATATATATATATATATATATATATATATATATATATATATAAATTTCTAGATAATCATACTTATTATGAATAACATGAATCATCATATTATTAGCTAATATGCATGATTTATATTAATAATCAATTAGCACATAATCAAATATATTTCATATATTAATCGAAGCACTTACATTGCCATGTTTTGAACAATAATCGACGTGAAACGACTATGCATGCTCAAAATAAATCTAAGTAGATTGTTCTCACCGAGACAATTTTTGCAAAGACAATTTCGACTAACATAGTCGTGTCTATTTAAATGCATGATTAGAATAAGTTCTAAAATAAATAACTTATTTAATCTCATTATACATATGACCTTTATTTTCTGTCATTATGAATCACATAATTTCTATAGTGTCCCATTTCATTTAATAATTTTTACACAAGAAATTAGAATGATTCTAACATCCATGGTTAATGTCATTTAGACAAATTATATTATATATTTTTATATAAAAATCATTATGAACTCATTAATCTCATAATTTATACACAAGAAATTAGAATGGTTTCAACATAAATGACTTTATCAAGTTTGATTTCTACAAAAAAAATCATTGACAATCTCATTCATCTCATAATTTCTACACAAAAAATTGGAATGGTTTTTAACATCAATGACCATAGTCATTTCATCTCATCAACTGGATTCAAACACGGGACCTCCCATCCGTCACGCACCATTGCGTCTGAACTTTGAACCACTACGCCAATGCACATTTTCATCATTCTACCGCTTTTATGACCTTTTGTATCCTTTAATTAGAAGAATCTATTTGTTTTCTTTGACTCAACTCTGTCAACAAACAAATATATACACACATTTTAAAATGATATCTTAATACCATAATAAAATATAGTATGTAAAATAATGTAGATCATCTCTCCTTATTTAGTAATCATCCTACCACATTCTTATTAATTATCAACTCCTAATTAATTTAAGAATGCATATATTATAATTAATTATTAAAACTGAAACCATATGTTTTAATTATAATTAATTTTAATTACTATTAAATATAACCACTAATTTTATTTTATTTTAAAAATTATAAGTTAACCTTTTAGTTACCTTTTCATTTATTAAAAATAATAATTCTAGTAACTATCAAACTTTTAATGAAAAAGAAAACAAATTATTGTTTTCTAAATTATTTTCAAGAAAACATTTATATAATGAATATACATAATTTTTTTTAGAATATAAATCTACATCAACATATATTATCTTATAAAAGTAAGCTTTCATACAAATAATATTAATAATAATTAACATTATATGTATACAATAAAGACTTATCTTTATTTGTAAATTCTTCTATTTAGATGAACAACTTTATCTTATCGAAATAAGTCATCATCCCCTTTGCAATATCGCGACTCGTATTTACTGAAACATCAAAGACAAATTTTCGACGGCAAAAGCTACTAAATAACTTAGCACACGAAACTGTTTTAAGATTGTTAGAAATAATATCTTGAAATAATAGAAAATATATATAAAATGATGTTGCAAATAAATTAAATAAATACAATATTACAAAGAACGAAATCACCAGATTAAATGTTGATTCGAGGCATGTGTTAGACACACTTCCCTTAAAACAGTTCTATCGTCTCCCATTTGTGTTGGAGCTTATCGTAGATGGTTGTCTCCTAGGGTACAACGAATCTAGTAGTGATTTTGCACTGAAATCACTACTCGCCGAACATGATCAACGTACCTGAACTATCACCGGGTTTCAACGGAAATATCGAGTAAAGAACTCGAAGAACACTCACAAAAACAAGAAGAGGTCTTTTAAAATTCTAGAGTGAGAAAATATAAGATGATTAAGTAATGTAAAATGAATAATGAATGAGTATATATTACTGAGAATTAAACCTTCAAATAAAATCATCCAAACATTTATTAACAATAAATATTGCTAATTCATTTGTTAATTAATCCATAACTAATTAACATCAGTCTTGATTTGCAGAAATGCAATGTTAGACATTCAATGCTAGTTAATTGAAGAGTCCATACGTTAGCCAATAGGCCAATTAAAGCTAAATGTTTATCGTAACATTATGCTTTAATTTTCTAATTAGACATTAAATATTAATTAAAAAATTAATATTTAATTATAATTTAGATTAAATTCTCCTTTAATTTACTTTTGAATTTGTGTGAATTTGATTTGATTTAATTCACTGCAGTGTAGTGTAGGTGTAGATTGTAGGCTAGAAGTAAGATTGTATTTGAACAGAGTAATTTATAAATCAATAATGAACGAGTAATTTATAAATCAATAAATAATTAAGGCTAGTGAGTTAGCTTATTTGCTAATCATTTCAGATGATCATATGTAACTTATTTATATCACCAAGTGTCTTTAATTAATAATTTCTTTCTTTAATTTATTTATATATATAAATAAAATAAAAATATTTTAATAAATTAATTGATTAATTATAGACGAGATTAGTGTAGAGTGATTTTGATTTTTTGAGTTATTTGAATAACCCAAAATCGAACAACTACTAACAGTTACATTTACCTTAGATTCTTAGACTTACAATTCGTTTTTGGTGAAAGTCTAACTTTTAAAATATTTTTCTCCTATGAAGTAAATACACCACTTTTGGCACATTCAATGGAGAACCACTTTTGCTTGTCATCTTGACCATTTCTCGCTCCTAACATACAAATGCCGAAACTCTTTGTTTGGGCATAAGTCTTATAATACTCACGAAGGTCATTTTCGGAATGAAGTAGTGGGGATTTGAACATCGTGATGAGATGATGATGATTGATCCATGAAATTACAGAAAAAGAGAGAAATTTCAGTTTAAAATATAACATGACAATGCTTCATTAAGAACATGACAACGAAGCGTTGAAAACATGACATGCACTTTTAAAGTTTAATCCAACAAAAATTAAAAATATAGATTGTCAATTTTAATGTTGTATTAAACTGGAATATCATGTTTATTATTTTATTTTCATAAACATGACATTCTAGTTTAATACAATATAACAATTCAACTTAAAAAGATTGAATTGGAGATTAATAAAATAATTATTTAAATTTAAAACATGACATGACACTTATTTGAAAAAATGATATGCATTTTTCAGGTTTAATCCAATATAAATTAAAAATACAGGTTGTCAATTTTAATGTTGTATTAAACTGGAATGTCATGTTCTTATTTCACTTTCATAAACAAGACATTCTAATTTAATACAACATGAAAATTCAGTTTTAAAAAAATGAATTGCAGTTTAATAAAAATAATTTTAGTTTAAAACATGACAAGACAACGTTTCGTTGAGAACATAATATGCACTTTCAAGTTTAATCCAACAAAAATTAAAAATACATATTGTCAATTTTAATATTGTAATAAACTGAATGAAAAATGTCATGTTTGTTATCTCACTTTCATAAAATGACATTCTAGTTTAATACAACATGACAATGCAGTTTAAAAAAAATTGAATTACAATTTAAGATAAATATTTTTAGTTTAAAATATGACATAACAACGATTCGTTGTGAACATAACAACGAAGCATTGAGAAATGGCAACGCTTTGTTGAGAACATAACAATAAAGCGTTGAGAACATGACATGCACTTTTCAAGTTTAATAAACTTATCAACTTATAGAAACATTTTCAAAATGTTTCCAGAAAATTTTAAATCAAATTTATATATTTCTTAATGTTCTTGAACAACAAATTACTAGATTTCGACATATCTGTCTACGTTTATTCGTTTCTTCAAGGTTAAAGGAAAGGAGTTTCCGATAGTGAAAACGAAGATTCAGATGGTGAAAATAGAGATTGGGATGGTAAAAACAAATTGCTAGCTTGCGATAGAGAAGGAGTTTGCGATAAAGAAAATTGAGCTTACGAGCTTGCACGCCTTTTTTTTAATAGAGAGGGTTAGGGTTAAAAAAGAGGAAGATACACTAATTATGTAACTTTTTTTATTCCACTTAGGGACATTCGTATATCTTATGTACAATTAAATAACAATAAATACATAGATCATTTTATAATATGAACAAACCAAAATAAGTAAAAACATCATTTTATCATATGAAAACAACAAATAATAATTAAGAATTTATCCATGTCTTTTCTTTTATTACTATTTTTTTCTTAATTAAATAGAATAGTTATTAGTATTGGTTTGGATTTTGTCACTTAGATTTTGGAATTTCATAAATAAAATCAAAAAAAAATTAAACTTAAGTTCTTAAAAAATAAAAGATGATTACAAAACTTGTTAAACAATTATAATGTTTGATTTTATATTCAAACACGACTTATAATCCTTGAAAACCGAATTATATAGAGAAATACGACTTAAAATATTTGAAAACTTATATATAAAAATATAATTTTTATGTAAAACTATTTACACTTTCATGTAAAATAATTTACACATTTATGTAAAACCATTGCACTTTCATGTAAACCGTATTTCACACTTGTAATGCGTTTTATTGAAGTTTTTAAAAGATAGTTTTACACGATAATTTGATGCATATACGCCTATAGTTATGAATACATGGTAATTTTACATGATAATTTCTTCTATATACGCCATATAGTTATAAATAAAAGATAGTTTTACATGATAATTTGTTGTATGTTAGCCTATAGTTATGAAAAATGATAGTTTTACATGATAGTTTCCTACATATACACCTATAGTTATGAATAAAGGATAATTTTACACAATAATTTTATTCATATACACCTATAGTTATGAATAAATGATAGTTTGCATGATAATTTGCTGCATATACGTCAATAGTTATGAATACACGATAGTTTTACATGATAATTTGTTGTATATACGCCTACAATTATCAATAAATGATAGTTTACATGATAATTTATTGCATATACGCATATAGTTATGAATACAAGATAGTTTTACATGATAATTTGTTGCATATACGCCTATAGTTATGAATAAATGATAGTTTTACATGATAATTTGTTGCACATACACCTATAGTTATGAATAAATGATAGTTTTCTATAATAATCTCTTTGATATACGACATGTAGTTATAAATAAATGATAGTTTAACATTATAATTTGTTGCATATACGTCTATAGTTATGAATAAATTACAGTTTTACATGATAATTTGGTGCATACACTAGTAAAAAGTAACATTTAAGGGTGGTTTTTACCGTGTTATGACATATTTTACCGCTGTTAAAATACAATTACGACGATAAAATTACTTTAGTCTACCTCCGTTAAAGAGATTTTGACTATTAAGGGTGGTGAATTTACCGCAGGTAATAGCCTTTAACTGCGGTTTATAAAACCGCAGTTCATAGTATCTAACTACAGTTTATAAGACCGTAGTTAATAGTCTCTAACTGTGGTTCCTAAAATCGTAGTAAATTGTTTACTTATAAATGTGGGATTTTCACCATAGGTAATAGTTTTTAAATGCGGTTTAAAAACCGCAGTTAATAATGATTATAAAGACGGTATAAAAACTATAGTTAATAGTTAGTTGGCTATATATAAATGCGGTATTTTCACCGCAAGTAATAGTCTTTAACTTCTGTTTAAAAACCGTAGTTAATAGTGGTTATAAGTTAATAGTTAATTGGCTATATATAAAAACGATATTTTTACCGCAAATAATTATCTCTAATTACGGTTTAAAAACAGTGGTTAATAATAGTTATAAGTGTAATTAATAGTCAGTTGGCAACAATAAAAATCATTTAAAATAATATTATATAAAAAATAATTATATCCAAATATAATTATATCAAAATATATATAATATTCAAAGTCATACAAAATAAACATTATTATATCAATAAAAATGATAAAATCCCAAAATTTTAAACAACTCCTCTTCATTCTCCCGAACCTATAAAACATTCCAATGAAAACTTATCAATTAGTAACAAATTACACTTTTTTACTCTCTTTTTAACAAGTAAGAACTAAGTAAAATATTTCATATATTAAATAAATAAATATAAATTACATATGATAAATTCATTGGAAGAGAGAATTCATACTAACCTGCTAATGTGGCGCTACAAATTTCCCTCAAAAATTTTTTAGTGTTGCAACGATTTGTCCTGGTCTTAAATTGGACTCCAAAAGAGATCACTCAAATAAAATCATGGAGAAAAATGAGAAAATGAATTTAGCTAAATTTATATTAATGACAACCACATTATGATGAACCTAAAATTCATAAATAAAATTTATTATATTCAATGACCCATTTTTTTATCATGCTTATCATTATCTCCAAGATGGAGGACCCATTTTTTTATCATGCTTATCATTATCTCCAAGATGGAGGAATTAGTTGCGCCGAAGAAAGAAAAGTACTATAGTTACAATTATACAGAAATCTTCTTCAAATGTACCAGAGAGCAAGGTGAAGCTATGCAGAAATCTTCTTCAAATATAACACGGAGCAAGGTCAAGCGTGAGAAAGATAATAGGGAATGTAAATAATGTGCGGAAAAAAATAGGGAATATAGATAGTGCTCGATTCCTTAACATATTAAATGGAGACGGAGTAGAATAGAATAACCCTTAATTCCTGAATATTAATAAATACATAATATTAAATGCAATAATTCTCAATTATATTTATAAATTAACATATTATATAATTCAAAGATATTATATGCATTTTATTTTTTAATTAAATTCTTATATATTTATTTTTATTCATATTTAAAAATTATAAATATTTTTTTTTCTACTTATAAGTACAAATATTATAAAAATTACAAACTAATATTAATTAAAACTGATATAAAATTATAAATTATATATACAATAGTTTTTTATAAAAAAATATTTATATTCTCAAATTGTACAAAATTTATATTTTTTCATCCTTTTCATCGTTACTTATGATTATTAAATTATCTATATATTTATACATAAATTAGAAATAAAATAAAAAATTATTTTTACACACTTTCTTAATTTGTTTATTATTATTATTTTTTAATTTTTAATAATTAAAACACACAAATATTTTTATTATATTTTATAATTTTTAAATTAAAATACAAAAATATTATCAATAATTAAACAAATTATAATTTTAAATACTTTTGAGTTTAAACTAAATTCAGAAACAAATACAACAAAAATGTTATTAATCAATTAGAAAATATTAAAATAGTCATTGAAAACATATTTTAGGAATTTAAATAAGATAAAAATGACTAGTCCTTCATATTTTTAGAATTTCTTTAACTTAATAAAATAATAGTGCATACCAAATTATAAAAGTTTACACAAAAATGATAAAAAAAATTATCTTAATAAATATAAATATATATATATATATATATATATATAATGTTACTAAAGTAATTTATATAAATTTTGATTAAAATGATAGAGAGTTTATTTTTAATTAAAATATATGAATATTATATATATATATATATATATATATTATTTGAAATTTAGATATATTATTTATAAACATGATTAAATTATTTATAATTATATTAACTAATCTTAAATAAAAAATTAAAAATATTTATATAATTGTGATGCACATGAGAAATTACTTAGTTTTTAATGATATTTGTTATTTATATAAATATGAATTTATAAATTAGATTTTTGTTATTTATTGTTAATACTAATTTTATAAATCACTTCTATTATAATTTAAATATTATATAAGATAATATAGTATATTATAAATTTATTTATATTGTATATTTATTTATATTTAATATAATTAATATATTTTTTTTACGTGAAATAAATTTTATAAGATAATAACCAAAAATTATTAAACTATTTGTTTAGAATAATTGTTTAAAGTTAGTTTATATTAAAATAAAATTAAATATTTTTTTTATAAATATTTTATTTAAATGAGATATATTTATAAATTAATTAATATTTTTTTATTTAAATATATTTGACTTTATTTTCTAATATAATTAATTATTTAAATTATTTAAAATATATATTAGGTTATAATTTTATTTTAATTTTGAATTTATTTTTATTTAATATATATTTTTTTTAAAATGAAATAAGTTATTAATTTTATTTATTTAAAAATAAATTTTATAATGTAATCAAATAAATATAAGAGATAAGGTATATTTATAAATTAATTAATATTTGTTAGTTAAATATATTAATTTTATTTTTTAATATAATTATTTATTTATTTGAATTATTTAAAATTTAAATATTATATTAGATAATATAGTGTGTTAAGTTGAATTTATATTGAGTTTTAACTTTTATTTAAGGTAATTAAAAAAATAATATTAAATTTAATTAGAAATAATTTTAATATTTAATAGTTAATAAGATGATTAAGTTTTTGAAATAAAACTAAAAACTGAGTTTTATTTAGTTTTATTAAAAAAAATCCTTTCATGCATTTGTGTCCGAAGGTATTTATTTATTTTTTTAAATAATGTATTTTGCTATTTATTGAACTAATTCCATACGATTGTTTGATTTGACAGGGCAAAATGTATCCGCGTTTGATTTGTATAAAAAAAATACTTATTATTAATAATTAATAATAATATTATTTTATTTGTTAAAAAAATATTAAAATATTATTTATTATAAAAAACATAATAACTCTTAGGCCTTGTTAATGCTTATTGAAAGGGAAATTTGAGGAGATGACCCCAATAATAAGCCTAAATACTAAATGTGGAAAGTGCGAGGACATAAATTAAATAACATTGGTGACTCTTTTTTTTGTTTAATAAAATGTCCTCTATTGCGTCACTTGACGCAATTTTATATTTTTTTATTTTTTAAAAAATTTTAATTATGAATTTTTTTTTAAGAAAATGGCCCAGTTGCTTCACGGTAATCGCGTCACGCAACTTCAGGTTGTGTGACGCAATTTTCTATTTTTTTATTTTTCAAAAAAATTTAATTATAAACTTTTTTGGAAGAAAATGGCCCAGTTGCGTCACGCAACCCCAGTTGCGAGACGAAAAAAAATAATTTATGTCGCGATTCCGATCGTCCAAAAACCGTAAAAGGGGTCAACAACACTTTTTTTTTTAAGCTCTGCACTTTCCGCATTTAAGACCTTTTTGAGGGTCATCTCCTCAAATTTCCCTATTAAAATTGAATTTTGAATTTTGTTCTTGTTTTTTTATATGGATCATCAAAATAAACAAATTTAAAATGAAGCAAGTAAATCAAAAAGATAAAAAATAATGAATAATAAGTGATGATTTGAGAAACTAATATTTTTTTTTGATAAAAAAATAAAAAAAATATTAATTTATATAAATAATAATAATTTAGAATAAAATATTTTAATTAATAAATTAAGTGATATGATTAATGAAAAATAGTAAATTAATGTTTGATTTTAATAAAGTTATTTGAAAAAATCATACCAAACAACACCTTAAATGTCTTTTATGAATTAAATTATCACCTAACATACTTTTATTCTTTTCTCTATTTTTTTTTATTATATATCATTATTTTTTAATTGAAAATGTTTTATAATATTAATAAAAACAAATATATTTATGTTTTAAAAAGTATAAAACTAAATAATAAACTAATATCAAATAATTTGAAAAATTGCTGGATTTGAGAGGTCATGATGAATACGAACCCTTTCCCATCGTACCCACATTTCAAACAAATTTTCTCAAACTACCCACATTCCCTCTTTACAATATTAATTAACTCATTAATTAACTCACTCTCTCTTTTAAACTTTATTGTATATTGAAAATGATTAAAAAAATAAAATACATAATAAATATTAATAATTTTATTGTATATTGAATATGCATTTTATTTATATTGAACGTGATTAATAAAATAAAATACATAATAAATGTTAATCATTTTATTAAATATTGAATATGTCTTTTATTGTATATTAAACGTGATTAATATTTATTATGTATTTTATTTTATATAATGTTTATGTATTTTATTGTGATGTAATGTATTTTATTTCAAGTTTTAAGTTTCGTTTATGTATTCTATTTTATTTTAATTTATAATAGTTATTTAAATTATTTAATTTAGTGTATTTAATTTGAATTATATATATTATATTTATAGATTTAAATAAAAATAAAATATATGTGTTATTTTATTTTAATATTTATATAATATATTTTAATTATTTGATTGAGATATAATGAATTAATTAATAGTTTAAAATTGAGGATATTAATTAATAGTTGAGAGAGAATGGGTTAATTAATGTGTTTAGAGAGAGATAGTTAATTAGTGAGTTAAAAGAGAGAGTGAGTTAATTAATGAGTTAATTAATATTGTAAAGAGGGAAGGTGGATAATTTAAAAATGGTGGATAGTTTAAAAATGAGAATGAAAAAGTGGATAGTTTAAGAAAATTTGTTTAAAATGGGACAAGACAAAGGGTTCCATGAATAAAGTATAATAATTACTCTATAGTCTATAGTATGTATGCTTGTGGCTTTTTAATGGCTAGCAGTTAAACAATAAAGTCAAAAAAATGTTATTTCAATCACATCTTTATATCAAAATACCCAATTTTGCTTTTTCAATTTTCGATAATACTAATAATAATTATAATTGTGCAAAATACTCATTTTCAAATAAATTAATAACTTATTATATAATTATTATTTAAAATATTTAATAATTTAATTTTTCAATTTTTATTATCTAAAATAAAATTGAGCCCGTTTATTCAGGATATAACACTACAACAAAAATGACTTTCGGCGACGCTTAAAAAGACTTCTGCCAACTTTTAAAAGCGTCGCTAAAATCATTACCGACACTTATTCTTGCGTCGCCAGAAGCAGGGTGGACGCAAGTTTTTACCACGCTTATTTAAGCGTCGGTACAAGCGTTGCCGAAAGGCAAAAGTTTTAACAACGCTTATTTAAGCGTTGGCAAAATTAAAAAAACGTCGCTAAAAGTCTATTTTATTTTTAAACTATTTTTTTAAAATTTATTTTTTTCTATTTTCATTTTAGATGTTATTTTTTTATCTCCACTATTATCACATTTGCCCTTCATCTCTCAAGTACCTGATGAACATAACCCTAAACTCTTAGGGTGAACCCATAGTCCAGCACATTATAACCTTAAAA
This sequence comes from Impatiens glandulifera, assembly GCF_907164915.1. NCBI lineage: Eukaryota > Viridiplantae > Streptophyta > Magnoliopsida > Ericales > Balsaminaceae > Impatiens > Impatiens glandulifera. The sequence goes on along the minus strand of NC_061862.1, from coordinate 55,332,356 downwards.
ACACTTCAAAAACTAATGAACTCTCTCATATTTTATATACTAAAAACTTTTTCTTTTTCTCCAATGTGGGATAAATGTCATATTAACACTTCGGAGGCTACTTATAATTAAATTTAAATAATAATTAAATAAAAGACATATATTAATAAATACTATAAAAAGTTTAAAATTTATGTTATATAAAAAATATTAATTAAATTTTAATGTTAACAAAATTTTAAGTCAAATTAAAATAAAATATTTACAAAGTTTAAAAATAAAACATAAAAATTATTAAAATTTAAAATATTTAAATTATAAGGTTTTAACAAAGTTACAAAGTTGGTATATAAAAAAAATAAAGGTGGTGGTATAGATATAAAGGTTGGCAAAAGTTGTTTTCTTTTAATTTTTACTCACGCTTAATATGAGTTGGCATATAAGGGTCGCTGAAAATATGTTTTGTTGTAGTGTAATTTATGTTTTAATGTATTCCTATATATGTATTCTTCATCTCTCTCATTTCTCTTCCAATAGAATACTATCCTCCTAACATTCACCAGTGAAAAAATGGTTTTATCGGAAGATATTTGTGACAGATTTAGTATAGGTGCTGAAAGGAAAAAAATGTCATTTTTCATTTACTTTTTTTTTAAGGTTAGGTATTGAAAGATATATACTATATTTTTCAGCTTTAATCCTTTCAAAATTTTTTTTCAGAAAAACGGCTTAAGTACTGATTTTTCTTTAAGGTATATACCAAAAGATATGTACTATATCTTTCGGGTATGATCATTTTCAAAAAAAATTCAGAAAAACGACTAAGTGTTGTATTTTCTTTGAGTGATATACCGAAAGATAGAGTCTATATCTTTCGGTTTTGATCCCTTCCAAAAAGAATGGGTGGACGAAGTGTACGTAAAGTGTGTGAGTGGTGATTGAATTGTGTGTGGTGGACCGATCCTTGCCTAGAGAAACGAAGTCTATTCCCTCCTTTCCTATTCAATCATGTTACAAATGCAATAAAAACATTTGGCATTGGATCAAAACCGGCTAAGTTGTTGGTTTTTCTTAAGGGTAATATCGAAAGATATACACTATATCTTTCGGTTTTGCCCACTTCACAAACACTTTGTTTATTGGGTTATTTAAGGCCAAAGCTGAAAGAATTGAGTATATCTTTCGGTTTTGCTAAAGAATACCGAAAGATTTACCCTAAATCTTTTCGGCTTTGGTCACTCTTTACAAATTTCATACCTCTCTTTCAATTGGTATTTTGATTCTAAGTACATAAATCCTGTTTAATTGTCCAAATATATCAATTGTGATTCAATATTTCAAGTAGATGGATTGTGATTGAAATAGTTAAAAGTATAAGATTTGTGTTTGAGTATATAAAATGTATATAAGGTTTGTGTTTTATATTATATACTTAGGTAACGTTTGGTACGTTGTACACATTATATAGAGGTATAAGTTGTATAAATGTATAAATTGTAATGAGGTATAAATAATATAGGGTAGTATAAATTATATAGGTTATTGATGTTTGATATGAATTATAAGAAATGATATTAATTGTATATAGTTTATAATTTTGTGTTCGGTATATAGTATAAGAAAGTAATATAAGTTGTATAAATATTAATTTAAAATGTTAATTATTATTATTATTATATATATATATTTATATTATAAATGATTGTACTATTATTTAATAATTAATGTAAATTTAATTAACATATAAAAAATTAATTATAATATAAACGATAATTTATGTTTATTTAATTTAAATATTATTAATAATTGTAATAAAATAAAATATTATTTATAATATAAGTAAATATAGAAAATAATAATTAATAAAATTATCGTTATAAAAATAAATAAATATTTTTTAATTAAAATATTGAATTATTTAAAAAATATCAATATTAAAAATAATTAAATATATAATAATAATATTATTAAAACTAAATAAAATATATTTAATATATTATATAATAATATAATATTAATGAAGAGTATAATGAGAAATTAAAAATTAAATGATATAAGAATAGTGTTGTGCCTAAAGGGACTAGTTACTATTTTATAGTAAATATGAGGTACAAATTATATAGGGATATAAATTTATACCAATAATAAAAATGTAAAAAACACCGTATTAAAACACTATTGGTATAGTTTATACTATACCAATAGTGTAGTACCCCTTTGTACCACTAACCAAACGCACCCTTAGAATAAGTGAATATGTCTAATTATATTTGTATGTATAAGGATTTGTGTTTGATTTATAATGTAAGATTGTGTTTAGGTTTAAAAGATAAAATATAATAATGTTTAATCCAGTAAAATAATAAATTTGAAAAGAGCCTAATACTGAAAGATATACCCCATATCTTTCGGCTTTACCATTGAATACAGAAAGATTTATCTAAATCTTTCGGTTTTGCCCAATTTTTACACTTTGATTTTTTTGGTTATTTAATGCCAAAGCCGAAAAAATTGAGTATATCTTTCGGTTTGCTAAAGAATACCGAAAGATTTACCCTAAATCTTTTGTCTTTGGTCACTCCTTACAAATTTCTTACCCCTCTTCCAATTGGTGTTTTGGTTTCTAAGTTCATTAATCTTGTTTAATTGTTTAAACATATCCATTGCGAGTCAATATTTCAAGTGGAGGAGTTGTGATTAAAGTTACAATTATAGGGTTGTGTTTGATTATAGTATGATGTATAAGGTTTGTGTTTGATTATGAAAGAGTGAATATGTTTAATTTTATTTGTATGTGTAAGAATTTGTGTTTGATTTATAATGTAGGATTGTGTTTAAGTTTGAAGGATAAAATATAATAATGCTTCAATCCAGTAAAATAATAAATTTTAAAAGAGCCTAATATCGAAAGATATACCCCATATCTTTTGGCTTTACCATTGAATACCGAAAGATTTATCTAAATCTTTCGGTTTTGCCCAATTTCCAGCAGTTTGATTTTTTGGGTTATTTAATGCCAAAGCCGAAAAAATTGAGTATATCTTTCGGTTTTGCTAAAGAATACCGAAAGATTTACTCTAAATCTTTCGGCTTTGGTCGCTCTTTACAAATTTCTTGACCCTCTTCCAATTGGTGTTTTGGTTTTTAAGGGCATGAATCTTGTTTAATTGTTTAAACATATCCATTGTGAGTCAATATTTTAAGTAGAGTGACTGTGATTAAAGTTACAATTATAGGGTTGTGTTTGATTATAGTATGATGTATAAGGTTTGTGTTTGATTATGAATGAGTGAATATGCTTAATTATATTTGTATGTGTAAGGATTTGTGTTTGATTTATAATGTATGATTGTGTTTAGGTTTGAAGGATAAAATATAATAATCCTTCAATGCAGTAAAATAATAAATTTGAAAAGAGCCTAATACCGAAAGATATACCCCATATCTTTCGGATTTACCATTGAATACCGAAAGATTTATCTAAATCTTTTGGTTTTGCCCAATTTCCAGCACTTTGATTTCTTGGGTTATTTAATGTCAAAGCCGAAAGAATTGAGTATATCTTTCGGTTTTGCTAAAGAATACCGAAAGATTTACCCTAAATCTTTCAGCTTTGGTCGCTCTTTACAAATTACTTGCCCCTCTTCCAATTGGTGTTTTGGTTTTTTTAGTGCATGAATCTTGTTTAATTGTTTAAACATATCCATTGTGAGTCAATATTTCAAGTAGAGGGATTGTGATTAAAGTTACAATTATAGGGTTGTGTTTGATTATAGTATGATGTATAAGGTTTGTGTTTGATTATGAATGAGTGAATATGTTTAATTATATTTGTATGTGTAAGGATTTGTGTTTGATTTATAATATAGGATTGTGTTTAGGTTTGAAAGATAAAACATAATAATGCTTCAATCTAGTAAAATAATTAATTTGAAAAGAGCTTAATACCGAAAGATATACCTCATATCTTTCGACTTTACCATTGAATACCGAAAGAATAATCTAAATCTTTCAGCTTTGCCTAATTTCTAGCAATTTGATTTTTTGGGTTATTTAAGGCCAAAGCCGAAAGAATTGAGTATATTTTTCGGTTTTGCTAAAGAATACCGAAAGATTTACCCTAAATCTTTCCGGTTTTGGTTGCTCTTTACAAATTTCTTGCCCTCTTCCAATTGGTATTTTGGTTTATAAGTGCATGAATCTTGTTTAATTGTTTAAACATATCCATTGTGAGTCAATATTTCAAGTAGAGGGGTTGTGATTCAAGTTACAATTATAGGGTTGTGTTTGATTATAGTACGATGTATAAGGTTTGTGTTTGATTATGAATGAGTATTATGTTTTATATTTCTATGTATAGGGGTTTTGTTTGATCTATAAATATAGGATTGTCTTTAGACTTTAAGGATAAAATATAATAATGCTTCAATCCAGTAAAATAATAAATTTGAAAAAAGCCTAATACCGAAAGATTTACCCCATATCTTTCGGTTTTACCATTGAATACCGAAAGAATAGTTTAAAGCTTTCGGGTTTGCCCACTTCCCAGACACTTTGTTTTTTTGTTTATTTAAGGCCAAAGCCGAAAGATTTGAGTATATCTTTCGATTTTGCTAATGAATACCGAATGATTTACTCTAAATCTTTCGGTTTTGGTCGCTCTTTACAAATTTCTTGCCCCTCTTCCAATTGGTATTTTGGTTTTTAAGTGCATGAATCTTGATTAATTGTTTAAACATATCCATTGTGAGTCAATATTTCAAGTAGAGCGGTTGTGATTAAAGTTACAATTATAGAGTTGTGTTTGATTATAGTATGATGTATAAGGTTTGTGTTTGATTATGTTTTATATTTCTATGTATAGGAGTTTTGTTTGATCTATAAATATAAGATTGTCTTTAGACTTTAATGATAAAATATAATAATACTTCAATCCAGTAAAATAATAAATTTGAAAAGAGCTTAATACCGAAAGATATTCCATATATCTTTCGGCTTTACCATTGAATACCGAAAGAATTATTTAAATCTTTCGGGTTTGCCCACTTCCCAAGAACTTTGTTTTTTTGTTTATTTAAGGCCAAAGCCAAAAGATTTGGGTATATCTTTCGGTTTTGCTAGTGAATACCGAAAGATTTACCCTAAATCTTTCGCTTTTGGTCGCTCTTTACAAATTTCTTGTCCCTCTTCCAATCGGTGTTTTTTTTAAGTACATGAATCTTATTTAATTGTCCAAGCATGTCAATTGAGATTTAATATTTCAAGTAGATGGATTGTGATTGAAATAGTTACAAGTATAATTAAGATTTGAATTTTAGTATATAAAATGTGTACAAGGTTTGTGTTTGATCATTATAAACTTAGAATAAGTGAATATGTTTTAAATTTGTATGTGTAAAGATTTGTGTTTGATTTATAATGTAGAATTGTGTTTAGGTTTGAAGGATAATATATAATAATGGTTAAATCAAGTGAAAATAACAAATTGTAAAAGTTCAAATACTGAAAGATTTAGAGTAATTCATTCGGTTTTGCCCACTTCTAGGCAGTTTGTTTTTTTATTTAAGGCCAAAGCCGAAAGATATACCTAAATCTTTTGGTTTTTCCACAGCCAAAGCCGAAAATTTTCCCAAAACTGTCGCCCAATAGGTAAAATTGTCGGTATTAATTCTTTATATCAAAAAATCGGACAAAAACCCTTTCCTTCTCTCTCTCTCCGCCTCTCCGTCGAAACCCTCAACCGCCCTCCTCTCTTTTCACCGCGAATCCGACGCTGCCTCTCCCTCTCCGACGACGCCTCTCCCTTTCCGACGCCGCCTCCTCTGACTCCACCACTCTCTCCGACGCCGCTCTCTTTCAGCCGAACAGTTCGTCGATCACGTTCGCAGGTGTAGATCGGCCTTCTTTTCTTTCTTTTGTTTATAGATCCGTTCGTTGATCCTGTTCTTGGTTAATTCTTTGTTTCTTCTTTTGTTTACAGATCTATTCCCCATTTCTTTGAATTCATAAAGTTTGGTCTTCAATCAGGTTAGCATCTCTAATTTATATATTTAGAATCTCTAGTTTGGTCTTTTGTGATATTAATTAGAATTATTAGTTCATTTAGATAAGTTTTTGAAATAAGTATGAAATTATTGTGAGATTAGGCTGAAATTTATTGAATTAGTTCAATAGGCTGAAAATTTGTGAACTTTGTGTAAAGTTATTGTGAGATTAGGCTAAAATTTGATGATTAGTTCAATTGACTGAAAACTTGTGAACTTTGTATGAATTTATTATGATATTAGGCTGAAATTTGATGAATTAGTTTAATTGGCTGAAAATTTGTGAACTTTGTATGAAGTTATTGTGAACTTTGTATGAAGTTATTGTGAAATTAGTTTAACTAGCATTTAGCCCGTGCATTTGCAAGAGTAATAATATAAAAAATCGTGAAAAAAATTACGGATAACATTTTTAATTTTATTTTTAACAGTTTTAAATTTATGGGTGGGTCAACCCACAATCCGACCCAAATATCCATTTACTCAACATCATTATATATTAGTTAGTTAAAAAGTTGAACTTATATTAATATTAAAATGTCCCGCGTTTATCAAATTTGGTGTTGAATTTAAAATATAAAGTCTTTGTAGCCTAGTTGGTTAAAGAGTTGTACTTGTTTAGTTAGGTTGCAAGTTCGAAACATACCTCTAGCATTTTTAATTTTATTTATAACCGTTTTAAATATTAAAACGTCATGCGTTTATCAAATTTGGTGTTGAATTTAAAATATAAAGTTTTTGTAGCCTAGTTGGTTAAAGAGTTGTACTTGTTTAGTTAGGTTTCAAGTTCAAAACATACCTCTAGCATTTTTAATTTTATTTATAACTGTTTTAAATATTAAAACATCCAGCGTTTATCAAATTTGGTGTTGAATTTAAAATATAAAGTCTTTGTAGCCTAACTGGTTAAAGAGTTGTATTTGTTTAGTTATGTTGCAAGTTTGAAACATACCTCTAGCATTTTTAATTTATTTATAACCGTTTTAAATTTAAAAACGGGTCAACCCCACAATCCCACCCAAGTATCCAAATTAACCACAGCTCTCGACCCGGCGATCCAGACACTTTAAAAATTAAGCATCATTATATATATAGAGATTAATTAGTTAAAAAACGTCCGGACACATCATTATATATTAGTTAGTTAAAAAGTTGAACTTATATTAATATTAAAACGTCTCGCGTTTATCAAATTTGGTGTTGAATTTAAAATAAAAAGTCTTTGTAGCCTAGTTGGTTAAAGAGTTGTACTTGTTTAGTTAAGTTGCAAGTTCAAAACATACCTCTAGCATTTTTAATTTTATTTATAACCGTTTTAAATATTAAAACGTCCCGCGTTTATCAAATTTAGTGTTGAATTTAAAATATAAAGTTTTTGTAGTCTAGTTGGTTAAAGAGTTGTACTTGTTTAGTTAGGTTGCAAGTTCGAAACATACCTCTAACATTTTTAATTTTATTTATAACCGTTTTAAATATTAAAACGTCCCGCGTTTATCAAATTTGGTGTTGAATTTAAAATATAAAGTCTTTGTAGCCTAGCTGGTTAAAGAGTTGTATTTTTTTAGTTAGGTTGCAAGTTCGAAACATACCTCTAGCATTTTTAATTTTATTTATAACCGTTTTAAATTTAAAAACGGGTCAACCCACAATCCGACCCAAGTATCCAAATTAACCACAGCTCTCGACCCGGCAATCCAGACACTTTAAAAATTAAGCATCATTATATATATAGAGATTGACTGGAAATTTGTGAACTTTGTATGAAGTTATTGTGAAAATAGTTCAATTGGATGAAAATTTGTATGAAGTTGTGAAATTATATCAATTGGCTGAAAATTTGGTGAAGTTAGTTTGTAATTTTTTTTTGAATGATTTTCATTGTGATATTGAACCTGAACTTAGTATGTATTGTGATATTGCAATGAGGATTAATAGTTAATTTGGTGAAATTAATATGAAGTTATTGTACATTTTGATGATTAAAAGTATATGGATTAATATTGAAACTTTAAAATGTGTAGGCGGAGATGGAGCAAGTAATTAGTGACACACCCGATATCTCCGACTTTGAGGTGACTGAGAGAGTCTTCGGGCCCCAACTACACGGGACGGTGATGGGTATGGGGTTAGGCGTCCGACCATCGCGCTTTCACGGTGATCGGCGGAGGAACGACAATACTTAACGTGAAGGGTCGTCGTTAAGAGAAGAGAATGAACAGCTCCGGGCGCGGGTCAATGAACTAGAAGAGTTAGTTCAAGTTAATAACGAAAGAACGCAATAACAAATTACAAAAATATTAGCAAGGTTACAGAATCAACCACCACCGCTGAGTTAGTACATTTATTATGTACATTTTGGATTAGTTTATCGTGTTTGGAACAAGTATGTTGGATTATGTTTTTGGATTAGTGCATGTGTTTGTAATACCGATAGTCTGATGAGTTGTCAAGGAAAGGCCTTTACCGACAGATATAGGGCTTTTACCGAGAGATTATACTTTCAGTAAAAGACCTATTTTTACTAGTGATTCATTTCCTCGTTCGTCTTCTTCTTTGAAAAGTTTTTGTTTTTTTGTGTTGATCAATCGGTAAAACACGAATTATTTTTGGTAAACCCTGTTTCACAACTATTTAGGGTTCCAAGTTTTTGGAAACTTGTTCTCCATGGAAGTAGATATTTTTCGATGGATAGTGGAGTTTCTTCTCCCAATAAATATCAATGATAAAACTTTAAAGGAGCTTCTTGATCTCGTTCTCCCTGTCCCCGACCCCAACTTAAAGAAGGTCATGCTCATTCGAGCCATTGTGTCGGAGATATTCAAATTTGTCGGCGTAGCTTCCCAGAAAATGCTGGAGCTGATGGAACAAATGGAGGAGTTAGATTACCAGTCTAGTCTGTCGCCTTCTTTTGCCCTCCAGACCGCCTATTGCGACGTGGCCGTGGATGTCACGGTCAACATACTAAAACAAAGTGAGGAGAAATATACCGAATCTGTCAATATATTGTGAAAGAAAAGAATTGGATTAATGATTAATAGGTCGAATAATAATAATAATGGGCTCGTTTGTGAGGACCTACGAGAATGAAAATATATAATGAAGGCATTTGTATTGGACGATACCTACAGTCTTCTTTGTGAAGATGATCTTTGGAGCCAGGGCTAGGAATTATATTTCTGATATTAACCCAATTCGGTTCATTGTTCTGTGGTATCTCTTTAATCACATGATGTACGAGATGGGGGTGCTCCATTCAACATTGTGTTGGGCCTAGATGGATCTACCTCCTACTGTACAACTATCATATATCGACAATTTGGCCTGCGGAATCCCCTACCTTGGAATGCACTCAATCCTCTTGCGGACTTGATGCCTATTTCTATTGATCTTTACCTCGAGTACGCATCAAGATTGGAGTTTGCTGTTATAGTTCAATTCTCAATCGATGGATGAATGTTGTGAACGAAATAATTCAACTATACATTTTACCCGTCGTCGAACAAGAATTCGTAGCGATGACAGGACCGAATGACGAGTCAAGCTCTAATACAGATTAGAGCTTAATTTATTTATGTACAACTTCTAGCTTGTGAACGGTTGTTTGGTTGCTTAATCTGTATAATTTATCTATATAAATTATGAATTGTTTTTGTGTTTTTGTGTACCCAAATGCAAATCAATTGTTGTGAAGTTATAGTTTGAATCATTATCGTTATGAATGAATGATTGCAATATGGATGTCATTTTCATTTAAAACTATAATATAAAAACAATTATGCATTCATGTAAAACCCCTTGTATATTATTTAACAAGCATAACAAATGATGATCGAATTTAATGCATGTGTTTGGTTTTTCTGGTTTTTGTAAAATTTCGATGAGGCAGTCATTTTGTTGTGTGAATGCTATTGAATTTTGACAAGAATTTTTATTATTAGATTGTGTATTTAATAATATATAACCTATTTAAATTATTATTATTATTTTAATGTGAAAAACTTGTATAGTCATCATTTCTATTTTAATTTTTTTTTTGGTTAGATGTGTTTAATAAATGTAATAGTTTATTATTTTGTTCAGTATATTTGATAGGATATTTAAGACACGTTCGGATTAAGTTTTTTTAAATAAACTAAAAAGAAAAAAATAATAATTGTTTTGAATAAATAAAAACATTTTTAATAAAAATTTAAATTAGTATTAATTTATAATAATAAAATAATGGACTTAATTCTCACTAAAATTTGATTAGAAGTTGCCACCTACTATCTTATGGGGTGATGAATGTCATTGTGGAGGTGTTATTATAGTTATTATTATATATTTTAATATTTGTGTGAATTAGTTGATTGATATGATAAACAGATAAATAAAAAGTAAGTTAAATAATGTCAATTAATTATTTTAGATAACTCAAATATATCAAACCCTTTGGCTTTGTTTGTTGAAGTGGTTAATTGGGGTTTAGTTTGAGTTTTTTTTTTCTTTCCCAAAAACTCAAATTTGATTAAAATTAAGTAAAATCTGGTTTTTATTTATCAAATTATCTTTCCCGAATTTATTTTTTATTATACTAAAATATCTTTTAATTTAAATTATTATTTTATATTTTATTTATATATATATATATATATATACCCTTTATATTTTTTTACCAAAAATAAGTATTACATCCTTCTTAAAATCATCACCCATCAATCATCATTCAATTTTTCTCTTTCTTAGTTTTTTAAAAACCCATAACCCAACAAGGCCCTAGTTTGTTTTAAATAAAAGTTAAACATACTATTTAAAAAAAAAATCATTAAAAATGAATTTATTATTTTAAATATAATAGAATTATGGTTATATATAAATTTATAATATGTTTATAATTTTTTTTTATATTCAGAATTTATCAAAAAAATAAATAAAGTATTACCAAGTTAATTTCTATCTTCATAATAAGAGATGAAAATGTAATAATATATATAATATAATTTACTATTCTATTGTATTAAATAACATAATTGTTATTTCTTATATATATTAGGTTAATAAATTATAAATTAATAATTTAATATATAAATTAAAATATTAGTATTTATTTTTATTTAATATTAAATATATTAAAATTATAAACAAATATAATTAATATATAAGAGTATAATAAGTTTAGTATTATTTTTTATATTAATTTTAGATATTATAACTAGTTTAAATATTAAATACTTAAAGATTAACTGTTTTTATTTAGTTAATTAAATTTTTTCATTTCATATATTTAAATTAGTAGGCATTTTAAATTCAATATTAAAGATTTATATATTAATTTTTAGTTTTATAATTACTGTGTTTACTCTTATTTTTAGGAACTTGTTTGATCATGATTTTTTTTTTCTAAAAACTTTTGTTTGTTTAATGGATTTGAATTTTTAATTAATTTAATTATCAAGAATATATTATTATATTTAAATTTAATAAAAGTGAATAAATGTATTTTGTTCGATAAAATTAACTATTTTATAATTGGTGTTTGTTTGATCTTGGTTTTTTTATAGTTTTGTTTAAAAATTTTGTTTAAGTCATCTCCAACCCAAATACCTATTCTCAAATCCAAAATGCAGTAAACATCTCATTAAACAGAAATTCATCTCCAATCCAAAACCCAAACTCAAACTCAAAAGAATATTATCAGAATATTCATTTTTATAATAATTTTTAATTTTTTTAATATTATCTATATATTTATCTAAAATTACAAATTGAACCCATAACTTTACAACAACTTATTAACTACTTTTAAATTCTAATTATAAATCAATTATTTATACAACACATAAAACAAATTAAACATTATTAAATAAACACAAATTATATTTCACAAACAAAAAAAAAATACAACAAAACAAACCTTATTAAACCATACTTTCCACACATAAAATTAAAATATAAATGTGAATAAATTTAATTATATAAACAAATTAAATTTTTTATGAATTAAATATATAAATAAAGTAAAATATAAATAAATTAAAATATAAATAAATTATATAAATAAATTAAAATATAAATAAATAAAATAAGTAAACAAATTAAAATATAAATAAATTATGCAAATTAATTAAAAACAAACTAAAAGAACTGAAATAAAAGTTTTGAAAACTTTTGAGTATGTGAACAGTGTCTCTGCAAATTTGGGTTTTGAGGAGAGAGAATTTGCAGAAAAACTCAAAATGCAGTTGAGTTTGGAGGTGGGTTGGAGGGCTAAAACCTATTATGGAGATGAGTTTGCAGGTGGGTTGGAGATGATCTTATAAAAGATAATTATAATTTAATTTTTTAATTGATTTAGTTATAATTTTTCTATTTATATTTAAAATTTAAATTTAATAAAAAAATAAAATTATTTTAAAATTTTAGTTGATGAATTAATAATTTGATTATAAAGAAATAATTGAAATCAAATTTATACAAATCTGGATAAAAATCACAAAGAAAAGATTTGAAAAAACCCAGATTAATTATCTCTTATCGGGAAATTTGATCAAATAATTCTAAAAATGCCTTTAAATGAGCCGATGACCAACACATAATTTTAATTGTGTTGGTAAATACTTTATATATATATTTTTAATATTACATGGAAAAATATTTGGAAGAACATTTAAATTCTTTAAAAAATGAATTTGAAGAAGCGATCCTTTCATGTAAAATTATATGGTTTGAAATCAATTCTTTTGTCAATAGAAGAAAAGAGAAGTTACTTTTTGTAATGGACTTTATTTTATTTTTATAATTTTTTTTTAATAATATTAGTTTGTTTTTATATATTAATACTTTTTAAGTCTTTTTACCAATAAAATAACTTACTCAAAATTATCACTAATATTTATTGAATATTTATTGTGATATTTTTTTTAGAAATATAAGTTTTTTATATTGAGATTTTTTTGTTTTAGATCTTGATGGTATGAGATTGGAATGTTAACAAACACCATAAATTTTGGTTACTAGTTTACAATGATGTCTGTGTTTTTGTTAGTTAAAAAGTTTATTGAAACTCACTTTTTTTTTTTTTATATTATTATTCTCATATTTTTTTTTTCTTTTTATGTAATCAGGGCCGGCCTTGGGGTAAGTCCGGCAAGCCCTCGGGCTAGGGCATCCCACTCCACAAGGCAGCCCATTTGTTAAAAATATTAAAATATTTAGTTATATTTATTGTAATTTTAAACATAAATGGTTGTAGCTTGGTGGTTCAAAATATGCATTTAAAGTTTTAATGTGATTATGGGTTCAAATTTCACCAAAAATAATTTTTTTTTATTTATCAATTTTTAAAACTAGATTTAGACAACAAAAAAAATTTATCAAACTTTTTCTACCGAGGCTAAGGCAACCCAAACCTTGGGGCCGGGTCTATATGTAAGTATGTAACCATGCATCGAAATACACAAATTAAAAACGAAGCAAGCAAGACTGGTCTCTTATTTAGTTTTCAGCTAACTTATCATTTTATTAATCAAATTAACGAATAAAGCCATTATCTTATTTTTCTCTTTTCATTATATATTATTATTATTTCTTAATTTATTTACCTATTATTTGTAATTATTTGGTTAATTTTATTTGAAAATGGACTATAATTAAGTTTAAAAAATGAAATGATTCGAAAAGACCTATCAAGCTTTAATAGGTCAAGCCGACTACAATATGCATGTGACTTTGAAATTGACACTGTAAGCCTAGCTGTAAAAAATAATAAAGTGAAACAATTAAGGTGTATTTATAGTCAGTTTATTTGATAAATTGTTTTTTTTTTAAGATTTAATTGTTATATCAAATTAATATTTTAATAAACTATATTACAAGATTTTTTATTATATTTTTACTATTTCAGACAAATTTTAATTATTTTCTTTATTAACATTACATAGCATAATACTAAATTTAAGACTTATTTAATACAAATTAAAAATAAAATATTAGATCTTTTTATCACTTAATATGGGTTGTTTAAAGGATTTTTATTTTATGTTTTTCATTCAGATATTCTGTTATTAATTATGATAAATTTTGTTACGTAATTATTTAGTTGAATTTCATTTTTAAATGTACTAAAATTTTGTGGCACTAATAAAATGAAATTTTAAAATTGTTTTTTAATGTCAAATAATTCAAATAGACATATAGCTGGTTTTGATAAGTGATAGAGTACAATAATTACTCTGCAAGCAACATGTGACTCTTGTGAAAAGAGACTTGACAGTGTAGATGCAGTCAATTTTTTTTTTTATTATTATATCTCGTTTGATTCAGTTTGTTCTATTATATTTGATTATATTTGATAGCGTATTATTTTATTTATACCGCTATTTCTGATTGTATTTGGAAGAGTAATTTATAAATCAATAAATAATTAAGGCTATTGAGTTAGCTTATTTGCTAATCATTTGAGAGGATCATTGGTAACTTATTTATATCAATAAGTGTCTTTAATTAGTAATTTATTTCTCTTAAGAAAAGAAAAGAGTTTTTTTTGGGTTTTATTTGAATTTTATCTTAAAAATTTTGTTTGATAAAAATTATGAAAAAATTAGTTTTTAAAATTGGAAGACTAATTTATCTTATAATTTTAGAGGATATGATATAAGTGAAAGAATGATGATTTAGAGAGAATAAAATTATAAGATAATTTTGGTATTTAAATAATTAAATTATTTGATTTAATGATTGATAATATATTTTATTTTATCTCAAAAATCATTTCATAAAAAACTCGCTCTTATTTATATTGGACTCATATTTAGTCAGTTGCTCGCAACTGCTTGGTTATTATAAAAGCTTGTTTGATGAAGGGGTGTTATTTGGATAAATTTTGAGTTTTTTTTTTCAAATAACCCTTATTTGATAAAATTAGTAAAAAATTTGATTTTTTAAATTTTATTTCTATTATACCCTTCACTTATATATATATATATATATATATATATATATATATATATATATATATATATATATATATATATATATATTATGATTAATAATATTTTTTAAATGAAATAATTTAATTTATATTAAATAAAATTTTAAAATATAACAAAATAAATATTAAAAAATTATAAATAAGTTAATATTAACTTTTATTAATACATGAATAAAATTTTAAATAAATACTAATTTTATAAATTACTATTATTATAATTTAAATATTACATAAAATAATATAGTATATTATAATTTTATTTATATTGTGTATTTATATAAAATAAATATTATAAGATAATAATCAAAATTCAAATAAGTTTATTAAAATATTTATTTAGAATAATTGTTTGAAATTAGTTTATATATAAAAGTTAAATAATTTTTTTATAAATATTTAATTTAAATAAGATATATTTATAAGTTAATTACTATTTTTATTTAAATATATTTAAACTATTTAAAATTTAAATGGTATATTAGATAATATAGTAAGTTATAATTTTATTTATATTTTAAATTTATTTATATTTAATATATATTTTTTTTAAATGAAATAATATATTAATTTAATTTATATGAAAATAAAATTTATAATATAATAAAATAAATATAAGATATATATATATATATTGTTTTTTATTAATATAAAATAAAATATTTAAGTAAGAATAATTTAAATATTTTAATTAATAAAATAATCGATTTGATTTATTATGGTATGGGATGGTTAGTTTTTGGAATAAAACTTGGGTTTTATTCTAAAACCTAAATATCAAACAAGCCCTTAAGTCTAATGACTGTTAAAGAAGATTTTTATTTATTTTTTTAAACAATGGTTATATTTTGGATTGGGACTAATTTTAGGCTTGATTCAGGTTTTTTTTTTAAATATAGAGGGAGAAAAAATATAATAATTGGTAATGATTCTAAGGAGTTAATATTTATTTTTGATAAAAAGTTTGAAAGGTATTGATATATATAAATAAAATAAAAAATTAAAATTTAAAATAAAATGTATTTTAGTATTTTAGTTAATAAAATGAATGATATAATTATTGAGAAATGATTGATTTAAAAATTAATTTTAATTAATTTGTTTTTAAAAACTAGAAGAGAACCGCAATTAGAAGAGATTGTTTGATTTGATTGGTCAAAATATATCTGTTTTTGATTTCTATAAAAAAAAATCACTCATTCTCAATAGCTTATTAATAATATTATTTTATTTGTTAAAAAAAATATTAAAATATTATTTATTAAAAAACACACTATAAATTTTAAGCATGGTTTGATTTTGGTTTATTCAAATAATCTAAAACAATCCAACATCACTTCATTGTCTATCTTGTTTATTAAATTAATTGATTCATTAATTAAAATATTAAAATATTTTTTATTTTAAATTATTAATTTTATTTTATTTATATATATTAATACTTTTTAAATTTTTTTTACCAATAATATGATTTTCAAATAATCATAAATTATCATTTTTTTTTTCTTTTTAAATGATTTAAATAACCCAACGAATAAGGCCTTAGTTTATTGTGATATTTTTTAGAAATATAAGTTTTTTATTTTGAGATTTTTTGTTTTAGATATTGGTGATAAATTATATTATTATTCTTATCTTTTTCTTTCTATGTAACAATCAAAATACACAAATTTAAAACGAAGCAAAGTAAGACTGGTCTCTGATTAAGTTTTCAATTAACTTATCATTTTATTAATCAAATTATCGAATAAAACCATTCTCTTGTTTTTCTCTTTTCATTATATATTATTATTTCTTAATTTGTTTATTTATATTTGTTATGTAATTATTTGGTTAATTTTATTTGAAAATGGACTATAATTAAGTTTAAAAAAGTGAAATAATTCGAAAAGACCTATCAAGCTTTAATAGGTCAAGCATACTACAGTATGCATGTGACTCTGAAATTGACACTGTAGGCCTATCTATAAAAAATAATAAAGTGAAACATAAAGTTAGATTGATTTAAAAAGAAATAAAAATAAAAATTGAGAAATTATTTTACCTAGGACTTGTTTGGATCATGTTTGTTTCCAATCTATATATACCATCTCCTCGATGAAGAATGGAGAATGAAGAAACATGTTGTGCCTTACATGTTGCTATTCCCTTTCTAATGTTCAAGCTTAATACTTTCAGGTATCCATTTTACATGTTGTGTTACTTGTTTCAGATTTTTACCCGCAACCATCAAATTGAATTAACAAAATGGAATCTCGATAACCGACTTTGCTAAGGATTAATGAAACTGAGTTTGAAAATATTCATCATATACAGAATATAGAATATGATGAGGATGTATATAAACTTGTTTTTGGGTTATTATATGGAAGAACATTGTTTTATTATCAGAGGTAGACGTATAGTGCCTACATTGGAGGACGTTTTAAGAAATATGGGTCTTCTTATTGATGGCAAAACTATCACTGAGAAGGATTTTGGAAGAGTAGAAACTGAAGAGTTGTGTAATGAGTTATTGAGCGACACACTCTATATTTCAGGTCGTAGCGGCACTGAAATATCATTGAAGGAGTTGAGAGAAAACTTACAGTATATCCCAGAGATTCAGAGAATATTGACATATATGTGCGTATGTTCATTGATGAATCCCTTCGGTGTTTCATCCATGTTTCTCGGCCTTTTGAGAAACATTGATGAATTAAAATTTTTTGCTTGGTAAGTCGCTTTCTTGGCTCAATCAATGAATCATAGTCGTCATTTGAAGACGAAAATTGATTTGGTTACGACTACGAGAGCTTGTATTCCCTTTTTTATGGTAAGTTCATTTTATATTTTTTTAAATATAATGTTTATTATTTAAATATACTAACATTTTTTTTTATATTATTGTTATTGTAGGTGTTTTTGTTTGAACACGTAAATGGACTAACAAACGCTTCAATGTGTTTAAACTAAATTCATTTTGAGCTGCCAATGAAATTTCTCCTTCTTGTATCATGGTCATCTCTTTTGGTTAATAAGAGCAAGAACAATAACGGAAAGCTAAGCGTTGAAACATTTCTTCATTTTCTTGAAAAGGAGTGAGGTGTGTTTAATCATTGTTTTATTTTTTCCACATTTTAAATTTTATTTAATAACAAGGAATATAATCGCTTGGATGTTGCGTTTCTACCTTCATATCTCAGATCTCATCTTCACGTTGCATACACACATACTGTGTTGATATGTTTTGAACAGCTAACACATCATAAGCCACACACATATTCCTAGTGATGATGGGACTGGTGTAAAGAGATATTGGCGAGATTTATTCTCTTCTCAAACCAAAATCAAAGCCGCGCAAAGCGGTTGAGAAATCTGACTGGACTTTAAAGTTTAATAAGCATGTCGCATTTTGGAATAATATGACAAAGCATTTCATATGAAGATGATGATGTCTTTCTAGGAAGGAAGATGATATGAAGAAGCTGGGAATGAAGATGGTGATGAAGATGATGAGGAAGGAGTGGATAAAGATGATCATAGAGGGAATACACATTTTGAAATTAACGATGATGGGCTACGGAGGGGGAAGAAGACATCAATCTATGCCCTGGAAGTATAAAAACATTTATGAATGTGACATCCGTATGGACAAATTAAGATCGAAAAGATTTTTAAAAAAATTTGTTGATTGTAAACTTATTTGATACTTATTTTTGTAATCTATTATGAATACTCTTATTTGAGTTCTGGGTTTTTATGTTTTAAATTGTGGATTGTAATTTGTTATCTGCATCTTATTCTTCAGCCCATATATAAAGACATGTTTAAACAAGTAACTTTAAAAAAAGAATTTATTTGTATTTTTAGAGATTAATTTTAATAAAATTTATTTGTAAAAAGATACTCAACCGAGTAACTCATGAATACAATTTATCCATATACCGAGAACCCTTTAAACACTTCAGAATTGGCTGAAAATTTATGGGTATGTAGGTCTAACATAGGGCTACACAAAGTCGCGAAAAAAGAAAATTTCATAACAGTTTCCAGGTTTTCTTGAAAATAAACAATATACTCAACAATCGAGAATCTCTTTTATAAAATTTTCAGATACTCAACCGAGTATCTATTAAAAAAAATTTCTTAACATTCTTCATTTTCCAGAATTCTGTCGTTTTTTCTTCGCGAGGTGTCTCTGTAATCAGCGAATTCAAGGCACTTACAGGCCTCATTGATTTTGGGCTCCAACAAAACGTGGGTCACATCGCACTAAAATCATGCAGATAGTTAGAAGGATCGAAAAACGACTAGTAAAAGTTATTTTTAGTTTCTCATGCATTTTGAGACCAATGATGAAGTCATATTTCAATTACAATGCACACAACAAATTCAAGCAAAAAGTAGCATAAAACGAGAGTCACATCGTACTAAATAATGCAGATAGCTAGAAATCTTGAAGGTTTGGAAATTAGAGTGGCAAATAAGGAATAATTTAACCGATTGTAGTATTTATGCAATGGCACATTGGGAGACCTATCCAGGGATGATAAGAAATTAGAATGGTGAAGTTTTGAAACTCATTCTCTTTATTGTGTTATTGTGTTTTATGTATTTGTGCTTTTGTCTACAACTGAACATGCGAGGGCATACAAAATTATATATTAGTGAAGAAATTTTAATATTTTTGTTTTAAGTAAAAGGAAAAGAATGAATAATATAAATAAATTTATTATATTTATGTCAGGGTAGAAAGAATACTATCTCAAAATGTACAACATCTAGAGTAAAAAAAACGGATTGAAAAACAAAAAGCAATATCATATGTGTATGGCGATTTGATGATTTTTTAGTATAATTGATGCATTTTAATAAAAATGTCTAACTCATCGTATTTCAACTTAACTCACGAAAGACTATAATTTGTAAGAGATATAACTAAAAACGTCCTACTAGATATAACCAACTATGTTTGAAATAAAATCCTCAATAATTTAAAAAAAAGATGATTGTAATTATTTTTATAAATTATTAAATCACTGTATTATTATAGTTAAAAATGTTTTAAATTTATTAGTATTTATCAATTGAAATATATATATATATATATATATATATATATATATATATATATATATATATATATATATATATATATAAATGATTAAATTTATGATGTATTTAATAATGAGTTATAATTATTTAAATGTGAAAAAAATTGTAAGAAAATTGAATTTAAACATTAAATTATATTAATTTGAAAATAATGAACATAGTTAAATTAGTTTGAAAAATTAAATGTTATTCTTATATTTGAAAATCATTATTTAGAAAAGTGAATGAAAAATATGTATAATAAAAAAAATATATAATTTGGGGTAGATGTGGAAATAATTTAGGATGTGTGGACTATGAATTTGTATACATTTGTTTTACCCTATAAAACTAAGATCTGATTTTGAAAATGTTGAAGAATAATATTGATATTTTTATATTAAAATGCAAGTACAAAAATGTTTGAGAGTTTTTTTTTATTTTATTTAAAATACTTAATGTAATTTAATTTAGAACAAAATCTTTCATTTCTAATCCTCATTATCTAATCAAGTTTTCATTTTATCTTTCATTTATCTTCATCAAAATTATTTCTGATGTGCTTTCATTATTTTGATAAATTTTAAATACAAACTAGAGTTAAGATTAGACGGGAAAAAATGACTCTTAAAAAAAGAGGTAATGCAGAGGTGAGAAAAGAGAAATGAGTTATGAATCTGAGAATCAACATATGTTCTATGAGTGAGGAATCTACCCAAGTAAATATCTTTAGATGGATCCTTAGTTCAGTTACAACTTACAAACGACCACCATAATTAAAATAGATGAAAACTACATTAATATATTTATATAATTGAAAATTGTAGCCTTCATAAATCATATTTTGAGCTCAATAAATAAGTTAGATGTACTTATGAGAATTAACATATTGTTTAATCAATTATTCTTAAATTTACTATAAACAATGGGTTATTTATAATCATATATATCCAAATACATTCACAATAATAATAATAATCATTCATGTGTAGGGGCGGAGCCAGAATTTGAAAGCTACAGGGTTAAACTGTTTTAAATTTTTTACCCGGGCTATTATCAATCAAAGAATACAAAATTACACTTTTAATGACGAGAATTATCAATAACAACGGTATTTTACCGTCGTTATTGTTAAATGCATACAAAAAGAAATTTGGGCTACCCGGGCTGTAGCCCAGGTAAGGATGAACGTGACTCCGCCCCTATTTATGTCTATTAATTATTGAATATTCTTTACAAGGTCTTTCTTTATAAGTCTAGTATGATTTTTTTTTTAATTTGTTAAACCCTTATAAAAAGGTAAACTATTCATCTAGAAAAAGTATTACAAACTATAAATATATTTTTCAGGTTTTATCTGATGAATGCTCTAGCTTTATATGGTCTTAATTCCCATCATCAATAAAAAATTAAAAAAAAATACTATTTAAAACATTGTTACAATTTCTACTATCATCCAAGATAAAAATTATTAACTCCTTTTTTACACAGTTACTTTTAGAAGTATTGTAGCATTTAATATGTATTTAAAATCATTGACAACTAAAATATCTAATAAGTTTAATATGTTAGTGTTAATTTATGTTAAAAGTGGTTTTTATTTATATCTATAATGTTAACCCCATAGAATCCCGTTGGAAAAAGTCAATGTAAAAGTCTAAAACGTCACTGTTTTTATTTCCGAAAATGCTTTCAATGGAAGTAGAGGGTGAGAGGGTATGACTGGATATCATTCTTGTTCTTATTAATTAAAAAAAAAAATTATAATGCTGATGTTTTGTATTGTGTATATATATATATATATATATGAATTCATTAGATATTAACACATCTTTTTTCAAAGAATTGATAATCACGTAAGTTTAATTTTGAGTTATCTTATAGACTAATTTGTTTGTTTTAAACTCCAAAGAAAAGAAGTGTGGAGACTAATTTGAGTTTAAACGCAAAAGTGTATTTATTGTAATTTTTTGCATGAGCTTATTACGCAAAGTTACTATAACAACTTATTACGCAAACGTTCATACGCATCTTATTAACGCCGAATCAAACGAGGTCTATATTTTGAACTCTAAAGATTCTGGTCCTAGTCGACTTTGTTTGGTATTGGGTTAAACTCAGTTATATGCGCGACGTCTAACTAAGGCTTGTTCTCTTTGGGTTTTAAAAAAACTCATCCAAAATTATTTTTCAAATCAATCACTTCTTAACAATTACATCACTCATTCTATTAACCAAAATACTAAAATACCTTCTATTTTAAATTATTATTTTTTATTTTATTCATATATATCAATACTTTTAAGTCTTTTTATCAAAAAATTAATAATTATCTACTTAAAATTATCACCAATCATTACTTTTTTTTTTTTTTTTTTTTTTTCCATATTTAGGTTTTTTCAAAAACCTCAATTCAAACCAGACCTAAGTTTATATTTAGAAACTGGTTTAAACAAAAAAATAAAATAAAATAAAATAAATTAACTAGGATTATCTCCAATCCAAAATTTATTCTCACAAAATGTAGTAACCAACACATCAACTCCAACCCAAAAATTGGTTCAACAAATTTTTAGTTTTTTAATACTATTTATATATATATATATATATATTTGTTTTTTTTATCAATTTTACAAATTAAAACACAATATTTATTCTCATTAAATTAAAGAAAATTATAATAAAATTAATTATAAATTAATAATTTATAAAAAAAACAAATTAAACATTATTAAATAAACACAAATTACGAACCTACCAAATCAATCAAAATAAACATTATTAAAAAAAATTAAACATTATTAAATAAACGCAAATTAAGCCATTTGATAAAAACAATATTAATAAAAAAAATATATAATAAAAACTAAAAATAACATAAATAAAAAAGTTATACAAAATACTAAATATATAACCGATTTTTTATATATAAAACTAAATAACTTGTTATATAATTTTGTTTAATAAAATTATTATCAAAATTCAATAATATAAAATTTTAATTTAAATAAAATAAAGTCTTTATATAATAAACAAACATTTAATAAAAAGTTAATAACTATAATTCTTTATTATAAATTTAAGGATTTTTTTTAACCATATATAAATTTATCGTATATATTTTATTATTAATATATGATCTAAAAAATTCAATATTTATCTCTAAAATAAATATTATGATTTAAAAAAAGAATAAACATAATAAATTTTCATTGAATTCAATATTAAATAACATTATAATTAAATTATGATTAAAATAATATTTTTATATTAAAAATATATTAAACTTTTTATTAATTAAATTTTAATTAAACACAAACATACATAAAAATAAGAGAAATGATAAACTCAACGAAAAAATCAACAAAAACAAGTCTACGAATCCGACGTGGCCTTCTAGGTTGTCTCCACGTCTCGAAAACACTCATTTCTGGTCCCAAAACACTAATTTCGGGCCCAAAAAACGCTCATTTAAAGTCCCGTAATGGTCATTTCGGTTTTATTTATTTTTTTTCGAAATAAACGTTTCGAGATATTTTTAAAATTTTAACTCTCCTACCCACATGGTATGCCACGTTAATTTGTGGACTTACTTTCGCTAATTTTTTAATTGAGTTTATCATTTTTTTTAAAAATAAATTTAAAATTAAATAAATTCCCTCAAACTAATTAAAAAAACATTACAAACTAATACAAACATTTTTTTTTGAGAGCTTAGCTGGGTTGGACAATGTTTAAATGTTTGATAAACTAAAATGAGAGGTTGGATAAACGGTTTAATATTAAGAATTAGAATTTAATTAAAATTTTAATGGTATAATTAAATAAAGTATAATTTTATAATTCATAATTTCATTCTTTTTAGATTAGAATTATATTTTAAATTATATTTTATTTTTATGTTTTTTCAAACAAAATAATTTATTATTTTATTATTTAAAACACGATTAAAATTTTTAATCAATAATTTTTTTAAAAAAATTTAGTATGTTAAAATATTAAATCAAATATCTTTTTATTTTTATTTTTTAGTTAGTAAGCTAACATTTATTTATATATATATATATATATATATATATATATATTAATTATATTAATTTAAGAAATTAAATTTTGAGTGATATTTTATTTTTATATTTAGAAAGTTAAAATGTTGAATCGATATATATATATATATATATATATATATATATATATATATATATATATATATATATATATATATATATATATATATATATATATATTTAGTATATGAAGTTAACAAGTTAAAATAATATTTTATTTCAATAAAATTTGAAACTTAGAAATAAATTTAACACTCACTCATCTTATTTTAATTGGTTATTTCAAATCAATATTTTAATAAAATATATAATATATATTAAATTATTTTTATTATATTTTTTTCTCAAATATAACAATTAAGATTGAGTTAAAATTCTACAATTATCTCAAACATAATTTAATGTCAATTCTTATTAAAAATTAAAAATAAAATTTTAATGTCAATTTCAATTTCAACCATCCAAACAAAACTTTATTTAATTCGGAATTATGTGACTCTTTCATACAAATTTTAATCATTTTTTTATTAACATTTCCCACCATAACACTAAATTTAAGACTTATTTAATAAAAATTAAAAATAAAATTTAGATCTTTTTTTTAAATTTTTTTTCTCACTTAGTATGTGTTGTTTTTTAGGATTTTTTATGTTTTGCATTTAGATATTCTGTTATTAATTATGATAAATTTTGTTACGTAATTATTTGGTTGAATTTCATTTTTAAGGTCATTTTCAACTAAATACCTATTTTCAAACCTAAAATACAGTAAACATTTCATCAAACAGTAATTCAATTCCAACTCAAAAATTCAAACTCAAAAGAATATTTTCATAATATTCATTTTTATAATAATTTTTATTTTTTTCAATATTATCTATATATTTATCTAAAATTACAAATTGAACCCATAATTTTACAACAACTTATTAATTACTTTTAAATTCTCATTCAATTAAAGAAAATGTTGATATAATTAATAATAAATCAATTATTTATACAACTGCATAAAACAAATTAAACATTATTAAATAAATACAAATTAAATTTTACAAACAAAAAAAATTATAACAAAACAAACCTTATTTAAACATACTTTCCACACATAAAATAGACGATTTATCAATTCTCGAAATTAGTGCATTCCTTCCACAAATGATCAATTTAAAATATAAATTAATCATATAAACAAATTTAAATATAAGAATTAAACATATAAATAAATTAAAATATAAATAAATTAAAATATAAATAAATTAAAATATAAATAAATAAAATATGTACACAAATTAAATATAAATATGTTTTATAAATTAATTAAAAACAAACTAAAAGAACTGAAATGAAAGTTTTAAAAACTTTTGAATATGTGAACAGTGTCCCTACATATTTGAGTTTGGAGGAGAGAGATTTTGAAGGAAAACCCAAAATGCAGTTGAGTTTGCAGGTGGGTTGGAGATGATTTAAATATATTATAATTTTGTGGCACTAATAAAATGAAATTTTAAAATTGTTTTTTAACGTCAAATAATTCAAATAGACATATAGCTGGTTTTTATAGGTGATAGAGTACAATAATTACTCTGCAAGCAACCCGTGACTTGGTGAAAAGTGTTAGAAATAATGTCTTAAAATAACAGAAAATATATATAAAATGATGTTATAAATAAATTAAATAAATACAATATTACGAAAAATGAAATCACCAGATTAACTGTTAATTCGAGGCATGTGTTAGACACATTTCCCTTAAAACAGTTCCATCGTCTTCCGTTTGTGCTGGACCTTATCGTAGATGACTGTCTCCTAGGGTACAACGAATCCAGTAGTGATTCTGCACTGAAATCACTACTCGTCGAACTTGATCAGCGTACCTGAACTATCACCGAGTTTCAATGGAAATATCGAGTAAAGAACTCGAAGAACACTCACAAAAATAAGAAGAGGGCTTTTGGAATTCTAGAGTGAGAAAATATAAGATGATTAAGTGATGTAAAATAAATAATGAATGAGTATATATTGCTGAGAATTAAACCTTCAAATAAAATCATCTAAACGTTTATTAGCAATAAATATTGCTCATTCATTTGTTAATTAATCCATAACTAATTAACATCAGCCTACACGTTGATTTGCAGAAATACAATGTTAGACATTCAATGCTAGCTAATTGAAAGTCCATACGTTAGCCAATAGGCCAATTCAAGCTAAATGTTTATCCTAACATTATGCTTTAATTTTCTAATTAGGCATTAAATATTAATTAAATAATTAATATTTAATTATAATTTGGATTAAATTCACTGTTAATTCACGTTTGAATTTGTGTGAATTTTATTTGATTTTATTTATTTACAATCTTATTTCCATTCATTAATGGAATTAGCTTAATTTCAATAATCCCCACATTAATGGAAATTGAAAGATTAACCCGGTGAAAGGTTTAACATTTGAATTCTATATAAGATAGGTAGGTGTAACCCTTTGAACCTTCCCTTATGAAAGTATATAACTCTACTAGCCGATTAGTAGACTCGATGTCCTTGAACTATTCTGCCATTTGTGTAAACGATTACACACTTTCACATAGAATTCTCCCTGATACATGTCAAGCTCTCATGGTTGTGTCCATTTTGGCAATAGAACACGTGTCTGGTTCTGTGAGAGGGTCTAGAATTGAGCCGTACAATTCTTTCGAAGCGGCCCCACTTCTCCCTCACATAGGTGATCTCTTTTCTCACAAAGAATCATTAAAAGCGATATGCTTATCCTCGTCAAAATATATAATGTTTCGTTATAAGATTAATCCTCAACAATAACTTTCCAAGTTAGTACAATTAGGTTGTCCTATTGAACCTAGTTCTTGGGATCTCCAGTCTGCATAGGTTGAGTTTTCCTTCATACCAACTTATAGTAGGCTGATATCTCAAAAGACTTCAAACTATCTCTCTATTCAATAATCTGATTAGTGGATCCACAATGTTATATTTGACTTACATAGTCAAATTTGATAACTCCATTAGAGAGTATTGTCTAATGAAATTATGTCTAAGACGTGTATGTCTAGACTTATCATTGACTCTAAGCTTGTCCAATTTCAAATTACTATCACAATAATTAGAAATTTTTGTTGGTACATTCTTAATTAACCTTTGAACATCTTCTAATAAGAAGCATAGTCATTCGTACATGCTTATCAATTAATTTTTTTTATGAAAATATTGTTTACTTGGCTAACTAGTAGACAAAATGCCTTTGAACTATTCTGCCTTCGTGTAAACGATTATATATTTTGCATAAAAATATTTTATTTTTCGACATAAGTCAAAAATATAGATTATAACGTTTAATCTATCCATCATAAGTTTCTTAGAAGATTTCCATATGTAGATTGCACTTCTAAGTGTAAACATATTCACTTTTAGACGTAAAGTCTTTCATTTAATAATATCAATATATCATTTGATAACAACATGATATTTCGTGTAGTGCAATTCAAATCCTTAATTGATTTAATTAATTTTATCGTAATTTTCAACGATAAAAATATCGTACAAAAGACATGTAATGAAATAATTTTCACTGTCTTCATGATATTTATAATTGTCACATACAGTTTTTAATAAAAGTATGATTAAATTTTCATATCATTATTATAAAATTTGTTATAAGTCATATCAAGACTTTATAAACTTTTATTTTCATTTATTTCATAAAATCCTTTTGAAGACATTGATTCTTCAAAATTTTTATGAAAGTAATGTCAAAATATGACACGTTTCTTGATTTCAAAATCCTCAAATTTTAAATATCGATTTGAGCACCAACTCAGCAAATATAAACAAGACATTTTCTTGTTATTTTATTTGTTTTTGTAAAATTGCGCAACTTTATCTTTTATAGAGAACATATTTCTCTTACAATAAATTATCTTTTTATTTATCATAATATACACAATTATTTTTGTGTTATAATCAATAAAAATATTTGCCCCCACATTCGTGTTGGTATCCTTTTTAAATCACACACATTTGTATTATTTAAATCAATGATTTTCTAATTAAGAAATTGTTACACTGTTTTTTTACAGATTTTTTTTGTTATACTTATCATACAATGAATAAGATAACTATATCATAAACTTTTAATTGAATAAAATATAATTTATATACAAGAGATTATAATGTTTATTCATATATAAATCATTCTCACATAATCTCCACCTAAGAAATTAAAAATATTTAATCAATTAAAATATTTATTTCAACACTTAATTTCTATAAAAGAAATTAGAATATTTAATCAAATAAATATTCACCATATCACATGATTTCTATAAAAGAAATCATAATGTTTGAAGCATCTTTGACCGAAGTCGCTTAAATATTTATTTCCGGTTGCACGTTTGCATCCCATAATATCGACACGTTTGCCACATTATTCTCAAATCAAATAAGACTTTGCTTGTAATTATTTGATTTCAAAATTATCAAATTAAGTAAGTCTTAATGATGCAATTGAACAATGTATATCGAATATATTATATTAAACCAAAATTAATATATTCATATATATGATATTATATATTATTGCTTCTTTCATTTTAGTCATCACGATGACAAAACAACTATAATATATATATATATAGTCAATAACATAAAAACGTAATCAGATAAATAATATGTCATATATATTATTAAACAAATATATATACAACTTCATTTATCAATAAAAATACTGTTTAAAAAATACATAATAATTAATTAGAATATTAATTATTACACTTAATTAGAATGTTGATCATTTATCTTTAATCGAATATAAAACTAAAACTAACTAATTATAAAAATAAATATTAATGTCATCAATTATTCGTTTCTTAATTAATTATATGACATTTAACATTCTATAACAAATCTTTGTCAATCAAAGAACACATGATTTGTGACAAATTTCAAAATTATCTATTAAAATAAAAATAGATAGAAAATAAATCTTAATTTATATATATATATAAATTTCTAGATAATCATACTTATTATGAATAACATGAATCATCATATTATTAGCTAATATGCATGATTTATATTAATAATCAATTAGCACATAATCAAATATATTTCATATATTAATCGAAACACTTACATTACCATGTTTTGAATAATAATTGACGTGAAACTACTATGCATGCTCAAAATAAATCTGAGTAGATTGTTTTCACCGAGACAATTTTTGCGAAGACAATTTCGACTAACATAGTCGTGTCTATTTAAATGTATGATTAGAATAAGTTCTAAAATAAATAACTTATTTAATCTCATTATACATATGACCTTCATTTTATAGTGTCCCATTTCATTTCATTTAATAATTTTTACACAAGAAATTAGAATGATTCTAACATCCATGGTTAATGCCATCGTTTGAATTTGTGTGAATTTGATTTGATTTTATTTATTTACAATCTTATTTCCATTCATTAATGGAATTAGCTTAATTTTAACACCAAAAAAGAGAGACTTGACAGTGTAGATTGTAGGCTAACAGTAAGATTGTAATTGAACGAGTAATTTATAAATCAATAAATAATTAAGGCTAGTGAGTTAGCTTATTTGCTAATCATTTCAGATGATCGTATGTAACTTATTTACATCACCAAGTATCTTTAATTAACAATTTCTTTATTTAATTTAATTATATATATAAATAAAATAGAAAATAATAATTTAAAATAAAAAATATTTTAATAAATTAATTGATTAATTATAGATGAGATTACGTAGAGTGATTTTGAATTTTTGAGTTATTTGAATAACCCAAAATCGAACAACTACTAACAGTTACATTTACCTTAGATTCTTAGACTTACAATTCGTTTTTGGTGAAAGTCTAACTTTTAAAATATTTTTCTCCTATGAAGTAAATACACCACTTTTGGCACATGCAATGGAGAACCACTTTTGCTTGTCATCTTGACAATTTCTCGCTCCTAACATACAAATGCCGAAACTCTTTGTTTGGACATTAGTCTTGTAATACTCACGAAGGTCATTTTCGAAATGAAGTAGTGGGGATTTGAACATCGTGATGAGATGATGATGGTTGATCCATGAAATTACAGAATAAGAAAGAAATTTTAGTTTAAAACATAACATGACAATGCTTCATTAAGAACATGACAAAGAAGCGTTGAAAATTAATCCAACAAAAATAAAAAATATAGATTGTCAATTTTAATGTTGTATTAAACTGGAATATCATGTTCATTATTTTATTTTTATAAACATGACATTCTAGTTTAATACAATATAACAATTCAGCTTAAAAAGATTGAATTGGAGATTAATAAAATAATTTTAATTTAAAACATGACATGACAACACTTATTTGAAAAAATGATATGCATTTTTCAGGTTTAATCCAATATAAATTAAAAATACAGGTTGTCAATTTTTTTTTTTTTTTTTTGGGAAAACGACTTAGCGTCATTTCATTAAAAATTCCCAAAAACAGGAAAAAAAACCACGAGTTTAAGAGATCATTCTAGACAGGCCTAGAATGATTTTGAAGTCGTAACATTCTGAATAAAAGCTAAAAACGTAAATGAATTATCTGTTTACAATGCTTTCAATTCTAGTGAGTTTAAAAAACGGTAAATTCCAGTTCCTGCAGATATTCCAGTTCTGCTCCGTGCTTGGAATTCCTCTCCACGTTCCCGCGAGGGCGCTGCAATCCGATACAATATCTTTCTATAACTCGTCAATGCTCCTGCGGGTTCTGTCATATACCCTTGCATTCCGTTCTTGCCAAATGTTATACACCACTGCTCCAAAGCCGCACTTGAACACGCTTGTTGCAAATCTATTTCCCTTAGCTTTGAGTAGTGCCGCTTCTTTGATTTCATTCCATTCGCTCGGGAAACTGATCAGCTCCAGGCTTTTATAGAATCTGTCCCAAAGCTCCGAAGCAATACAACAGCTCCCGAATAGGTGATCTATGATTTCTTCATTTCCTATGCATAGAAGACAGCTCGCGTCCGGGATGCTCATATACTTACTGATACGATCACGTGTGTTGAGTCTTTCCCAGAAGGCGAGCCATAGGATGAACTGGTGTCGAGGGATAATCTTCGTTAACCATACAAGAGGAGCCCATTCTACTTTCTGCGCTTTTTCCCGGATTATCTCCCATATTTTCTTCAATACCAGCTTCCCATTGTCCTCAGCTTTCCATTCATGAATATCCGGTCTGTCGTGTAGTTGTATGTTACTTATATGATCAAGTATCCTCTTTCCTTCTGGAATTCTTCTCAAGAGCAAGTTCCAATTCCCGTATTTGATGTCTCTGATTTTCGCTTTTGCGCAGTCCCTTCTGATACGAGTATTTTGAAACTGCTCCTTGTCGATGATGGGCTGGTTTTCAAACCAAGGGTCGTGCCAGAATAGAGTGCATTTCCCGTCCCCTAGTCGGATGTCATAAAGATCTGCAATATCGCTTCTTAGTTTAAGAATCTTTTTTAGAGACCAGCTCATACCTTCGTGAATTTTGCAGGTCCAGATGCTGGTTTCGTGTTTCATAAATCTCGTATGCACCCATTTGATCCATAGTGACTCCTGATTGCGCTCCAAAGCCCACAAATGCTTGAAGGTTAGAGCCTTGTTCCACTCGATACAGTTCTTCAAGTCGATGCCTCCCTCGTCCTTCGGTTTGCAGAGAGCGGTCCATTTGACTTTCTTTCCTCCTCTTCCACTATTACCCCAGATAAAGTTTCTCATCATTGTGTCGAGTTCCTTCATTACCTTCTTCGGAATGACCATTTGCTGCGCCCAATAGTCAACTATGCCCATAACCACGGTTTTGATAAGTTCGATCCTCCCTGCATTAGAAAGTTTTTTCGCTGCCCAGCCATATATCGTGTTTTTTACCTTTTCAATCAGCGGCTTGCAGTGTGAGATCTCGATCTGCTTTGCAGTTAACGGAATTCCTAAGTACCTTATGGGAAATCTGCCTTCATTGATGCCCATGATGTTGAAGATGTCCTGTTTTGTTTCGTCCTTCACGCCTCCATAAAATGCCACACTTTTGCTTTCATTAATAGTTAAACCTGTTACCTCAGAAAAGAACGTTAGTGCAGCCCTAATAGTTTTAATGGAATCAACGTCCGCGTGCGCTAGAATGAACAAATCGTCAGCAAAGCATAAATGTGTTACCTCCTCTACCTCACAGAATGGGTGAAAGATGTATGGACGATTCTTTCGGAACATCGCGAAGATGCTCTCAAAGATCGCCATGATAGCTACGAAAAGGTAAGAAGAGAGGGGGTCCCTTGCCTTACCCCGTTTTCACCCTTGAAATAGCCTTTGTGGACTCCATTGACGCTAACAACAAAGCAGAATGATGAAACGCATTGCATAATCCAATCGATAAAAATCATAGGAAAAGCAGAAACAACCAGAAAGTCTCGAATGGCTTCCCATCTAACAGAGTCAAAAGCTTTATTGATATCTATTTTGATAGCCACTCTCGGGGATATTTTCTTTTTCCCGTAGCCTTTTAATAGGCTCTGCATGAGAAAAATATTATGAGAGATTGTCCTACCGGGGATGAATGCAGATTGATTAAGATTTATTATTTTTCCTATAACATTTTTAAAACGTTTAGAAATGATTTTGGAAATTATTTTATAAATCACATTGCAACAGGAAATTGGTCTGAAATCTTGTACTTTCTCAGGTACCGCAGTTTTGGGGATCAAGGTTAGGACCGCTGTATTCCATTGCTTTAACATCTTCCTGTTTTTGAAAAACTCCAGAACCCCATCAGTAACATCTTTACCCACAACCGACCAATTATCTTTGAAGAACTGTGCATTAAACACATCAGGACCCGGACTTTTATTCCCATCAATACTAAACAGAGCTTCTTTAACCTCAACCTTCGTGACCACCCTTATCAACTCGCGACTATCTTCTACAGAGATTTTCCTATCAATAATTTGATACAAGGTATTCAGGTGACTTTGATGCTGCTTTCTTGTACCCATAAGCTGCTTATAGAAATCAATAGCCAGATCTTGGACACCCTTTTGACCCTGAACATATTCACCATCATCATTCTTGAATGTAATTTGTTATCTGCATCTTATTCTTCAGCCCATATATAAAGACATGTTTAAACAAGTAACTTTAAAAAAAGAATTTATTTGTATTTTTAGAGATTAATTTTAATAAAATTTATTTGTAAAAAGATACTCAACCGAGTAACTCATGAATACAATTTATCCATATACCGAGAACCCTTTAAACACTTCAGAATTGGCTGAAAATTTATGGGTATGTAGGTCTAACATAGGGCTACACAAAGTCGCGAAAAAAGAAAATTTCATAACAGTTTCCAGGTTTTCTTGAAAATAAACAATATACTCAACAACCGAGAATCTCTTTTATAAAATTTTCAGATACTCAACCGAGTATCTATTAAAAAAAATTTCTTAACATTCTTCATTTTCCAGAATTCTGTCGTTTTTTCTTCGCGAGGTGTCTCTGTAATCAGCGAATTCAAGGCACTTACAGGCCTCATTGATTTTGGGCTCCAACAAAACGTGGGTCACATCGCACTAAAATCATGCAGATAGTTAGAAGGATCGAAAAACGACTAGTAAAAGTTATTTTTAGTTTCTCATGCATTTTGAGACCAATGATGAAGTCATATTTCAATTACAATGCACACAACAAATTCAAGCAAAAAGTAGCATAAAACGAGAGTCACATCGTACTAAATAATGCAGATAGCTAGAAATCTTGAAGGTTTGGAAATTAGAGTGGCAAATAAGGAATAATTTAACCGATTGTAGTATTTATGCAATGGCACATTGGGAGACCTATCCAGGGATGATAAGAAATTAGAATGGTGAAGTTTTGAAACTCATTCTCTTTATTGTGTTATTGTGTTTTATGTATTTGTGCTTTTGTCTACAACTGAACATGCGAGGGCATACAAAATTATATATTAGTGAAGAAATTTTAATATTTTTGTTTTAAGTAAAAGGAAAAGAATGAATAATATAAATAAATTTATTATATTTATGTCAGGGTAGAAAGAATACTATCTCAAAATGTACAACATCTAGAGTAAAAAAAACGGATTGAAAAACAAAAAGCAATATCATATGTGTATGGCGATTTGATGATTTTTTAGTATAATTGATGCATTTTAATAAAAATGTCTAACTCATCGTATTTCAACTTAACTCACGAAAGACTATAATTTGTAAGAGATATAACTAAAAACGTCCTACTAGATATAACCAACTATGTTTGAAATAAAATCCTCAATAATTTAAAAAAAAGATGATTGTAATTATTTTTATAAATTATTAAATCACTGTATTATTATAGTTAAAAATGTTTTAAATTTATTAGTATTTATCAATTGAAATATATATATATATATATATATATATATATATATATATATATATATATATATATATATATATATATATATATATATATATATAAATGATTAAATTTATGATGTATTTAATAATGAGTTATAATTATTTAAATGTGAAAAAAATTGTAAGAAAATTGAATTTAAACATTAAATTATATTAATTTGAAAATAATGAACATAGTTAAATTAGTTTGAAAAATTAAATGTTATTCTTATATTTGAAAATCATTATTTAGAAAAGTGAATGAAAAATATGTATAATAAAAAAAATATATAATTTGGGGTAGATGTGGAAATAATTTAGGATGTGTGGACTATGAATTTGTATACATTTGTTTTACCCTATAAAACTAAGATCTGATTTTGAAAATGTTGAAGAATAATATTGATATTTTTATATTAAAATGCAAGTACAAAAATGTTTGAGAGTTTTTTTTTATTTTATTTAAAATACTTAATGTAATTTAATTTAGAACAAAATCTTTCATTTCTAATCCTCATTATCTAATCAAGTTTTCATTTTATCTTTCATTTATCTTCATCAAAATTATTTCTGATGTGCTTTCATTATTTTGATAAATTTTAAATACAAACTAGAGTTAAGATTAGACGGGAAAAAATGACTCTTAAAAAAAGAGGTAATGCAGAGGTGAGAAAAGAGAAATGAGTTATGAATCTGAGAATCAACATATGTTCTATGAGTGAGGAATCTACCCAAGTAAATATCTTTAGATGGATCCTTAGTTCAGTTACAACTTACAAACGACCACCATAATTAAAATAGATGAAAACTACATTAATATATTTATATAATTGAAAATTGTAGCCTTCATAAATCATATTTTGAGCTCAATAAATAAGTTAGATGTACTTATGAGAATTAACATATTGTTTAATCAATTATTCTTAAATTTACTATAAACAATGGGTTATTTATAATCATATATATCCAAATACATTCACAATAATAATAATAATCATTCATGTGTAGGGGCGGAGCCAGAATTTGAAAGCTACAGGGTTAAACTGTTTTAAATTTTTTACCCGGGCTATTATCAATCAAAGAATACAAAATTACACTTTTAATGACGAGAATTATCAATAACAACGGTATTTTACCGTCGTTATTGTTAAATGCATACAAAAAGAAATTTGGGCTACCCGGGCTGTAGCCCAGGTAAGGATGAACGTGACTCCGCCCCTATTTATGTCTATTAATTATTGAATATTCTTTACAAGGTCTTTCTTTATAAGTCTAGTATGATTTTTTTTTTAATTTGTTAAACCCTTATAAAAAGGTAAACTATTCATCTAGAAAAAGTATTACAAACTATAAATATATTTTTCAGGTTTTATCTGATGAATGCTCTAGCTTTATATGGTCTTAATTCCCATCATCAATAAAAAATTAAAAAAAAATACTATTTAAAACATTGTTACAATTTCTACTATCATCCAAGATAAAAATTATTAACTCCTTTTTTACACAGTTACTTTTAGAAGTATTGTAGCATTTAATATGTATTTAAAATCATTGACAACTAAAATATCTAATAAGTTTAATATGTTAGTGTTAATTTATGTTAAAAGTGGTTTTTATTTATATCTATAATGTTAACCCCATAGAATCCCGTTGGAAAAAGTCAATGTAAAAGTCTAAAACGTCACTGTTTTTATTTCCGAAAATGCTTTCAATGGAAGTAGAGGGTGAGAGGGTATGACTGGATATCATTCTTGTTCTTATTAATTAAAAAAAAAAATTATAATGCTGATGTTTTGTATTGTGTATATATATATATATATGAATTCATTAGATATTAACACATCTTTTTTCAAAGAATTGATAATCACGTAAGTTTAATTTTGAGTTATCTTATAGACTAATTTGTTTGTTTTAAACTCCAAAGAAAAGAAGTGTGGAGACTAATTTGAGTTTAAACGCAAAAGTGTATTTATTGTAATTTTTTGCATGAGCTTATTACGCAAAGTTACTATAACAACTTATTACGCAAACGTTCATACGCATCTTATTAACGCCGAATCAAACGAGGTCTATATTTTGAACTCTAAAGATTCTGGTCCTAGTCGACTTTGTTTGGTATTGGGTTAAACTCAGTTATATGCGCGACGTCTAACTAAGGCTTGTTCTCTTTGGGTTTTAAAAAAACTCATCCAAAATTATTTTTCAAATCAATCACTTCTTAACAATTACATCACTCATTCTATTAACCAAAATACTAAAATACCTTCTATTTTAAATTATTATTTTTTATTTTATTCATATATATCAATACTTTTAAGTCTTTTTATCAAAAAATTAATAATTATCTACTTAAAATTATCACCAATCATTACTTTTTTTTTTTTTTTTTTTTTTTTTCCATATTTAGGTTTTTTCAAAAACCTCAATTCAAACCAGACCTAAGTTTATATTTAGAAACTGGTTTAAACAAAAAAATAAAATAAAATAAAATAAATTAACTAGGATTATCTCCAATCCAAATTTATTCTCACAAAATGTAGTAACCAACACATCAACTCCAACCCAAAAATTGGTTCAACAAATTTTTAGTTTTTTAATACTATTTATATATATATATATATATATTTGTTTTTTTTATCAATTTTACAAATTAAAACACAATATTTATTCTCATTAAATTAAAGAAAATTATAATAAAATTAATTATAAATTAATAATTTATAAAAAAAACAAATTAAACATTATTAAATAATCACAAATTACGAACCTACCAAATCAATCAAAATAAACATTATTAAAAAAATTAAACATTATTAAATAAACGCAAATTAAGCCATTTGATAAAAACAATATTAATAAAAAAAATATATAATAAAACTAAAAATAACATAAATAAAAAAGTTATACAAAATACTAAATATATAACCGATTTTTTATATATAAAACTAAATAACTTGTTATATAATTTTGTTTAATAAAATTATTATCAAAATTCAATAATATAAAATTTTAATTTAAATAAAATAAAGTCTTTATATAATAAACAAACATTAATAAAAAGTTAATAACTATAATTCTTTATTATAAATTTAAGGATTTTTTTTAACCATATATAAATTTATCGTATATATTTTATTATTAATATATGATCTAAAAAATTCAATATTTATCTCTAAAATAAATATTATGATTTAAAAAAAGAATAAACATAATAAATTTTCATTGAATTCAATATTAAATAACATTATAATTAAATTATGATTAAATAATATTTTTATATTAAAAATATATTAAACTTTTTATTAATTAAATTTTAATTAAACACAAACATACATAAAAATAAGAGAAATGATAAACTCAACGAAAAAATCAACAAAAACAAGTCTACGAATCCGACGTGGCCTTCTAGGTTGTCTCCACGTCTCGAAAACACTCATTTCTGGTCCCAAAACACTAATTTCGGGCCCAAAAAACGCTCATTTAAAGTCCCGTAATGGTCATTTCGGTTTTATTTATTTTTTTTTCGAAATAAACGTTTCGAGATATTTTTAAAATTTTAACTCTCCTACCCACATGGTATGCCACGTTAATTTGTGGACTTACTTTCGCTAATTTTTAATTGAGTTTATCATTTTTTTAAAAATAAATTTAAAATTAAATAAATTCCCTCAAACTAATTAAAAAAAACATTACAAACTAATACAAACATTTTTTTTGAGAGCTTAGCTGGGTTGGACAATGTTTAAATGTTTGATAAACTAAAATGAGAGGTTGGATAAACGGTTTAATATTAAGAATTAGAATTTAATTAAAATTTTAATGGTATAATTAAATAAAGTATAATTTTATAATTCATAATTTCATTCTTTTTAGATTAGAATTATATTTTAAATTATATTTTATTTTTATGTTTTTTCAAACAAAATAATTTATTATTTTATTATTTAAAACACGATTAAAATTTTTAATCAATAATTTTTTTAAAAAAATTTAGTATGTTAAATATTAAATCAAATATCTTTTTATTTTTATTTTTAGTTAGTAAGCTAACATTTATTTATATATATATATATATATATATATATATTAATTATATTAATTTAAGAAATTAAATTTGGAGTGATATTTTATTTTTATATTTAGAAAGTTAAAATGTTGAATCGATATATATATATATATATATATATTTTAGTATATGAAGTTAACAAGTTAAAATAATATTTTATTTCAATAAAATTTGAAACTTAGAAATAAATTTAACACTCACTCATCTTATTTTAATTGGTTATTTCAAATCAATATTTTAATAAAATATATAATATATATTAAATTATTTTTATTATATTTTTTTCTCAAATATAACAATTAAGATTGAGTTAAAATTCTACAGTTATCTCAAACATAATTTAATGTCAATTCTTATTAAAAATTAAAAATAAAATTTTAATGTCAATTTCAATTTCAACCATCCAAACAAAACTTTATTTAATTCGAATTATGTGACTCTTTCATACAAATTTTAATCATTTTTTATTAACATTTCCTACCATAACACTAAATTTAAGACTTATTTAATAAAAATTAAAAATAAAATTTAGATCTTTTTTTTAAATTTTTTTTCTCACTTAGTATGTGTTGTTTTTTAGGATTTTTTATGTTTTGCATTTAGATATTCTGTTATTAATTATGATAAATTTTGTTACGTAATTATTTGGTTGAATTTCATTTTTAAGGTCATTTTCAACTAAATACCTATTTTCAAACCTAAAATACAGTAAACATTTCATCAAACAGTAATTCAATTCCAACTCAAAAATTCAAACTCAAAAGAATATTTTCATAATATTCATTTTTATAATAATTTTTATTTTTTTCAATATTATCTATATATTTATCTAAAATTACAAATTGAACCCATAATTTTACAACAACTTATTAATTACTTTTAAATTCTCATTCAATTAAAGAAAATGTTGATATAATTAATAATAAATCAATTATTTATACAACTGCATAAAACAAATTAAACATTATTAAATAAATACAAATTAAATTTTACAAACAAAAAAAATTATAACAAAACAAACCTTATTTAAACATACTTTCCACACATAAAATAGACGATTTATCAATTCTCGAAATTAGTGCATTCCTTCCACAAATGATCAATTTAAAATATAAATTAATCATATAAACAAATTTAAATATAAGAATTAAACATATAAATAAATTAAAATATAAATAAATTAAAATATAAATAAATAAAATATGTACACAAATTAAATATAAATAAGTTTTATAAATTAATTAAAAACAAACTAAAAGAACTGAAATGAAAGTTTTAAAAACTTTTGAATATGTGAACAGTGTCCCTACATATTTGAGTTTGGAGGAGAGAGATTTTGAAGGAAAACCCAAAATGCAATTGAGTTTGCAGGTGGGTTGGAGATGATTTAAATATATTATAATTTTGTGGCACTAATAAAATGAAATTTTAAAATTGTTTTTTAACGTCAAATAATTCAAATAGACATATAGCTGGTTTTTATAGGTGATAGAGTACAATAATTACTCTGCAAGCAACCCGTGACTTGGTGAAAAGTGTTAGAAATAATGTCTTAAAATAACAGAAAATATATATAAAATGATGTTATAAATAAATTAAATAAATACAATATTACGAAAAATGAAATCACCAGATTAACTGTTAATTCGAGGCATGTGTTAGACACATTTCCCTTAAAACAGTTCCATCGTCTTCCGTTTGTGCTGGACCTTATCGTAGATGACTGTCTCCTAGGGTACAACGAATCCAGTAGTGATTCTGCACTGAAATCACTACTCGTCGAACTTGATCAGCGTACCTGAACTATCACCGAGTTTCAATGGAAATATCGAGTAAAGAACTCGAAGAACACTCACAAAAATAAGAAGAGGGCTTTTGGAATTCTAGAGTGAGAAAATATAAGATGATTAAGTGATGTAAAATAAATAATGAATGAGTATATATTGCTGAGAATTAAACCTTCAAATAAAATCATCTAAACGTTTATTAGCAATAAATATTGCTCATTCATTTGTTAATTAATCCATAACTAATTAACATCAGCCTACACGTTGATTTGCAGAAATACAATGTTAGACATTCAATGCTAGCTAATTGAAAGTCCATACGTTAGCCAATAGGCCAATTCAAGCTAAATGTTTATCCTAACATTATGCTTTAATTTTCTAATTAGGCATTAAATATTAATTATTTAATTAATATTTAATTATAATTTGGATTAAATTCACTGTTAATTCACGTTTGAATTTGTGTGAATTTTATTTGATTTTATTTATTTACAATCTTATTTCCATTCATTAATGGAATTAGCTTAATTTCAACAATCCCCACATTAATGGAAATTGAAAGATTAACCCGGTGAAAGGTTTAACATTTGAATTCTATATAAGATAGGTAGGTGTAACCCTTTGAACCTTCCCTTATGAAAGTATATAACTCTACTAGCCGATTAGTAGACTCGATGTCCTTGAACTATTCTGCCATTTGTGTAAACGATTACACACTTTCACATAGAATTCTCCCTGATACATGTCAAGCTCTCATGGTTGTGTCCATTTTGGCAATAGAACACGTGTCTGGTTCTGTGAGAGGGTCTAGAATTGAGCCGTACAATTCTTTCGAAGCGGCCCCACTTCTCCCTCACATAGGTGATCTCTTTTCTCACAAAGAATCATTAAAAGCGATATGCTTATCCTCGTCAAAATATATAATGTTTCGTTATAAGATTAATCCTCAACAATAACTTTCCAAGTTAGTACAATTAGGTTGTCCTATTGAACCTAGTTCTTGGGATCTCCAGTCTGCATAGGTTGAGTTTTCCTTCATACCAACTTATAGTAGGCTGATATCTCAAAAGACTTCAAACTATCTCTCTATTCAATAATCTGATTAGTGGATCCACAATGTTATATTTGACTTACATAGTCAAATTTGATAACTCCATTAGAGAGTATTGTCTAATGAAATTATGTCTAAGACGTGTATGTCTAGACTTATCATTGACTCTAAGCTTGTCCAATTTCAAATTACTATCACAATAATTAGAAATTTTTGTTGGTACATTCTTAATTAACCTTTGAACATCTTCTAATAAGAAGCATAGTCATTCGTACATGCTTATCAATTAATTTTTTTTATGAAAATATTGTTTACTTGGCTAA
This sequence comes from Impatiens glandulifera, assembly GCF_907164915.1. Lineage (NCBI taxonomy): Eukaryota > Viridiplantae > Streptophyta > Magnoliopsida > Ericales > Balsaminaceae > Impatiens > Impatiens glandulifera. The sequence goes on along the minus strand of NC_061862.1, from coordinate 55,290,560 downwards.
CTAGTAGACAAAATGCCTTTGAACTATTCTGCCTTCGTGTAAACGATTATATATTTTGCATAAAAATATTTTATTTTTCGACATAAGTCAAAAATATAGATTATAACGTTTAATCTATCCATCATAAGTTTCTTAGAAGATTTCCATATGTAGATTGCACTTCTAAGTGTAAACATATTCACTTTTAGACGTAAAGTCTTTCATTTAATAATATCAATATATCATTTGATAACACATGATATTTCGTGTAGTGCAATTCAAATCCTTAATTGATTTAATTAATTTTATCGTAATTTTCAACGATAAAAATATCGTACAAAAGACATGTAATGAAATAATTTTCACTGTCTTCATGATATTTATAATTGTCACATACAGTTTTTAATAAAAGTATGATTAAATTTTCATATCATTATTATAAAATTTGTTATAAGTCATATCAAGACTTTATAAACTTTTATTTTCATTTATTTCATAAAATCCTTTTGAAGACATTGATTCTTCAAAATTTTTATGAAAGTAATGTCAAAATATGACACGTTTCTTGATTTCAAAATCCTCAAATTTTAAATATCGATTTGAGCACCAACTCAGCAAATATAAACAAGACATTTTCTTGTTATTTTATTTGTTTTTGTAAAATTGCGCAACTTTATCTTTTATAGAGAACATATTTCTCTTACAATAAATTATCTTTTTATTATCATAATATACACAATTATTTTTGTGTTATAATCAATAAAAATATTTGCCCCCACATTCGTGTTGGTATCCTTTTTAAATCACACACATTTGTATTATTTAAATCAATGATTTTCTAATTAAGAAATTGTTACACTGTTTTTTTACAGATTTTTTTTGTTATACTTATCATACAATGAATAAGATAACTATATCATAAACTTTTAATTGAATAAAATATAATTTATATACAAGAGATTATAATGTTTATTCATATATAAATCATTCTCACATAATCTCCACCTAAGAAATTAAAAATATTTAATCAATTAAAATATTTATTTCAACACTTAATTTCTATAAAAGAAATTAGAATATTTAATCAAATAAATATTCACCATATCACATGATTTCTATAAAAGAAATCATAATGTTTGAAGCATCTTTGACCGAAGTCGCTTAAATATTTATTTCCGGTTGCACGTTTGCATCCCATAATATCGACACGTTTGCCACATTATTCTCAAATCAAATAAGACTTTGCTTGTAATTATTTGATTTCAAATTATCAAATTAAGTAAGTCTTAATGATGCAATTGAACAATGTATATCGAATATATTATATTAAACCAAAATTAATATATTCATATATATGATATTATATATTATTGCTTCTTTCATTTTAGTCATCACGATGACAAAACAACTATAATATATATATATATAGTCAATAACATAAAAACGTAATCAGATAAATAATATGTCATATATATTATTAAACAAATATATATACAACTTCATTTATCAATAAAAATACTGTTTAAAAAATACATAATAATTAATTAGAATATTAATTATTACACTTAATTAGAATGTTGATCATTTATCTTTAATCGAATATAAAACTAAAACTAACTAATTATAAAAATAAATATTAATGTCATCAATTATTCGTTTCTTAATTAATTATATGACATTTAACATTCTATAACAAATCTTTGTCAATCAAAGAACACATGATTTGTGACAAATTTCAAAATTATCTATTAAAATAAAAATAGATAGAAAATAAATCTTAATTTATATATATATATATAAATTTCTAGATAATCATACTTATTATGAATAACATGAATCATCATATTATTAGCTAATATGCATGATTTATATTAATAATCAATTAGCACATAATCAAATATATTTCATATATTAATCGAAACACTTACATTACCATGTTTTGAATAATAATTGACGTGAAACTACTATGCATGCTCAAAATAAATCTGAGTAGATTGTTTTCACCGAGACAATTTTTGCGAAGACAATTTCGACTAACATAGTCGTGTCTATTTAAATGTATGATTAGAATAAGTTCTAAAATAAATAACTTATTTAATCTCATTATACATATGACCTTCATTTTATAGTGTCCCATTTCATTTCATTTAATAATTTTACACAAGAAATTAGAATGATTCTAACATCCATGGTTAATGCCATCGTTTGAATTTGTGTGAATTTGATTTGATTTTATTTATTTACAATCTTATTTCCATTCATTAATGGAATTAGCTTAATTTTAACACCAAAAAAGAGAGACTTGACAGTGTAGATTGTAGGCTAACAGTAAGATTGTAATTGAACGAGTAATTTATAAATCAATAATAATTAAGGCTAGTGAGTTAGCTTATTTGCTAATCATTTCAGATGATCGTATGTAACTTATTTACATCACCAAGTATCTTTAATTACAATTTCTTTATTTAATTTAATTATATATATAAATAAAATAGAAAATAATAATTTAAAATAAAAAATATTTTAATAAATTAATTGATTAATTATAGATGAGATTACGTAGAGTGATTTTGAATTTTTGAGTTATTTGAATAACCCAAAATCGAACAACTACTAACAGTTACATTTACCTTAGATTCTTAGACTTACAATTCGTTTTTGGGTGAAAGTCTAACTTTTAAAATATTTTTCTCCTATGAAGTAAATACACCACTTTTGGCACATGCAATGGAGAACCACTTTTGCTTGTCATCTTGACAATTTCTCGCTCCTAACATACAAATGCCGAAACTCTTTGTTTGGACATTAGTCTTGTAATACTCACGAAGGTCATTTTCGAAATGAAGTAGTGGGGATTTGAACATCGTGATGAGATGATGATGGTTGATCCATGAAATTACAGAATAAGAAAGAAATTTTAGTTTAAAACATAACATGACAATGCTTCATTAAGAACATGACAAAGAAGCGTTGAAAATTAATCCAACAAAAATAAAAAAATATAGATTGTCAATTTAATGTTGTATTAAACTGGAATATCATGTTCATTATTTTATTTTTATAAACATGACATTCTAGTTTAATACAATATAACAATTCAGCTTAAAAAGATTGAATTGGAGATTAATAAATAATTTTAATTTAAAACATGACATGACAACACTTATTTGAAAAAATGATATGCATTTTTCAGGTTTAATCCAATATAAATTAAAATACAGGTTGTCAATTTTTTTTTTTTTTTTTTTGGGAAAACGACTTAGCGTCATTTCATTAAAAATTCCCAAAAACAGGAAAAAAAAACCACGAGTTTAAGAGATCATTCTAGACAGGCCTAGAATGATTTTGAAGTCGTAACATTCTGAATAAAAGCTAAAAACGTAAATGAATTATCTGTTTACAATGCTTTCAATTCTAGTGAGTTTAAAAAAACGGTAAATTCCAGTTCCTGCAGATATTCCAGTTCTGCTCCGTGCTTGGAATTCCTCTCCACGTTCCCGCGAGGGCGCTGCAATCCGATACAATATCTTTCTATAACTCGTCAATGCTCCTGCGGGTTCTGTCATATACCCTTGCATTCCGTTCTTGCCAAATGTTATACACCACTGCTCCAAAGCCGCACTTGAACACGCTTGTTGCAAATCTATTTCCCTTAGCTTTGAGTAGTGCCGCTTCTTTGATTTCATTCCATTCGCTCGGGAAACTGATCAGCTCCAGGCTTTTATAGAATCTGTCCCAAAGCTCCGAAGCAATACAACAGCTCCCGAATAGGTGATCTATGATTTCTTCATTTCCTATGCATAGAAGACAGCTCGCGTCCGGGATGCTCATATACTTACTGATACGATCACGTGTGTTGAGTCTTTCCCAGAAGGCGAGCCATAGGATGAACTGGTGTCGAGGGATAATCTTCGTTAACCATACAAGAGGAGCCCATTCTACTTTCTGCGCTTTTTTCCCGGATTATCTCCCATATTTTCTTCAATACCAGCTTCCCATTGTCCTCAGCTTCCATTCATGAATATCCGGTCTGTCGTGTAGTTGTATGTTACTTATATGATCAAGTATCCTCTTTCCTTCTGGAATTCTTCTCAAGAGCAAGTTCCAATTCCCGTATTTGATGTCTCTGATTTTCGCTTTTGCGCAGTCCCTTCTGATACGAGTATTTTGAAACTGCTCCTTGTCGATGATGGGCTGGTTTTCAAACCAAGGGTCGTGCCAGAATAGAGTGCATTTCCCGTCCCCTAGTCGGATGTCATAAAGATCTGCAATATCGCTTCTTAGTTTAAGAATCTTTTTTAGAGACCAGCTCATACCTTCGTGAATTTTGCAGGTCCAGATGCTGGTTTCGTGTTTCATAAATCTCGTATGCACCCATTTGATCCATAGTGACTCCTGATTGCGCTCCAAAGCCCACAAATGCTTGAAGGTTAGAGCCTTGTTCCACTCGATACAGTTCTTCAAGTCGATGCCTCCCTCGTCCTTCGGTTTGCAGAGAGCGGTCCATTTGACTTTCTTTCCTCCTCTTCCACTATTACCCCAGATAAAGTTTCTCATCATTGTGTCGAGTTCCTTCATTACCTTCTTCGGAATGACCATTTGCTGCGCCCAATAGTCAACTATGCCCATAACCACGGTTTTGATAAGTTCGATCCTCCCTGCATTAGAAAGTTTTTTCGCTGCCCAGCCATATATCGTGTTTTTTACCTTTTCAATCAGCGGCTTGCAGTGTGAGATCTCGATCTGCTTTGCAGTTAACGGAATTCCTAAGTACCTTATGGGAAATCTGCCTTCATTGATGCCCATGATGTTGAAGATGTCCTGTTTTGTTTCGTCCTTCACGCCTCCATAAAATGCCACACTTTTGCTTTCATTAATAGTTAAACCTGTTACCTCAGAAAAGAACGTTAGTGCAGCCCTAATAGTTTATGGAATCAACGTCCGCGTGCGCTAGAATGAACAAATCGTCAGCAAAGCATAAATGTGTTACCTCCTCTACCTCACAGAATGGGTGAAAGATGTATGGACGATTCTTTCGGAACATCGCGAAGATGCTCTCAAAGATCGCCATGATAGCTACGAAAAGGTAAGAAGAGAGGGGGTCCCTTGCCTTACCCCGTTTTCACCCTAGAAATAGCCTCTGTGGACTCCATTGACGCTAACAACAATGCAGAATGATGAAACGCATTGCATAATCCAATCGATAAAATCATAGGAAAAGCAGAAACAACCAGAAAGTCTCGAATGGCTTCCCATCTAACAGAGTCAAAAGCTTTATTGATATCTATTTTGATAGCCACTCTCGGGGATATTTTCTTTTTCCCGTAGCCTTTTAATAGGCTCTGCATGAGAAAAATATTATGAGAGATTGTCCTACCGGGGATGAATGCAGATTGATTAAGATTTATTATTTTCCTATAACATTTTAAAACGTTAGAAATGATTTTGGAAATTATTTTATAAATCACATTGCAACAGGAAATTGGTCTGAAATCTTGTACTTTCTCAGGTACCGCAGTTTTGGGGATCAAGGTTAGGACCGCTGTATTCCATTGCTTTAACATCTTCCTGTTTTTGAAAAACTCCAGAACCCCATCAGTAACATCTTTACCCACAACCGACCAATTATCTTTGAAGAACTGTGCATTAAACACATCAGGACCCGGACTTTTATTCCCATCAATACTAAACAGAGCTTCTTTAACCTCAACCTTCGTGACCACCCTTATCAACTCGCGACTATCTTCTACAGAGATTTTCCTATCAATAATTTGATACAAGGTATTCAGGTGACTTTGATGCTGCTTTCTTGTACCCATAAGCTGCTTATAGAAATCAATAGCCAGATCTTGGACACCCTTTTGACCCTGAACATATTCACCATCATCATTCTTGAATGTAATTTGTTATCTGCATCTTATTCTTCAGCCCATATATAAAGACATGTTTAAACAAGTAACTTTAAAAAAAGAATTTATTTGTATTTTTAGAGATTAATTTTAATAAAATTTATTTGTAAAAAGATACTCAACCGAGTAACTCATGAATACAATTTATCCATATACCGAGAACCCTTTAAACACTTCAGAATTGGCTGAAAATTTATGGGTATGTAGGTCTAACATAGGGCTACACAAAGTCGCGAAAAAAGAAAATTTCATAACAGTTTCCAGGTTTTCTTGAAAATAAACAATATACTCAACAACCGAGAATCTCTTTTATAAAATTTTCAGATACTCAACCGAGTATCTATTAAAAAAAATTTCTTAACATTCTTCATTTTCCAGAATTCTGTCGTTTTTTCTTCGCGAGGTGTCTCTGTAATCAGCGAATTCAAGGCACTTACAGGCCTCATTGATTTTGGGCTCCAACAAAACGTGGGTCACATCGCACTAAAATCATGCAGATAGTTAGAAGGATCGAAAAACGACTAGTAAAAGTTATTTTTAGTTTCTCATGCATTTTGAGACCAATGATGAAGTCATATTTCAATTACAATGCACACAACAAATTCAAGCAAAAAGTAGCATAAAACGAGAGTCACATCGTACTAAATAATGCAGATAGCTAGAAATCTTGAAGGTTTGGAAATTAGAGTGGCAAATAAGGAATAATTTAACCGATTGTAGTATTTATGCAATGGCACATTGGGAGACCTATCCAGGGATGATAAGAAATTAGAATGGTGAAGTTTTGAAACTCATTCTCTTTATTGTGTTATTGTGTTTTATGTATTTGTGCTTTTGTCTACAACTGAACATGCGAGGGCATACAAAATTATATATTAGTGAAGAAATTTTAATATTTTTGTTTTAAGTAAAAGGAAAAGAATGAATAATATAAATAAATTTATTATATTTATGTCAGGGTAGAAAGAATACTATCTCAAAATGTACAACATCTAGAGTAAAAAAAACGGATTGAAAAACAAAAGCAATATCATATGTGTATGGCGATTTGATGATTTTTTAGTATAATTGATGCATTTTAATAAAAATGTCTAACTCATCGTATTTCAACTTAACTCACGAAAGACTATAATTTGTAAGAGATATAACTAAAAACGTCCTACTAGATATAACCAACTATGTTTGAAATAAAATCCTCAATAATTTAAAAAAAAGATGATTGTAATTATTTTTATAAATTATTAAATCACTGTATTATTATAGTTAAAAATGTTTTAAATTTATTAGTATTTATCAATTGAAATATATATATATATATATATATATATATATATATATATATTATATATATATATATATATATATATATATATATATATATATATAAATGATTAAATTTATGATGTATTTAATAATGAGTTATAATTATTTAAATGTGAAAAAAATTGTAAGAAAATTGAATTTAAACATTAAATTATATTAATTTGAAAATAATGAACATAGTTAAATTAGTTTGAAAAATTAAATGTTATTCTTATATTTGAAAATCATTATTTAGAAAAGTGAATGAAAAATATGTATAATAAAAAAAATATATAATTTGGGGTAGATGTGGAAATAATTTAGGATGTGTGGACTATGAATTTGTATACATTTGTTTTACCCTATAAAACTAAGATCTGATTTTGAAAATGTTGAAGAATAATATTGATATTTTTATATTAAAATGCAAGTACAAAAATGTTTGAGAGTTTTTTTTTATTTTATTTAAAATACTTAATGTAATTTAATTTAGAACAAAATCTTTCATTTCTAATCCTCATTATCTAATCAAGTTTTCATTTTATCTTTCATTTATCTTCATCAAAATTATTTCTGATGTGCTTTCATTATTTTGATAAATTTTAAATACAAACTAGAGTTAAGATTAGACGGGAAAAAATGACTCTTAAAAAAAGAGGTAATGCAGAGGTGAGAAAAGAGAAATGAGTTATGAATCTGAGAATCAACATATGTTCTATGAGTGAGGAATCTACCCAAGTAAATATCTTTAGATGGATCCTTAGTTCAGTTACAACTTACAAACGACCACCATAATTAAAATAGATGAAAACTACATTAATATATTTATATAATTGAAAATTGTAGCCTTCATAAATCATATTTTGAGCTCAATAAATAAGTTAGATGTACTTATGAGAATTAACATATTGTTTAATCAATTATTCTTAAATTTACTATAAACAATGGGTTATTTATAATCATATATATCCAAATACATTCACAATAATAATAATAATCATTCATGTGTAGGGGCGGAGCCAGAATTTGAAAGCTACAGGGTTAAACTGTTTTAAATTTTTACCCGGGCTATTATCAATCAAAGAATACAAAATTACACTTTTAATGACGAGAATTATCAATAACAACGGTATTTTACCGTCGTTATTGTTAAATGCATACAAAAAGAAATTTGGGCTACCCGGGCTGTAGCCCAGGTAAGGATGAACGTGACTCCGCCCCTATTTATGTCTATTAATTATTGAATATTCTTTACAAGGTCTTTCTTTATAAGTCTAGTATGATTTTTTTTTTAATTTGTTAAACCCTTATAAAAAGGTAAACTATTCATCTAGAAAAAGTATTACAAACTATAAATATATTTTTCAGGTTTTATCTGATGAATGCTCTAGCTTTATATGGTCTTAATTCCCATCATCAATAAAAAATTAAAAAAAAATACTATTTAAAACATTGTTACAATTTCTACTATCATCCAAGATAAAAATTATTAACTCCTTTTTTACACAGTTACTTTTAGAAGTATTGTAGCATTTAATATGTATTTAAAATCATTGACAACTAAAATATCTAATAAGTTTAATATGTTAGTGTTAATTTATGTTAAAAGTGGTTTTTATTTATATCTATAATGTTAACCCCATAGAATCCCGTTGGAAAAAGTCAATGTAAAAGTCTAAAACGTCACTGTTTTTATTTCCGAAAATGCTTTCAATGGAAGTAGAGGGTGAGAGGGTATGACTGGATATCATTCTTGTTCTTATTAATTAAAAAAAAAAATTATAATGCTGATGTTTTGTATTGTGTATATATATATATATATGAATTCATTAGATATTAACACATCTTTTTTCAAAGAATTGATAATCACGTAAGTTTAATTTTGAGTTATCTTATAGACTAATTTGTTTGTTTTAAACTCCAAAGAAAAGAAGTGTGGAGACTAATTTGAGTTTAAACGCAAAAGTGTATTTATTGTAATTTTTTGCATGAGCTTATTACGCAAAGTTACTATAACAACTTATTACGCAACGTTCATACGCATCTTATTAACGCCGAATCAAACGAGGTCTATATTTTGAACTCTAAAGATTCTGGTCCTAGTCGACTTTGTTTGGTATTGGGTTAAACTCAGTTATATGCGCGACGTCTAACTAAGGCTTGTTCTCTTTGGGTTTTAAAAAAACTCATCCAAAATTATTTTTCAAATCAATCACTTCTTAACAATTACATCACTCATTCTATTAACCAAAATACTAAAATACCTTCTATTTTAAATTATTATTTTTATTTTATTCATATATATCAATACTTTTAAGTCTTTTTATCAAAAAATTAATAATTATCTACTTAAAATTATCACCAATCATTACTTTTTTTTTTTTTTTTTTTTTTTTTCATATTTAGGTTTTTTCAAAAACCTCAATTCAAACCAGACCTAAGTTTATATTTAGAAACTGGTTTAAACAAAAAAATAAAATAAAATAAAATAAATTAACTAGGATTATCTCCAATCCAAAATTTATTCTCACAAAATGTAGTAACCAACACATCAACTCCAACCCAAAAATTGGTTCAACAAATTTTTAGTTTTTTAATACTATTTATATATATATATATATATATATTTGTTTTTTTTATCAATTTTACAAATTAAAACACAATATTTATTCTCATTAAATTAAAGAAAATTATAATAAAATTAATTATAAATTAATAATTTATAAAAAAAACAAATTAAACATTATTAAATAATCACAAATTACGAACCTACCAAATCAATCAAAATAAACATTATTAAAAAAAATTAAACATTATTAAATAAACGCAAATTAAGCCATTTGATAAAAACAATATTAATAAAAAAAATATATAATAAAAACTAAAAATAACATAAATAAAAAAGTTATACAAAATACTAAATATATAACCGATTTTTTATATATAAAACTAAATAACTTGTTATATAATTTTGTTTAATAAAATTATTATCAAAATTCAATAATATAAAATTTTAATTTAAATAAAATAAGTCTTTATATAATAAACAAACATTTAATAAAAAGTTAATAACTATAATTCTTTATTATAAATTTAAGGATTTTTTTTAACCATATATAAATTTATCGTATATATTTTATTATTAATATATGATCTAAAAAATTCAATATTTATCTCTAAAATAAATATTATGATTTAAAAAAAGAATAAACATAATAAATTTTCATTGAATTCAATATTAAATAACATTATAATTAAATTATGATTAAAATAATATTTTTATATTAAAAATATATTAAACTTTTTATTAATTAAATTTTAATTAAACACAAACATACATAAAAATAAGAGAAATGATAAACTCAACGAAAAAATCAACAAAAACAAGTCTACGAATCCGACGTGGCCTTCTAGGTTGTCTCCACGTCTCGAAAACACTCATTTCTGGTCCCAAAACACTAATTTCGGGCCCAAAAAACGCTCATTTAAAGTCCCGTAATGGTCATTTCGGTTTTATTTATTTTTTTTTCGAAATAAACGTTTCGAGATATTTTTAAAATTTTAACTCTCCTACCCACATGGTATGCCACGTTAATTTGTGGACTTACTTTCGCTAATTTTTTAATTGAGTTTATCATTTTTTTAAAAATAAATTTAAAATTAAATAAATTCCCTCAAACTAATTAAAAAAACATTACAAACTAATACAAACATTTTTTTTGAGAGCTTAGCTGGGTTGGACAATGTTTAAATGTTTGATAAACTAAAATGAGAGGTTGGATAAACGGTTTAATATTAAGAATTAGAATTTAATTAAAATTTTAATGGTATAATTAAATAAAGTATAATTTTATAATTCATAATTTCATTCTTTTTAGATTAGAATTATATTTTAAATTATATTTTATTTTTATGTTTTTTCAAACAAAATAATTTATTATTTTATTATTTAAAACACGATTAAAATTTTTAATCAATAATTTTTTTAAAAAAATTTAGTATGTTAAAATATTAAATCAAATATCTTTTTATTTTTATTTTTTAGTTAGTAAGCTAACATTTATTTATATATATATATATATATATATATATATATTAATTATATTAATTTAAGAAATTAAATTTTGAGTGATATTTTATTTTTATATTTAGAAAGTTAAAATGTTGAATCGATATATATATATATATATATATATTTAGTATATGAAGTTAACAAGTTAAAATAATATTTTATTTCAATAAAATTTGAAACTTAGAAATAAATTTAACACTCACTCATCTTATTTTAATTGGTTATTTCAAATCAATATTTTAATAAAATATATAATATATATTAAATTATTTTTATTATATTTTTTTCTCAAATATAACAATTAAGATTGAGTTAAAATTCTACAGTTATCTCAAACATAATTTAATGTCAATTCTTATTAAAAATTAAAAATAAAATTTTAATGTCAATTTCAATTTCAACCATCCAAACAAAACTTTATTTAATTCGAATTATGTGACTCTTTCATACAAATTTTAATCATTTTTTTATTAACATTTCCTACCATAACACTAAATTTAAGACTTATTTAATAAAAATTAAAAATAAAATTTAGATCTTTTTTTTAAATTTTTTTTCTCACTTAGTATGTGTTGTTTTTTAGGATTTTTTATGTTTTGCATTTAGATATTCTGTTATTAATTATGATAAATTTTGTTACGTAATTATTTGGTTGAATTTCATTTTAAGGTCATTTTCAACTAAATACCTATTTTCAAACCTAAAATACAGTAAACATTTCATCAAACAGTAATTCAATTCCAACTCAAAAATTCAAACTCAAAAGAATATTTTCATAATATTCATTTTTATAATAATTTTTATTTTTTTCAATATTATCTATATATTTATCTAAAATTACAAATTGAACCCATAATTTTACAACAACTTATTAATTACTTTTAAATTCTCATTCAATTAAAGAAAATGTTGATATAATTAATAATAAATCAATTATTTATACAACTGCATAAAACAAATTAAACATTATTAAATAAATACAAATTAAATTTTACAAACAAAAAAAATTATAACAAAACAAACCTTATTTAAACATACTTTCCACACATAAAATAGACGATTTATCAATTCTCGAAATTAGTGCATTCCTTCCACAAATGATCAATTTAAAATATAAATTAATCATATAAACAAATTTAAATATAAGAATTAAACATATAAATAAATTAAAATATAAATAAATTAAAATATAAATAAATAAAATATGTACACAAATTAAATATAAATAAGTTTTATAAATTAATTAAAAACAAACTAAAAGAACTGAAATGAAAGTTTTAAAAACTTTTGAATATGTGAACAGTGTCCCTACATATTTGAGTTTGGAGGAGAGAGATTTTGAAGGAAAACCCAAAATGCAATTGAGTTTGCAGGTGGGTTGGAGATGATTTAAATATATTATAATTTTGTGGCACTAATAAAATGAAATTTTAAAATTGTTTTTTAACGTCAAATAATTCAAATAGACATATAGCTGGTTTTTATAGGTGATAGAGTACAATAATTACTCTGCAAGCAACCCGTGACTTGGTGAAAAGTGTTAGAAATAATGTCTTAAAATAACAGAAAATATATATAAAATGATGTTATAAATAAATTAAATAAATACAATATTACGAAAAATGAAATCACCAGATTAACTGTTAATTCGAGGCATGTGTTAGACACATTTCCCTTAAAACAGTTCCATCGTCTTCCGTTTGTGCTGGACCTTATCGTAGATGACTGTCTCCTAGGGTACAACGAATCCAGTAGTGATTCTGCACTGAAATCACTACTCGTCGAACTTGATCAGCGTACCTGAACTATCACCGAGTTTCAATGGAAATATCGAGTAAAGAACTCGAAGAACACTCACAAAAATAAGAAGAGGGCTTTTGGAATTCTAGAGTGAGAAAATATAAGATGATTAAGTGATGTAAAATAAATAATGAATGAGTATATATTGCTGAGAATTAAACCTTCAAATAAAATCATCTAAACGTTTATTAGCAATAAATATTGCTCATTCATTTGTTAATTAATCCATAACTAATTAACATCAGCCTACACGTTGATTTGCAGAAATACAATGTTAGACATTCAATGCTAGCTAATTGAAAGTCCATACGTTAGCCAATAGGCCAATTCAAGCTAAATGTTTATCCTAACATTATGCTTTAATTTTCTAATTAGGCATTAAATATTAATTAAATAATTAATATTTAATTATAATTTGGATTAAATTCACTGTTAATTCACGTTTGAATTTGTGTGAATTTTATTTGATTTTATTTATTTACAATCTTATTTCCATTCATTAATGGAATTAGCTTAATTTCAACAATCCCCACATTAATGGAAATTGAAAGATTAACCCGGTGAAAGGTTTAACATTTGAATTCTATATAAGATAGGTAGGTGTAACCCTTTGAACCTTCCCTTATGAAAGTATATAACTCTACTAGCCGATTAGTAGACTCGATGTCCTTGAACTATTCTGCCATTTGTGTAAACGATTACACACTTTCACATAGAATTCTCCCTGATACATGTCAAGCTCTCATGGTTGTGTCCATTTTGGCAATAGAACACGTGTCTGGTTCTGTGAGAGGGTCTAGAATTGAGCCGTACAATTCTTTCGAAGCGGCCCCACTTCTCCCTCACATAGGTGATCTCTTTTCTCACAAAGAATCATTAAAAGCGATATGCTTATCCTCGTCAAAATATATAATGTTTCGTTATAAGATTAATCCTCAACAATAACTTTCCAAGTTAGTACAATTAGGTTGTCCTATTGAACCTAGTTCTTGGGATCTCCAGTCTGCATAGGTTGAGTTTTCCTTCATACCAACTTATAGTAGGCTGATATCTCAAAAGACTTCAAACTATCTCTCTATTCAATAATCTGATTAGTGGATCCACAATGTTATATTTGACTTACATAGTCAAATTTGATAACTCCATTAGAGAGTATTGTCTAATGAAATTATGTCTAAGACGTGTATGTCTAGACTTATCATTGACTCTAAGCTTGTCCAATTTCAAATTACTATCACAATAATTAGAAATTTTTGTTGGTACATTCTTAATTAACCTTTGAACATCTTCTAATAAGAAGCATAGTCATTCGTACATGCTTATCAATTAATTTTTTTTATGAAAATATTGTTTACTTGGCTAACTAGTAGACAAAATGCCTTTGAACTATTCTGCCTTCGTGTAAACGATTATATATTTTGCATAAAAATATTTTATTTTTCGACATAAGTCAAAAATATAGATTATAACGTTTAATCTATCCATCATAAGTTTCTTAGAAGATTTCCATATGTAGATTGCACTTCTAAGTGTAAACATATTCACTTTTAGACGTAAAGTCTTTCATTTAATAATATCAATATATCATTTGATAACAACATGATATTTCGTGTAGTGCAATTCAAATCCTTAATTGATTTAATTAATTTTATCGTAATTTTCAACGATAAAAATATCGTACAAAAGACATGTAATGAAATAATTTTCACTGTCTTCATGATATTTATAATTGTCACATACAGTTTTTAATAAAAGTATGATTAAATTTTCATATCATTATTATAAAATTTGTTATAAGTCATATCAAGACTTTATAAACTTTTATTTTCATTTATTTCATAAAATCCTTTTGAAGACATTGATTCTTCAAAATTTTTATGAAAGTAATGTCAAAATATGACACGTTTCTTGATTTCAAAATCCTCAAATTTTAAATATCGATTTGAGCACCAACTCAGCAAATATAAACAAGACATTTTCTTGTTATTTTATTTGTTTTTGTAAAATTGCGCAACTTTATCTT
The DNA here is from genome assembly GCF_907164915.1 of Impatiens glandulifera. NCBI lineage: Eukaryota > Viridiplantae > Streptophyta > Magnoliopsida > Ericales > Balsaminaceae > Impatiens > Impatiens glandulifera. The sequence continues at coordinate 55,275,475 of NC_061862.1, read as the reverse complement.
TTATAGAGAACATATTTCTCTTACAATAAATTATCTTTTTATTTATCATAATATACACAATTATTTTTGTGTTATAATCAATAAAAATATTTGCCCCCACATTCGTGTTGGTATCCTTTTTAAATCACACACATTTGTATTATTTAAATCAATGATTTTCTAATTAAGAAATTGTTACACTGTTTTTTTACAGATTTTTTTTGTTATACTTATCATACAATGAATAAGATAACTATATCATAAACTTTTAATTGAATAAAATATAATTTATATACAAGAGATTATAATGTTTATTCATATATAAATCATTCTCACATAATCTCCACCTAAGAAATTAAAAATATTTAATCAATTAAAATATTTATTTCAACACTTAATTTCTATAAAAGAAATTAGAATATTTAATCAAATAAATATTCACCATATCACATGATTTCTATAAAAGAAATCATAATGTTTGAAGCATCTTTGACCGAAGTCGCTTAAATATTTATTTCCGGTTGCACGTTTGCATCCCATAATATCGACACGTTTGCCACATTATTCTCAAATCAAATAAGACTTTGCTTGTAATTATTTGATTTCAAAATTATCAAATTAAGTAAGTCTTAATGATGCAATTGAACAATGTATATCGAATATATTATATTAAACCAAAATTAATATATTCATATATATGATATTATATATTATTGCTTCTTTCATTTTAGTCATCACGATGACAAAACAACTATAATATATATATATATAGTCAATAACATAAAAACGTAATCAGATAAATAATATGTCATATATATTATTAAACAAATATATATACAACTTCATTTATCAATAAAAATACTGTTTAAAAAATACATAATAATTAATTAGAATATTAATTATTACACTTAATTAGAATGTTGATCATTTATCTTTAATCGAATATAAAACTAAAACTAACTAATTATAAAAATAAATATTAATGTCATCAATTATTCGTTTCTTAATTAATTATATGACATTTAACATTCTATAACAAATCTTTGTCAATCAAAGAACACATGATTTGTGACAAATTTCAAAATTATCTATTAAAATAAAAATAGATAGAAAATAAATCTTAATTTATATATATATATATAAATTTCTAGATAATCATACTTATTATGAATAACATGAATCATCATATTATTAGCTAATATGCATGATTTATATTAATAATCAATTAGCACATAATCAAATATATTTCATATATTAATCGAAACACTTACATTACCATGTTTTGAATAATAATTGACGTGAAACTACTATGCATGCTCAAAATAAATCTGAGTAGATTGTTTTCACCGAGACAATTTTTGCGAAGACAATTTCGACTAACATAGTCGTGTCTATTTAAATGTATGATTAGAATAAGTTCTAAAATAAATAACTTATTTAATCTCATTATACATATGACCTTCATTTTATAGTGTCCCATTTCATTTCATTTAATAATTTTTACACAAGAAATTAGAATGATTCTAACATCCATGGTTAATGCCATCGTTTGAATTTGTGTGAATTTGATTTGATTTTATTTATTTACAATCTTATTTCCATTCATTAATGGAATTAGCTTAATTTTAACACCAAAAAAGAGAGACTTGACAGTGTAGATTGTAGGCTAACAGTAAGATTGTAATTGAACGAGTAATTTATAAATCAATAAATAATTAAGGCTAGTGAGTTAGCTTATTTGCTAATCATTTCAGATGATCGTATGTAACTTATTTATATCACCAAGTATCTTTAATTAACAATTTCTTTATTTAATTTAATTATATATATAAATAAAATAGAAAATAATAATTTAAAATAAAAAATATTTTAATAAATTAATTGATTAATTATAGATGAGATTACGTAGAGTGATTTTGAATTTTTGAGTTATTTGAATAACCCAAAATCGAACAACTACTAACAGTTACATTTACCTTAGATTCTTAGACTTACAATTCGTTTTTGGTGAAAGTCTAACTTTTAAAATATTTTTCTCCTATGAAGTAAATACACCACTTTTGGCACATGCAATGGAGAACCACTTTTGCTTGTCATCTTGACAATTTCTCGCTCCTAACATACAAATGCCGAAACTCTTTGTTTGGACATTAGTCTTGTAATACTCACGAAGGTCATTTTCGAAATGAAGTAGTGGGGATTTGAACATCGTGATGAGATGATGATGGTTGATCCATGAAATTACAGAATAAGAAAGAAATTTTAGTTTAAAACATAACATGACAATGCTTCATTAAGAACATGACAAAGAAGCGTTGAAAATTAATCCAACAAAAATAAAAAATATAGATTGTCAATTTTAATGTTGTATTAAACTGGAATATCATGTTCATTATTTTATTTTTATAAACATGACATTCTAGTTTAATACAATATAACAATTCAGCTTAAAAAGATTGAATTGGAGATTAATAAAATAATTTTAATTTAAAACATGACATGACAACACTTATTTGAAAAAATGATATGCATTTTTCAGGTTTAATCCAATATAAATTAAAAATACAGGTTGTCAATTTTTTTTTTTTTTTTTTGGGAAAACGACTTAGCGTCATTTCATTAAAAATTCCCAAAAACAGGAAAAAAAACCACGAGTTTAAGAGATCATTCTAGACAGGCCTAGAATGATTTTGAAGTCGTAACATTCTGAATAAAAGCTAAAAACGTAAATGAATTATCTGTTTACAATGCTTTCAATTCTAGTGAGTTTAAAAAACGGTAAATTCCAGTTCCTGCAGATATTCCAGTTCTGCTCCGTGCTTGGAATTCCTCTCCACGTTCCCGCGAGGGCGCTGCAATCCGATACAATATCTTTCTATAACTCGTCAATGCTCCTGCGGGTTCTGTCATATACCCTTGCATTCCGTTCTTGCCAAATGTTATACACCACTGCTCCAAAGCCGCACTTGAACACGCTTGTTGCAAATCTATTTCCCTTAGCTTTGAGTAGTGCCGCTTCTTTGATTTCATTCCATTCGCTCGGGAAACTGATCAGCTCCAGGCTTTTATAGAATCTGTCCCAAAGCTCCGAAGCAATACAACAGCTCCCGAATAGGTGATCTATGATTTCTTCATTTCCTATGCATAGAAGACAGCTCGCGTCCGGGATGCTCATATACTTACTGATACGATCACGTGTGTTGAGTCTTTCCCAGAAGGCGAGCCATAGGATGAACTGGTGTCGAGGGATAATCTTCGTTAACCATACAAGAGGAGCCCATTCTACTTTCTGCGCTTTTTCCCGGATTACCTCCCATATTTTCTTCAATACCAGCTTCCCATTGTCCTCAGCTTTCCATTCATGAATATCCGGTCTGTCGTGTAGTTGTATGTTACTTATATGATCAAGTATCCTCTTTCCTTCTGGAATTCTTCTCAAGAGCAAGTTCCAATTCCCGTATTTGATGTCTCTGATTTTCGCTTTTGCGCAGTCCCTTCTGATACGAGTATTTTGAAACTGCTCCTTGTCGATGATGGGCTGGTTTTCAAACCAAGGGTCGTGCCAGAATAGAGTGCATTTCCCGTCCCCTAGTCGGATGTCATAAAGATCTGCAATATCGCTTCTTAGTTTAAGAATCTTTTTTAGAGACCAGCTCATACCTTCGTGAATTTTGCAGGTCCAGATGCTGGTTTCGTGTTTCATAAATCTCGTATGCACCCATTTGATCCATAGTGACTCCTGATTGCGCTCCAAAGCCCACAAATGCTTGAAGGTTAGAGCCTTGTTCCACTCGATACAGTTCTTCAAGTCGATGCCTCCCTCGTCCTTCGGTTTGCAGAGAGCGGTCCATTTGACTTTCTTTCCTCCTCTTCCACTATTACCCCAGATAAAGTTTCTCATCATTGTGTCGAGTTCCTTCATTACCTTCTTCGGAATGACCATTTGCTGCGCCCAATAGTCAACTATGCCCATAACCACGGTTTTGATAAGTTCGATCCTCCCTGCATAAGAAAGTTTTTTCGCTGCCCAGCCATATATCGTGTTTTTTACCTTTTCAATCAGCGGCTTGCAGTGTGAGATCTCGATCTGCTTTGCAGTTAACGGAATTCCTAAGTACCTTATGGGAAATCTGCCTTCATTGATGCCCATGATGTTGAAGATGTCCTGTTTTGTTTCGTCCTTCACGCCTCCATAAAATGCCACACTTTTGCTTTCATTAATAGTTAAACCTGTTACCTCAGAAAAGAACGTTAGTGCAGCCCTAATAGTTTTAATGGAATCAATGTCCGCGTGCGCTAGAATGAACAAATCGTCAGCAAAGCATAAATGTGTTACCTCCTCTACCTCACAGAATGGGTGAAAGATGTATGGACGATTCTTTCGGAACATCGCGAAGATGCTCTCAAAGATCGCCATGATAGCTACGAAAAGGTAAGAAGAGAGGGGGTCCCTTGCCTTACCCCGTTTTCACCCTTGAAATAGCCTTTGTGGACTCCATTGACGCTAACAACAAAGCAGAATGATGAAACGCATTGCATAATCCAATCGATAAAAATCATAGGAAAAGCAGAAACAACCAGAAAGTCTCGAATGACTTCCCATCTAACAGAGTCAAAAGCTTTATTGATATCTATTTTGATAGCCACTCTCGGGGATATTTTCTTTTTCCCGTAGCCTTTTAATAGGCTCTGCATGAGAAGAATATTATGAGAGATTGTCCTACCGGGGATGAATGCAGATTGATTAAGATTTATTATTTTTCCTATAACATTTTTAAAACGTTTAGAAATGATTTTGGAAATTATTTTATAAATCACATTGCAACAGGAAATTGGTCTGAAATCTTGTACTTTCTCAGGTACCGCAGTTTTGGGGATCAAGGTTAGGACCGCTGTATTCCATTGCTTTAACATCTTCCTGTTTTTGAAAAACTCCAGAACCCCATCAGTAACATCTTTACCCACAACCGACCAATTATCTTTGAAGAACTGTGCATTAAACACATCAGGACCCGGACTTTTATTCCCATCAATACTAAACAGAGCTTCTTTAACCTCAACCTTCGTGACCACCCTTATCAACTCGCGACTATCTTCTACAGAGATTTTCCTATCAATAATTTGATACAAGGTATTCAGGTGACTTTGATGCTGCTTTCTTGTACCCATAAGCTGCTTATAGAAATCAATAGCCAGATCTTGGACACCCTTTTGACCCTGAACATATTCACCATCATCATTCTTCAGCCTGTACACATTGTTTCTCATGTTTCTAGCCTTGCATTTTCTGTAGAAGAAAGCTGTGTTTTTGTCACCCAACGAAAGCCAGCTCTGTCTTGATTTCTGTCTAACAAAATTCTCTTCAAGCAGACTCAGCTTCCTGAAGTTTTCAAGCGCATATCTTTCTGTTTCATTGAGTTGTTCATCACTATCATCCCTTAATAACTTTTTCTGAACCTCTTCCAATTCTTCTCTAGCAGCCAGAACTCTATTGGAGATATTGCTGAACTTCTTCTTGTCAAAACTTTGGAGATGATTCTTCAGGAGCTTAAGCTTCTCAGAAACCCTGTACATGTTGGAACCTCTGACATCTGTTGACCATACACTTTCGAGGATACCCTTGAATTTATCGTTATCCATCCAAAAATTGAAAAATTTAAAGGGCCTTTTGAACCTTTCTTCCTTTTCCCAGAACAATTTAATTGGGTAGTGATCAGATATACCCGGATTCAAAGCATGAAGTTGACTTCTCGGAAATTGGTTAATCCAGTTCTCATTTACCAGACATCTGTCAATTCTACTTTTTCTAATTTGTTCATTCCCTCTCGTAGAAGACCAAGTGAAGAAGTTCCCAGAATTGGTAGGCTCGATACAACCCATATCTCTGATGCAGTCATTAAATTCAATCATATCCCGAGTAATTTCAGATTCTGGGCTACGATCAGATTCGTTTCTAGTTACGTTGTAATCACCGAGGACAGCCCAAGATTTATCAATACCGATCCAGTTTCTAAGACAATTCCAGAGGAGTCTTCTTTCCGTGCTTGAGTTGCTACCATAGATAATAGCAAGATTAAACACGATTCTTGTGATTCTGTCTTTGACCTCCACCAGGATTGCTTGATCATTCGAAAAAAGAGTCATCACCTCAACAACTTTGTTATCCCAAATAACCCAGATTCTGCCCGTTTTGTCATTTGAGTTATGAATGATTTCCCAGCTACTATCAATACACAGTTTGCTAACCTTCTCAACGTTCCGACTTTTGACTTTTGTCTCAAGAATACCCATAATAGTGATCTTCTGATTCTCAATGATCCTCCTGATTTCTTTACATTTTAGAGGGTCATTGAGTCCCCTTATGTTCCATGTCACTATATTCATGAATGAATATAAGTGTTGGGTTCCTGACTTTCCAGACTGTCCTGGACCTCTTCATCAGAGAAATCATAAGCATCACTTGCCTCAGTATCCTCAATGGCTACAGTTTGATTACATGGAATACTATTGCCATTGAGTGAGGGTTGCCTCATGTAGATCTCATCTTCTCCCGTGATAGATTTAGTAGCTTCTGGATCCAGGATCTTTCTGCTTTGTCTTCGATTTTCATCTTGTTCTGCTTTAGTAGATCTTTTCTGACTTTGAACCTCTTCACTACTAGATTCATGTTTGTTATCGGTTTTTATTCGCCCTACTTCAGAATTAAGGCTCACTGCCTTATTCAAGACCAAATTGTCTTCTTCTGCACTTGATCTTTTGATTTCACAAAACCCAAGATTTCCCAGTCCATTTTTAAGAGCTTCTTTATTACTTATTCCAAGATTCTCCTGTTCATCATCTCGAAAGGTGGCTCTGAGCCCAAGGGTCAGGTCATTTCGAATTTTGATGACATTGTTTTTTAGGTTCCTGCTTGCATTCCTAGAACTGTGAAGAGTAGAATCACGACCTATTGGAGTGCCTTCAGATCCAATTTTGCTTGTTTCATATGGGCCAAGTATTCCCCGTCCCATAGATCTTTGAATTTCAGAAACTTTGGAACTAGGACATGTAGTTACATCAAGACCAGTTCTTTGATCAGTATTGGGATCGGTGGAGTTAGGACCAACAATAGTATCATCCACAATAATAGGACTTGTGCCAGTATTAGGACCAATATAGCCGGGATCAACAATGGTTGCACATTTTTCATCTGGACCTGTAGTAGCAAGTCCGGTAGCTTGAGTAGTTTCATGATCAACAAGTCCAAGACCAGACTTAATATGGTCAATATGGTTAGGAACAGTAGCTTTATGAGAAGCTCTAGGACTGGTGTGTCTATGTCCAGCTTTATTAGGACCGATACCCTGACCAGGACTGACATTTTGAATAGGACCTATTCTTGAGAAAACAGAATCCCTAGGACCGGTGCCCTGAACATGACCAATATGATCAACGTTAGTAGGGCCAGCTTGTACCCTTACCCACTTCATTCTTTTTCCTATCTTCTTCCTTACCCTTATCTGTTCTTGCTTTTGGTTGCCCATCTTATCATCCTTAGTGCGTTTATTGCTGTTATGTTTAGACCTGTTCACATTTCTCTCAACCTGAGCCTGGTTAGAGTCGTTGATATCGCTTACTTGAGTGTTGTTATTGGCCTTCGATTTTAGATTATTATTGACTGGACATTTATTCGTAGCGTGTGTGAAAGTGCTACACCATATACATCGATTTGGTTTCCATTCGTATTGTACTCCAATGTCAAATAAATTTCCCAGTCTATCTTTAAGTTCAAGCTTGATTGGAAGAGAGCTACTTGGATGGATTTCGACACTAACTCTGGCCACAGATGCACGCTCATAACCTTCCATTGCTGGGTCAAACATAAGTGGTTTGCCTATAATGCTTGAAATATAGGCCAGGCCCATCGGGTTGCACATGTGTGGTGGAACATTCTTGAGATTTACCCAGATTTGTTCAAGTTCAGGCGGTTTATGATTAGTATTAAGTTCCTCGCTCCACTTGTACAACTTGAATCTTTTTCCCCTGATAAAAGTATATTCGCTCTCTATGATCGACTTTATTTCGCTTCCATTCCTGAAGGATAGAAAGTAGAATCCGTGATCATTGATTGTGATCCTCTCTAGACCAGAGGATTCCCACTGACCCATCAACGTTCTGTTAACCTCAGCAAATGGTGCTTTCATGTTGCCCATAAAATGACCAACTATGACAAACTCCCATGCCTTGACACATTTTTCTTCAATTTCGGGTGGGAGCTCAAATCGGTGAGGATGATCAAGTGTAATTACCTTTGGGAATAAGGTGTCTATCTGGAATTTTCCCTTTTCTGGATCGCTCATGGCATTTCCATTCCACACCTTTCCTTCTTGCCAAGTTTTATTTGGGTTGCTCATGATAGTGCACACCTTTGTTTTATTACATTTCGAAATTTCCTTCATGGCGTCAACCGTCCACTTGATCACTTCATCATATTGGTCTTTGTTGAAGAGATTCCAATTCTTTAGATAGTGAGTTTTGAAATGAGCATTCAACTGATCATTTCTTTCTTGGGGCATCGTAATCTCTTGTTTATTAATTTGGAAAAATAGCTTCTTCATCTGGTTTCTCAGTCCTGTCAAATTTGCTATTTCGTTTTTCCTCATTGACCACGTTGGACCAGCAGTAAGATCCTTGTTATCAGCTTGAGTATTTTCTTTGCCAGGAATTGCAGCAGTAGGAGGAGTTGAGGAGGTGACTGTTTCAGGGATGTTATCTTTCCTGACTTGTTTGTTCTTTTCGGCCCATCTAACCCTTATATTTCCCACAAAACCATTGCCTTCAATTGTTCCGATCTTCTTTAGAATATCCCCTTTAGTGCTCTTCTCTTGTGTATCAGTTTTCCTCTTTTGAATACTATCAATTGGCATTTCAGGATCCAGATTAACGAGTGGAGAAAACGCACCCAAGTTCAATATCTCAGGGTTAGCCTCGGGTGTCACAGTTTCCTTGGGTTTTACTTCATCATTCTTCTTAGAACTTGAGTTATTTGCCTTCATGTTTTTCCTTTCTTTGATTTTCGATTCATTCTTACCCTTCTTAGCTGTTTTAGAATTATTCGATCTAGTTTCTTGATCGATCTTTTCAATTTCAGCACTTGTTTTGGAAGAATTATGCCTCTTTGCTTTTGGTTTGATCTTTGTTGTCGATATCTTCTTCATGGATTTATGATATTCGAGGTCGCATATTATTGTTTCATCATAGTCAGTGCTATCGTCTGATTCCAAATCAACATCTATGCTTTGGTTCTTTTGATTCGACCGGTGGCTCATAGCTTTGTTAGTAGATTTATTATCTTGGCGATTAGGACCGGTAGAAGGTGGATATGTGATGTCAGGACCGGCATTTAAAGAGATAGGACCGGCATTAGAAGAGTTAGGACTGACATTAGAAGATCTAGGACTGGCATTAGAAGAGCTAGGACCAGCATTTGAAGAGCTATGACCGACGTTTGAAAAGCTAGGACCAGCATTTGAAGAGATATGACCAATGCCATGAGTAGTTTTAGTGTATATAGGACCGGCGTGTTCAGGATCAATGACTTGAATATTCATGTTATCCACCCTTGTTAGACCCAACTTTTTTGCAACCAAATTATCTTTTTCAGACCCAGCCAAGCGAAAACCGTTGGCTAACCCCATATTAGACCCGACCAAGCGAAAACCGTTGGCTAACCCCTCATCAGACCCGGCCAAGTGAAAACCGTTGGCTAATTCTTCTAGTTTCATACATTCTTCACCTCTTATACCCTGACTTAAATTCTGACCCAGCTTATTTGTAGCTTCCATGAGATCCATACCCAGACCTAGATTGTCATTCATGATGTCATCAATCAACGAATCAATATAATTTCCAGTCAAGCTTTCACCATTGGCTATGCCAATCAAGTTCAGTTCATCATCCTTTATATCTGTATTATTAGGCTTTTCTAATTTAGCTGAATTTATTTCCATGAATAGCTCTAACTCAGATCCAATTTTTTCAGTGTTTCCAGATTCTGTTAGACTATGTCCTTTAATAGTTTCAGCTAGATGTGCAGACTGTTTAGAAGATCCTGCAATTTTAGCCTCAGTTTCAGAATCCTGGGTGCATTTAGTGTCTTCTGTCCAACCTTTTTCAAGCCTAGTACATAGTCTAGATATCTGACTTTCCATTTGATCCTTAGCAGGACAGGTAGACTTAGCATTCTGATCATTAATGGAACCCGAGACTTTTAGATTTGCAAGATTTCTCATTGTAGAACAAGACTCTGAAATTATATCCTTCTTTGGACCTAATGGACTCTGAGCAGCTGATATCTCCAACCCTGTAGAGGCAATTTCAAAATGATCTATTTTGCCCAGTTTAGCATCCTCTTTAGTAGGACCGGTAAAATTTGTTTTCTGATCTTTCTCTACACCTGAATTACCCAAACTGTCATGTTTTCCTGCTTCTGAAACTGACCCCGACCTTGTAATATTCTTTGAACCTATTAATTCTCGATCAACAGTCTTATTCATACTTACCTCAATAGGAACACCAGTACTAACTTCAGTAGGATCATTCAAAACAGACATAAATCTCAGCATAATGTTTTCACCCGATTCAGAAACAGACCCCAATTTTGAGCTTTCAATAGGACCCAATAAACCTGTACAATTTATGTCATTTTCCTGCATTATCTTAGAGCCTTTTTGACAGATTATCTCCAACATTGGGACTGAATTTTCAGCACAAGTGACCCGATTGTCATCAATTTTAACAAGACAAGATTTCAAATCCAATTTCCCAACAGAATGACCGGTCAGGTCTAGGGTACCAACCAGCGACTCTAACGGTCCATTCTGTGCAGCAAGTCCAGTAACAACAGAATTTTCTGGAATTAAAGTCCTATCATTTCTATATGCAGTACTGTCTTTTCCTATCAATTCAATCCTATCATTTGTATTATGAACATGCATATTGTTACAGTATGAATCCCCAATCGAACTATTCTCATGTAATTCATCAGCATGTGGAAAAGAACTCATACCCGATGATGTATTTGGCATAGAATCAATAGGCGCATCTTCTCCGTTGTTTAGGACTTCATCCATGATTTCTGGCTTCTGCTTCCTGGGATTGTTAAGAGATCTGCGAGTTCGTCTATCAGACCTAGCCTTGCTGCTTGTCGACGGCCCCTTCAGCACCTTCTTAGGATCATCAGGGCGGACTTGAAGGACGCCCCTTGCCCGAGTAACTACACAGGACGGGCGCGTACCAGTCATTGGAAAGATCAAGCGTAAACTGCCTAATCTTCAAAGGAGCCACAGAGGTTGGAATTCTGCAGCAAAGGGTGGGCGCAAACAGCACGATTGGAAACCAATCGCACCGGAACAGGGGCTTGAAAATAATTGCTCAAACAAGAAAGGGTTTAAGCAATTTTGGAACGGTCTGTAGCTACGAAAGCTTCCTCCAGACCGAACACTTGATTCAAACGGCGATAAAGAAGTTCAATGGAGACCTACCCGCGCCTCGTGGTGTGGTTTGATGTCCCGACCGAGGTCCGAACTAACTTGTAAACGAAAAGTGAGAAGAGGAGGGCGACCGACGCCGATTTGACGTCAAGTCTCTGCAGAAGGGGGTTTGACGAAATGTTCCGGTAAACGGTAAGAGAAGATGACCGCGACCGTTCCTTGCACAACAGAACACGTTCCAGAGGGCGCACGACAACCGATCGAAGGTGCTGGAGGATGGCGGCTGACTTCCAATGTAGAAGCGCGGTCGCGACAAGAATCCGTGTAGTTTGTGTTGTTCGTGCCGATCGTGCCGATCGTGCCGATCGTGCCAAATGTGCCGATCGTGCCGATTGTGCCGATCGTGCCGAAAACGACATAAATATCCGATCTAGAAACTATAATCGTGATTTCTCCCGATTCCTCCGTTCAAATTGAAATTCCTTCGGTCAGATTGTAGGGGGGAAAGAGACGCACCTACTGGAGAAATTTGAGATCATTCCGACGTCAAAAGCTCCGACGGCGTTAATGTGCCGGTCGTGCCCGATGTGAGAAAAAAATCTCCAGAGAAACTTTCTCTCTCTAAGTGCGTTTTTTTTATTTTCGTGTTTGATTTTCCAAGACAATGTTAATGTTGATTTTAATGTTGTATTAAACTGGAATGTCATGTTCTTATTTCACTTTCATAAACAAGACATTCTAATTTAATACAACATGACAATTCTGTTTTAAAAAAATAATTGCAGTTTAATAAAAATAATTTTAGTTTAAAACATGACAAGACAATGTTTCGTTGAGAACATAATATGCACTTTTCAAGTTTAATCCAACAAAAATTAAAAATACATATTGTCAATTTACAAATGTCATTTTTGTTATCTCACTTTCATAAAATGACATTCTAGTTTAATACAACATTACAATGCATTTTAAAAAAATTTGAATTACAATTTAAGAGAAAATTTTTTAGTTTAAAATATGACATAACAACGATTCGTTGTGAACATAACAACGATTCGTTAGGAACATAACAACGAAGCGTTGAGAAATGGAAACGCTTTGTTGAGAACATAACAATAAAGCGTTGAGAACATGACATGCACTTTTCAAGTTTAATAAACTTATAAACTTATAGAAATATTTTCAAATGTTTCCAGAAACTTTTAAATCAAATTACTATATTTCTTAATGTTCTTGAACAACAAGTTACTAGATTTCGACATATCTGTTAAAGGAAAGGAGTTTGCGATAGTGAAAACGAAGATTCATATGGTGAAAATGGAGATTGGAATGGTAAAAACAAATTGCTAGCTTGCGATAAAGAAAACGGAGTTTGCGATAAAGAAAATTGAGCTTACGAGCTTGCACGTCTTTTTTTTAATAGAGAGAAGGGGTAGGGTTAAAAAAGAGGAAGATGCACTAATTGTGTAACTTTTTTTATTCCACGTAGGGACTTTCATATATCTTAAGTACAATAATTAACAATAAATACATAGATCATTTTATAATATGAACAAACCAAAATAAGTAAAAACATCATTTTATCATATGAAAAACAACAAATAATAATTAAGAATTTATCCATGTCTTTTCTTTTATTACTAATTTTTTCTTTATTAAATAGAATAGTTATTAGTATTGGTTTGGATTTTGTCACTTAGATTTTGGAATTTCATAAATAAAAAAAAAATTAAACTTAAGTTCTTAAAAAATAAAAAATGATTACAAAAACTTGTTAAACAATTATAATGTTTGATTTTATATTCAAACACGACTTATAATCCTTGAAAACTGAATTATATAGAGAAATACAACTTAAAATATTTGAAAACTTATATATAAAAATATAATTTTTATGTAAAACTATTTACACTTTCATGTAAAATAATTTACACATTTATGTAAAACCATTGCACTTTCATGTAAACCGTATTTCACACTTGTAATGCATTTTATTGAAGTTTTTAAAAGATAGTTTTACACGATATTTTGATGCATATCGCCTATAGTTATGAATACATGGTAATTTTACATGATAATTTCTTCTATATACGCCATATAGTTATAAATAAAAGATAGTTTTATATGATAATTTGTTGCATATACGCCTATAGTTATGAAAAATGATAGTTTTACATGATAGTTTCCTACATATACACCTATAGTTATGAATAAAGGATAGTTTTACACAATAGTTTTATTCATATACACCTATAGTTATGAATAAATGATAGTTTGCATGATAATTTGCTGCATATACGTCTATAGTTATGAATACACGATAGTTTTACATGATAGTTTGTTGTATATACGCCTACAATTATCAATAAATGATAGTTTACATGATAATTTGTTGCATATACGCATATAGTTATGAATACAAGATAGTTTTACATGATAATTTGTTGCATATACGCCTATAGTTATGAATAAATGATAGTTTTACATGATAATTTGTTGCACATACACCTATAGTTATGAATAAATGATAGTTTTCCATAATAATCTCTTTGATATACGCCATGTAGTTATAAATAAATGATAGTTTAACATTATAATTTGTTGCATATACGTCTATAGTTATGAATAAATTATAGTTTTATATGATAATTTGGTGCATACACTAATAAAAAAGTAACATTTAAGGGCAGTTTTTACCATGTTATGACATATTTTACCGCTGTTAAAAGATAATTACAACGGTAAAATTATTGTAGTCTACCGTCGTTAAAGAGATTTTGACTATTAAGGGTGGTAAATTTACCGCAGGTAATAGCCTTTAACTGCGGTTTATAAAACCGCAGTTCATAGTATCTAACTACAGTTAATAGTCTCTAACTGTGGTTCCTAAAATCGTAGTAAATTGCTTACTTATAAAGGCGAGATTTTCACCATAGGTAATAGTTTTTAAATGCGGTTTAAAAACCGTAGTTAATAGTGGTTATAAATTAATAGTTAATTGGCTATATATAAAAACGATATTTTTACCGCAAATAATTATCTCTAATTACGGTTTAAAAACAACGGAAATTTGAAAGGGATACCCAATAATAAGTCTAAATGCTTATTGAAAGGGAACTTTGAGGAGATACCCAATAATAAGTCTAAATGCGGAAAAATGCGGAAAGTGCGAGGATATAATTAATAGCGTTGGTGACCCTCATTTTTTTTTTCTGAAGAAAATGTCCCTATTGCGTGACTCAATTTTTTATTTTTTTTTATTTTTCAAAAAAATTTAATTATGAATTTTTTTGGAAGAGAATGACCCAGTTGCGTCACGCAACCCAAATTGCGTCACGTAATCGCGTCACGCAACCCCAGTTGCGAGACGAAAAAAAAATTCATCTCGCGATTCCGGTTGCGTCACGCAACCTCTGACATGGGCAAAATCGTCCAAAACCCGTAAAAGGGGTCACCAACGCTTTTTTTAAGCTCTGCACTTTCCGCATTTAAATCCTTTTTGAGGGTCATCTCTTCAAATTTCCTTATTGAAATTGAATTTTGTTCTTGTTTATTGTATGGATCATCAAAATACACAAATTTAAAATGAAGCAAGTAAATCAAAAAGATAAAAAATAATGAATAATAAGTGATGATTTGAGAAATTAATATTTTTTTGATAAAAAAATAAAAAAAAGTTAATTTATATAAATAATAATAATAATTTAGAGTAGAATATTTTAATTAATGAATTAAGTTATGTAATTAATAAAAAAATATTAAATTGATGTTTGATTTTAATAAAGTTATTTGAAAAAACCATACCAAACAACACCTTAAATATCTTTTATGAATTAAATTACCAGCTAACATACTTTTAAACTTTTCTCTATTTTTTTTATTATATATCATTATTTCTTAATTGAAAATGTTTTATAACATTAATAAAAACAAATATATTTAAGTATTAAAAAGTATAAAACTAAATAATAAACTAATATCAAATAATTTGAAAAATTGCTGGATTTGAGAGGTCATGAATACAGTATAATAATTACTCTATAATATGTATGCTTGTGGCTTTTCAATGGCTAACAGTAAAATAATAAAGTCAAAAAAATGTTATTTCAATCACATCTTTATATCAAAATACCCAATTTTGCTTTTTCAATTTTCGATAATACTAATAATAATTATAATTGTGCAAAATATTCATTTTCAAATAAATTAATAACTTATTATATAATTATTATTTAAAATATTTAATAATTTAATTTTTCAATTTTTATTATCTAAAATAAAATTGAGCCCGTTTATTCAGGATATAATTTATGTTTTAATGTATTCCTATATATGTATTTTGTAACTTATTATTACTTTTAGCATTATTCCAATTAAAATATTTATGAATGACTCTTCGAAAACTGAAACTAATTAAACCTAGTCAGTTATGATTACAAAGATAATAGTAATAGTAAGTTAACTGGTTTGATATTACTTTTTTTTTAACCAAAAATATAATATTTTATATCTCTTAATCCATTAAAAAACAAATTATACTTTTATTAAATATTAATATACTTTAATTTTTTTCACCAAATATAACTTGGCACTTTACATAAATAAATAAAAAACAAATTATTTACATAACCAAAATTAATAAAAGAAGATACTTTTTTGGTGGATTTTATTCACTTAGCTATACAAAAGTTCTTCTCACAAATTGTTTATTTTCATTTTGTGGTCTCACGATTTTGCTTATTCCAGTTTCAGTTGAAGATTATTTTATAGCTTATTTAACCTATATTGTAATTATTGTTTGTTGGGCATGATTCAAACCAATTGCATTTGGTGATTGAAATAATTTGTGCATTAATTTTATTTGGTATAAAATTTTGAAAAACATATATATATATATATATATATATATATTCTTTTAGTAAAATTAATTTGAAAAATAATGATATATAATAATAAAATAATTATTTTTTAAAATTAAATTAAAAGAGATAATATTTTAAATAATAAAATAATATTTAATTACATTAAGATAGATTATCTATAAATCTGAACAAAAGAAAATCATCATCACTTAAAAGTAAGCAAACAGAAGAAGACCTTCTTCATCTCTCTCATTTCTCTTCCAATAGAAGACTACCCTCCTAACATTCACCAGTGAAAAAAAGTGAAAAAAAGGTTTTATCAAAAATATTTGTGACAGATTTAGTATAGGTGCTGAAAGGAAAAAATTGTCATTTTTTTTTGTTTGAAGGATAGGTATATAAAGATATATACTATATTTTTCAACTTTAATCCTTTCAAAATTTTTTTTCAGAAAAACGGTTTAAGTACTGATTTTTCTTTAAGGTATATACCAAAAGATATGTACTATATCTTTTGGGTATGTTCATTTTCAAAAAAAATTAGAAAAACGACTAAGTATTGTATTTTCTTTGAGTGATATACCGAAAGATAGAGTCTATATCTTTTGATTTTGATCCCTTCCAAAAAGAATGGAGGTGGACGAAGTGTACGTAAAGCGTGTGAGTGGTGATTGGATTGTGTGTGGTGGACCGATCCTTACCTAGAGCAACGAAGTCTATTCGCTCCTTTCCTATTCAATCATGTTACAAATGCAATAAAAACATTTGGCATTGGATCAAAACCGGCTAAGTTGTTGGTTTTTCTTAAGGGTAATATCGAAAGATATACACTATATCTTTCGGTTTTGCCCACTTCACAAGTACTTTGTTTTTTGGGTTATTTAAGGCCAAAGCTGAAAGAATTGAGTATATTTTTCGGTTTTGCTAAAGAATACCGAAAGATTTACCCTAAATCTTTTGGTTTTGGTCACTCTTTACAAATTTCATAGCTCTCTTTCAATTGGTATTTTGATTCTAAGTGCATAAATCTTGTTTAATTGTCCAAATATATCAATTGTGATTCAATATTTCAAGTAGATGGATTGTGATTGAAATAATTAAAAGTATAAGATTTGTGTTTGAGTATATAAAATGTATATAAGGTTTGTGTTTTATATTATATACTTAAGTAACGTTTGGTACGTTGTACAAATTATATAGGTATAAGTTGTATAGAGGTATAAATTGTAATGAGGTATAAATAATATAGAGTAGTATAGATTATATAGTTTATTGATGTTTGGTATGAATTATAAGAAATGGTATAAGTTGTATATAGTTTATAATTTTGTGTTCGGTATATAGTATAAGAAAGTAATATAAGTTGTATAAATATTAATTTAAAATGTTAATTATTATTATTATATATATATATATATTATAAATAATATTGTTTATTATTATAAATGATTGTATTATTATTTAATAATTAATGTAAATTTAATTAACATATAAAAAATTAATTATAATATAAACCATAATTTATGTTTATTTAATTTAAATATTATTAATAATTGTAATAAAATAAAATATTATTTATAATATAAGTAAATAAAAAAAATAATTAATAAAATTATCGTTGTAAAAATAAATAAATATTTTTTAATTAAAATATTGAATTATTTAAAAAATATCAATATTAAAAGTAATTAAATATATAATAATAATATTATTAAAACTAAATAAAATATATTTAATATATTATATAATAATATAATATTAATGAAGAGTATAATGAAAAATTAAAAATTAAATGATATAAGAATAGTGTTGTACCTAGGGGGACTAGTTAATATTTTATACTAAATATGAGGTACAAATTATATAGGGGTATAAATTTATACCAATAATAAAAATGTAAAAAACACCGTATTAAAACACTATTGGTATAGTTTATACTATACCAATAGTGTAGTACCCCTTTGTACCACTAACCAAACGTACCCTTAGAATAAGTGAATATGTCTAATTATATTTGTATGTATAAGGATTTGTGTTTGATTTATAATGTAAGATTGTGTTTAGGTTTAAAGGATAAAATATAATAATGTTTAATCCAGTAAAATAATAAATTTAAAAAGAGCCTCATACTGAAAGATATACCCCATATCTTTCGGATTTACCATTGAATACCGAAAGATTTATCTAAATCTTTCGGTTTTGCCCAATTTTTAGCACTTTGATTTTTTTGGTTATTTAATGCCAAAGCCGAAAAAATTGAGTATATCTTTCGGTTTGCTAAAAATACCGAAAGATTTACCCTAAATCTTTCGGCTTTGGTCACTCCTTACAAATTTCTTACCCCTCTTCCAATTGGTGTTTTGATTTCTAAGTTCATTAATCTTGTTTAATTGTTTAAACATATCCATTGCGAGTCAATATTTCAAGTAAAGGAGTTGTGATTAAAGTTACAATTATAGGGTTGTGTTTGATTATAGTATGATGTATAAGGTTTGTGTTTGATTATGAATGAGTGAATATGTTTAATTATATTTGTATGTGTAAGGATTTGTGTTTGATTTATAATGTAGGATTGTGTTTAAGTTTGAAGGATAAAATATAATAATGCTTCAATCCAGTAAAATAATAAATTTTAAAAGAGCATAATATCGAAAGATATACCCCATATCTTTAGGCTTTACCATTGAATACCGAAAGATTTATCTAAATCTTTCGGTTTTTCCCAATTTCCAGCAGTTTGATTTTTTGGGTTATTTAATGCCAAAGCCAAAAGAATTGAGTATATCTTTCGGTTTTGCTAAAGAATACCGAAAGATTTACCCTAAATCTTTTGGTTTTGGTCGCTCTTTACAAATTTCTCGCCCCTCTTCCAATTGGTATTTTGGTTTCTTAGTGAATGAATCTTGTTTAATTGTTTAAACATATCCATTGTGAGTCAATATTACAAGTAGAGGGTTGTGATTAAAGTTACAATTATAGGGTTGTGTTTGATTATAGTATGATGTATAAGGCTTGTGTTTGATTATGAATGAGTGAATATGTTTAATTATATTTGTATGTGTAAGGATTTGTGTTTGATTTATAATGTATGATTGTGTTTAGGTTTGAAGGATAAATTATAATAATGCTTCAATACAGTAAAATAATAAATTTGAAAAGAGCCTAATACCAAAAGATATACCCCATATCTTTCGGCTTTACCTTTGAATACCGAAAAATTTATCTAAATCTTTCGATTTTGCCCAATTTTCAGCACTTTGATTTTTTTGGTTATTTAATGCCAAAGCCGAAAAAATTGAGTATATCTTTCGGTTTGCTAAAGAATACCGAAAGATTTACCCTAAATCTTTCGGCTTTGGTCACTCCTTACAAATTTCTTACCCCTCTTCCAATTGGTGTTTTGATTTCTAAGTTCATTAATCTTGTTAAATTGTTTAAACATATCCATTGCGAGTCAATATTTCAAGTAAAGGAGTTGTGATTAAAGTTACAATTATAGGGTTGTGTTTGATTATAGTATGATGTATAAGGTTTGTGTTTGATTATGAATGAGTGAATATGTTTAATTATATTTGTATGTGTACGGATTTGTGTTTGATTCATAATGTAGGATTGTGTTTAAGTTTGAAGGATAAAATATAATAATGCTTCAATCCAGTAAAATAATAAATTTTAAAAGAGCATAATATCGAAAGATATACCCCATATCTTTAGGCTTTACCATTGAATACCGAAAGATTTATCTAAATCTTTCGGTTTTGCCCAATTTCCAGCAGTTTGATTTTTTTGGGTTATTTAATGCCAAAGCCAAAAGAATTGAGTATATCTTTCGGTTTTGCTAAAGAATACCGAAAGATTTACCCTAAATCTTTTGGTTTTGGTCGCTCTTTACAAATTTCTCGCCCCTCTTCCAATTGGTATTTTGGTTTCTTAGTGAATGAATCTTGTTTAATTGTTTAAACATATCCATTGTGAGTCAATATTACAAGTAGAGGGTTGTGATTAAAGTTACAATTATAGGGTTGTGTTTGATTATAGTATGATGTATAAGGCTTGTGTTTGATTATGAATGAGTGAATATGTTTAATTATATTTGTATGTGTAAGGATTTGTGTTTGATTTATAATGTATGATTGTGTTTAGGTTTGAAGGATAAATTATAATAATGCTTCAATGCAGTAAAATAATAAATTTGAAAAGAGCCTAATACCAAAAGATATACCCCATATCTTTCGGCTTTACCTTTGAATACCGAAAGATTTATCTAAATCTTTCGATTTTGCCCAATTTTCAGCACTTTGATTTTTTTGGTTATTTAATGCCAAAGCCGAAAAAATTGAGTATATCTTTCGGTTTGCTAAAGAATACCGAAAGATTTACCCTAAATCTTTCGGCTTTGGTCACTCCTTACAAATTTCTTACCCCTCTTCCAATTGGTGTTTTGATTTCTAAGTTCATTAATCTTGTTTAATTGTTTAAACATATCCATTGCGAGTCAATATTTCAAGTAAAGGAGTTGTGATTAAAGTTACAATTATAGGGTTGTGTTTGATTATAGTATGATGTATAAGGTTTGTGTTTGATTATGAATGAGTGAATATGTTTAATTATATTTGTATGTGTAAGAATTTGTGTTTGATTTATAATGTAGGATTGTGTTTAAGTTTGAAGGATAAAATATAATAATGCTTCAATCCAGTAAAATAATAAATTTTAAAAGAGCATAATATCGAAAGATATACCCCATATCTTTAGGCTTTACCATTGAATACCGAAAGATTTATCTAAATCTTTCGGTTTTGCCCAATTTCCAGCAGTTTGATTTTTTGGGTTATTTAATGCCAAAGCCAAAAGAATTGAGTATATCTTTCGGTTTTGCTAAAGAATACCGAAAGATTTACCCTAAATCTTTTGGTTTTGGTCGCTCTTTACAAATTTCTCGCCCCTCTCCTAATTGGTATTTTGGTTTCTTAGTGAATGAATCTTGTTTAATTGTTTAAACATATCCATTGTGAGTCAATATTACAAGTAGAGGGTTGTGATTAAAGTTACAATTATAGGGTTGTGTTTGATTATAGTATGATGTATAAGGCTTGTGTTTGATTATGAATGAGTGAATATGTTTAATTATATTTGTATGTGTAAGGATTTGTGTTTGATTTATAATGTATGATTGTGTTTAGGTTTGAAGGATAAATTATAATAATGCTTCAATGCAGTAAAATAATAAATTTGAAAAGAGCCTAATACCAAAAGATATACCCCATATCTTTCGGCTTTACCTTTGAATACCGAAAGATTTATCTAAATCTTTCGATTTTGCCCAATTTTCAGCATTTTGATTTTTTTGGTTATTTAATGCCAAAGCCGAAAGAATTGAGTATATCTTTCAGTTTTTCTAGAGAATACAGAAAGATTTACCCTAAATCTTTCGGCTTTGGTCGCTCTTTACAAATTTCTTGCCCCTCTTCCAATTGGTGTTTTGATTTATAAGTGCATGAATCTTGTTTAATTGTTTAAACATATCCATTGTGAGTCAATATTTCAAGTAGAGGGATTGTGATTAAAGTTACAATTATAGGGTTGTGTTTGATTATAGTATGATGTATAAGGTTTGTGTTGGATTATGAATGAGTGAATATGTTTAATTATATTTGTATGTGTAAGGATTTGTGTTTTATTTATAATATAGGATTGTGTTTAGGTTTGAAAGATAAAATATAATAATGCTTCAATCCAGTAAAATAATTAATTTGAAAAGAGCCTAATACCAAAAGATATACCCCATATCTTTCGGCTTTACCTTTGAAAACCGAAAGATTTATCTAAATCTTTCGATTTTGCCCAATTTTCAGCATTTTGATTTTTTTGGTTATTTAATGCCAAAGCCGAAAGAATTGAGTATATCTTTCAGTTTTGCTAGAGAATACAGAAAGATTTACCCTAAATCTTTCGGCTTTGGTCGCTCTTTACAAATTTCTTGCCCCTCTTCCAATTGGTGTTTTGATTTATAAGTGCATGAATCTTGTTTAATTGTTTAAACATATCCATTGTGAGTCAATATTTCAAGTAGAGGGATTGAGATTAAAGTTACAATTATAGGGTTGTGTTTGATTATAGTATGATGCATAAGGTTTGTGTTTGATTATGAATGAGTGAATATGTTTAATTATATGTGTATGTGTAAGGATTTGTGTTTGATTCATAATGTAGGATTGTGTTTAAGTTTGAAGGATAAAATATAATAATGCTTCAATCCAGTAAAATAATAAATTTTAAAAGAGCATAATATCGAAAGATATACCCCATATCTTTAGGCTTTACCATTGAATACCGAAAGATTTATCTAAATCTTTCGGTTTTGCCCAATTTCCAGCAGTTTGATTTTTTTGGGTTATTTAATGCCAAAGCCAAAAGAATTGAGTATATCTTTCGGTTTTGCTAAAGAATACCGAAAGATTTACCCTAAATCTTTTGGTTTTGGTCGCTCTTTACAAATTTCTCGCCCCTCTTCCAATTGGTATTTTGGTTTCTTAGTGAATGAATCTTGTTTAATTGTTTAAACATATCCATTGTGAGTCAATATTACAAGTAGAGGGTTGTGATTAAAGTTACAATTATAGGGTTGTGTTTGATTATAGTATGATGTATAAGGCTTGTGTTTGATTATGAATGAGTGAATATGTTTAATTATATTTGTATGTGTAAGGATTTGTGTTTGATTTATAATGTATGATTGTGTTTAGGTTTGAAGGATAAATTATAATAATGCTTCAATGCAGTAAAATAATAAATTTGAAAAGAGCTTAATACCAAAAGATATACCCCATATCTTTCGGCTTTACCTTTGAATACCGAAAGATTTATCTAAATCTTTCGATTTTGCCCAATTTTCAGCACTTTGATTTTTTTGGTTATTTAATGCCAAAGCCGAAAAAATTGAGTATATCTTTCGGTTTGCTAAAGAATACCGAAAGATTTACCCTAAATCTTTCAGCTTTGGTCGCTCTTTACAAATTACTTGCCCCTCTTCCAATTGGTGTTTTGGTTTTTTTAGTGCATGAATCTTGTTTAATTGTTTAAACATATCCATTGTGAGTCAATATTTCAAGTAGAGGGATTGTGATTAAAGTTACAATTATAGGGTTGTGTTTGATTATAGTATGATGTATAAGGTTTGTGTTGGATTATGAATGAGTGAATATGTTTAATTATATTTTTATGTGTAAGGATTTGTGTTTTATTTATAATATAGGATTGTGTTTAGGTTTGAAAGATAAAATATAATAATGCTTCAATCCAGTAAAATAATTAATTTGAAAAGAGCTTAATACCGAAAGATATACCTCATATCTTTCGACTTTACCATTGAATACCGAAAGATTTATCTAAATCTTTCAGTTTTGCCTAATTTCCAGCACTTTGATTTTTTGGGTTATTTAAGGCCAAAGCCGAAAGAATTGAGTATATCTTTCGGTTTTCCTAAAGAATACCGAAAGATTTACCCTAAATCTTTCGGTTTTGGTCGCTCTTTACAAATTTCTTCCCCTCTTCCAATTGGTGTTTTGGTTTATAAGTGCATGAATCTTGTTTAATTGTTTAAACATATCCATTGTGAGTAAATATTTCAAATATAAGGTTTGTGATTAAGGTTACAATTATAGGGTTGTGTTTGATTATAGTATGATGTATAAGGTTTGTGTTTGATTATGAATGAGTGATTATTTTTATATTTCTATATATAGGGGTTTTGTTTGATCTATAAATATAGGATTGTGTTTAGACTTTAAGGATAAAATATAATAACGCTTCAATCCAGTAAAATAAGAAATTTGAAAAAAGCCTAATACCGAATGATTTACCCTATATCTTTCGGCTTTACCATTGAATACCGAAAGAATAATTTAAAGCTTTCAGGTTTGCCCACTTCCCAGGCACTTTGTTTTTTTGTTTATTTAAGGCCAAAGCCGAAAGATTTGAGTATATCTTTCAGTTTTGCTAATGAATACCGAAAGATTTACCCTAAATCTTTTGGTTTTGGTCGCTCTTTACAAATTTTTTGCCCCTCTTCCAATTGGTATTTTGGTTTCTAAATGCATGAATCCTTTTTAATTGTTTAAACATATCCATTGTGAGTCAATATTTCAAGTAGAGGGGTTGTGATTAAAGTTACAATTATAGAGTTGTGTTTGATTATAATATGATGTATAAGGTTTGTGTTTGATTATGAATTAGAAATTATGTTTTATATTTCTATGTATAGGAGTTTTGTTTGATCTATAAATATAGGATTGTGTTTAAACTTTAAGGATAAAATATAATAATACTTCATTCCAGTAAAATAATAAATTTGAAAAGAGCTTAATACCGAAAGATATTCCATATATCTTTCGGCTTTACCATTGAATACCGAAAGAATTATTTAAATCTTTCGGTTTTGCTAATGAATACCGAAAGATTTACCCTAAATCTTTCGGTTTTGGTCGCTCTTTACAAATTCCTTGCCCCTCTTCCAATTGATGTTTTAGTAAGTACATGAATCTTATTTAATTGTCCAAGCATGTCAATTGAGATTTAATATTCCAAGTAGATGGATTATGATTGAAATAGTTACAAGTATAATTAAGATTTGAGTTTTAGTATATAAAATGTGTACAAGGTTTGTATTTGATCATTATAAACTTAGAATAAGTGAATATGTTTTATATTTGTATGTGTAAGGATTTGTGTTTGATTTATAATGTAGAATTGTGTTTAGGTTTGAAGGATAATATATAATAATGGTTAAATCAAGTGAAAATAACAAATTATAAAAGTTCAAATACCGAAAGATTTAGAGTGAATCATTCGGTTTTGAAAGGTAAAACCAAAAGATTTATCTAAATCTTTCGGTTTTTCCCACTTCTAGGCAGTTTGTTTTTTTATTTAAGGCCAAAGCCGAAAGATATACCTAAATCTTCCGGTTTTGCCACAGTCAAAGCCGAAAAAATTCCCAAAACTGTCGCCTAATAGGTAAAATTGTCGGTATTAAATCTTTATATCAAAAAATCGAACAAAACCCCTTTCATTCTCTCTCTCTCTCTTCACCTCTCCACCGAAACCCTCAACCGCCCTCCTCTTTTTTCATCGCGAATCCGACGCTGCCTCTCCCTCTCCGACGACGCCTCTCCCTTTCCGACGCTGCCTCCTCCGACGCCACCACTCTCTCCGACGCCGCTCTCTTTCAGCCGAACAGTTCGCCGATCACGTTCGCAGGTGTAGATCGGCCTTCTTTTCTTTCTTTTGTTTATAGATCCGTTCATTGATCTTGTTCTTGTTTAATTCTTTGTTTCTTCTTTTGTTTACAGATCTATCCCCCATTTCTTTGAATTCATAAAGTTTGGTCTTCAATCAGGTTAATATCTCTAATTTATATATTTAGAATCTCTAGTTTGGTCTTTTGTGATATTAATTAGAATTATTAGTTCATTTAGATAAGTTTGTGAAATAAGTATGAAATTATTGTGAGATTAGGCTAAAATTTATTGAATTAGTTCAATAGGCTGAAAATTTGTGAACTTTGTGTAAAGTTATTGTGAGATTAGGCTGAAATTTGATGATTAGTTCAATTGGCTGAAAATTTGTGAACTTTGTATGAATTTATTATGAGATTATGCTGAAATTTGATGAATTAGTTCAATTGGATGAAAATTTATGAACTTTATATGAAGTTATTGTGAACTTTGTATGAAGTTATTGTGAAAATAGTTCAATTGAATGAAAATTTGTATGAAGTTGTGAAATTATTTCAATTGGCTGAAAATTTGGTGAAATTAGTTTGTAATTTTTGTTGAATGATTTTCATTATGATATTGAACCTGAACTTAGTATGAATTAGTATTTATTGTGATATTGCAATGAGGATTATTAGTTAATTTGCTGAAATTTGGTGAAATTAATATGAAGTTATTGTACATTTTGATGATTAAAAGTATATGGATTAATATTGAAACTTTAAAATGTGTAGGTGGATATGGAGCAAGTAATTAGTGACACACCCGATATTTCCGACTTTGAGGTGACTGAGAGAGTCTTCGAGCCCCAACTACACAGGACGGTGATGGGTATGGGGCCAGGCGTCCGACTATCGTGCGGTGATCGGCGGAGGAGGGACAATTCTTAACGTGGAGGGTCGTCGTTAAGAGAAGAGAACGAACAGCTCCGGGCGCGGGTCAATGAACTAGAAGAGTTAGTTCAAGTTAATAACGAAAGAACGCAACAACAGATTACAGAAATATTAGCAAGGTTATAGAATCAACCACCACCGCCGAGTTAGTACGTTTATTATGTACATTTTGGATTAGTTTATTGTGTTTGGAACAAGTATGTTGGATTATGTTTTTGGATTAGTACACGTGTTTGTAATACGTATTGATTTAGAATTTTGGAAAATGTAATGATTTTTTTATTATTGTATTTTTTTGGTTTGACTGATAATTAACAGATTAAGGTGATGTAATAAACAAACAAAATATTAAAAATCTGTAAAGAGGAAATACAGAAAGATATGTATAAATCTTTCGGTAAAGGCAGTAAAGTAAAGTCGAAAGATTTATGCACATCTTTTGATAAGGCAGTTAAGAAAACCCGAAAGATTTATGCACATCTTTTAGTAAAAACAGTTAAACAAAGCCGAAAGATATGAATAAATCTTTTGGAAATGCTCTACTGCCTTTATCGAAAGATATAGTGAAATCTTTCGGTAAAGGCAGTAGAGTATTTTCGAAAGATTTCACTATATCTTTCGGTAAAAGAAGTAAAGCATTTCTGAAAGATTTCAATAAATCTTTCAGTATTTACCTGAATAAAGATTTAGATAGTCTATTGGGTTTTTATATATCCAAGCTGTTTCAGCCTAATTAGAAGAAATACGATCTATGTTGAAATGTTATTTTTAAAATTAATGCCGATAGATTTAATAATATCTTTCGAAAAAGGATATGCCGAAAGATATGAAATCTGTCGACTTAGGTCTCTATACCTTTACTGATAAGTGCAATACCAATAGTCTGACGAGTTGTCGGGGAAAGGCCTTTACCGATAGATATAGGACTTTTACCGAGAGATTATACTTTCAGTAAAAGACCTATTTTTACTAGTGATTCATTTCCTCGTTCGTCTTCTTCTTTGAAAAGTTTTTGTTTTTTTGTGCTGATCAATCAGTAAAACACGAATTATTTTTGGTAAACCCTGCTTCACAACTATTTAGGGTTCCAAGTTTTTGGAAACTTGTTCTCCATGGAAGTAGATATTTTTCGATGGATAGTGGAGTTTCTTCTCCCAATAAATATCAATGATAAAACTTTAAAGGAGCTTCTTGATCTCGTTCTCCCTATCCCCGACCCCAGCTTAAAGAAGGTCATGCTCATTCGAGCAATTGTGTCAGAGATATTCAAATCTGTCGGCGTAGCTTCCCAGAAAATGCTGGAGCTGATGGAACAACTGGAGGAGTTAGATTACCAGTCTGGTTTGTCGTCTTCTTTTGCCCTCCAGACCGCCTATTGCGACGTGGCCGTGGATGTCACTGTCAAAATACTGAAACAAAGTGAGGAGAAATATACCGAATCTGTCAATATATTGTGAAAGAAAATAATTGGATTAATGATTAATAGGTCGAATAATAATGATAATTGCCTCGTTTGTGAGGACCTACGAGAATGAAAAGATATAATGAAGGCATTTGTATTGGACGGTACCTGCAGTCTTCTTTGTGAAGATGATCTTTTGAAGATATTAAGAAGTAGTAATTATGAGTCTTTAAGAGATTATGTTAACGAAGTCTGGACCAACATGGGTCATTCATTTCTTTAAAGAGCGACCCAAGTTGAAGGTATTGAACAACTTTTACAAGTGAGATTTTTACCGTATAATAAAAAAATCTTGTATATATATAAAATTGTTTAGAGATTTTATTACTTAAGTTGAAATATGTATATTATAATTCACAGAAGAAAGGAATGATTGTTGTGATAAAAAGAAAGCAGGTAGAAGTAATAAATTTATAAGATGATGAGGATGAGAATAAGAATGTAGATGATGAGACAAATAAGAAAAATATTAATGATATAACAAACAAGGTTGAATTTTCTCTTCCCATGAAGAGGAAAAGTGCGATTACGAGTTGGAAAATGAAACTTTTGGAGTAATGATAAAGTAACCATCACCCTATTTGGAGTTGGATTCGAATGTGTGCTTCACAAACCAATCAATCAATCATTGTTAGATTTAAAGAGAAATTTGATGAAATGGCCCTCATAAGAGGCCTAATTCCAAAAAAGGCCCACGTTTGATAAAGTTGGCAAAAGGGGCCTTTTTGCCCTGTGAAATGACCGCAATGCCTCCGATAACCCATTTATTGTTGAAGTGCGAGAATTACATATGCGAGAATCATGTAATTCTCGCACATCAACATGCGAGCATTACATGATTCTCGTATATGTGATTCTCGCACATCAACATGTGAGCATTACACGATCCTCGCACTTCGTTTAATGCTCGCACATCTGAGTATATATTGAAATTCAGACATTTGTAAAATATATGAAAATGGCTAGGGTTTCATATCGATCTACAATAGACTACGAAAGAACAATCTCCAATGGAGGACACAATTATGATGCATTCATCTCTGGATATCTTCGCATCGCGACGGAGCAATTTGACAATTACTCTACGGCTCTTCTAGAGATAGATGACGTGATTCCTAAGATGCCTCCATGCGATTACTCACCGCCTCCCTACAATGGTCCATCCGCCGCTCAAATCTTATCGAAACGCCGCCAATTCCTCAACCCTTCCGTCTTCCATCTATATAAGGATCCTGTAAGAGTTTACATATTTTGATTTCATTCATTATATATGTATTTTGGTGACGGTTATTCAATATAGCATCTGAATGAACGATGTTTCTTTCATTAAATGTCCTGTTATGAGGTGATATATTATTCAATTTTAATTTACTGAAGAATTTGGGGTGAAACAAGGTTAATATTCAATCTTCTCCGCCTCTAGATATCTCTGTTTGTAATTGATTTAACCTAGAATGGAAGTTGAATGCTGATTAATGTATATTTTGTGATTTCTTGTAGATAAATTTGGTAGATGGAAAGATGCAGTACTTGTTTGATGAGGATGGACGTCGATATCTAGATGCGTTTGGGGGAATTGCAACAGTTAGTTGTGGCCATTATCATCCAGATGTGCTTGATATTGTTGTTATCCAGATGAAGCGGTTGCAATATTCTACTGTACTCTATTTGCATCCTGCTATCACTGATTTTGCTGAGGCTCTGGTATCAAAGTTACCTGGTGATCTTAATGTTAGCTTTTCATTGATTTAGATAATCAGTTATGTGATGATTATTTATAGAATTCTATTTTTAACTTTGATTCGTTTTTCTATGTTGCTTTCTTCACTAATTCTGGTATGGAGGCCAATGAACTGGCTTTGATGATGGCCCGGCTATACTCAGGCTCCAATGACATTATCTCTATTAGAAATGGTTATTATGGAAATGTAGCTGCGACGATGGGAGCAACAACACAGTCCTGTTATAAATTCAATGTTGTCCAAGTAAGTTTATTTGTTGTGCTTACTACTACTTTGAATTTGATCTAAAGAGTTTTGAATTTGATCAAGTTTATTCTTAGAGATCTTATTATCATATGATGTTCTTGTAGTATTATGGGGTCTCTTGGAGTACCAGCGCTAAATGGGGTAGTTTCAGGTCAACAAGTTGTTACCTTACCCTTACCCATGAAATGACAACCTGTCATTCCTGTTGCACTTCTTCCAACAATTGTGGTGTCGGAGCCTATTGGAATCCCTAGTGAATGTCTCCTCTTGAAGAATATGTTTGATCCGACCATGGAGGTATTTTTTTCTTCTTTTATTCTAAATCACTTTTTTGTTCTGTTTTGAGACTTGATTTTACAACTATGTTGCAGATGGACCTAGAGTATGATTTAGAAATCAAAGATGATGTTGAGGCAGAATGTTCCAAATATGGTCCAGTTCTGCATATTCATGTTGACAAGTATGTTTATTGATGCATTTGATATCGGAAAAGAATATGCATGAATATTATTGAATTTAGCTTACTTTAAAACTGATTTGATGATCCCCAATTCACTGAATACATGAATAGTGATGGTTATGTATATCTTCAATTCGAAACCATTTAAGCTTCTGTAGCTGCTCAAGCAGCAATGCATAAGAGGTGGTTTGCACGCAAGATGATTTCAGCATTATTTTTGGTAAGCCTCTTTTATATCCTGTTTTTATTGGTAATTTATTTAATCCTGCCAAGATAGTGAATGATTATGTATATTTTATTGTTTTGATGTACAACAACCGTATGAGTACGATGCAAAGTTTAAACATGTTGCCGTGTGAAGATACAAAGGATTCAAACCGTAATCCATTTCAGGGCTGCTGCTTCCCAAAGGCCTGGTTTCTTTATTTTTTTTGTATTTTTCTAGAAGACCTATGTGAAAACACTACTTGTTAGTTGTATTGTAAACTTCATACTTATCATTTCAGTCTTTCAGTGCCCTATGTTGTTATCTAGTAATACTAAAAATGCATTGAAATTGTTCTAATATATTATTTTTATTCTTGGCAAGTAGTGGGTTTTTCTTACAAACTTATTTTATTATTTCCAAAATCATACTAGTAAAAAAAACATATTGAATAGACAAATAGATTAAATGTAAAAAACACACAAACATGCCTCTTAAATTCCATGTGGAAGTATTTATCAAAGAATGAATGAAAATTTCTTTAAACGCCCTTTCTATGTTGGTCGGATGTTTTTAGTTATCTCCAAAGACAGATTAAAATTTATCATTAGTAAGCAAAATCGAACAAAATTATTGTAAAATGTCCCAATATAAAAGAACAAAGTTAATGTAAAATGTCCCAATAGTTAAATTGTTTGGTTGTGATAGTCTTGAATGTAAAAATTTGTAGGCATTCCATTTTTCTGCCAAATGTTTGGTTGTGATACTCCATGAGACTCCATGAACTAAAATTTGTGATAGGCTTGAATGTTTGGTTGTGATACTCCATGAGACACATATGCTAAAATGCAGATGAGTTGAAAACATATGGCTGAAGATTATGGTCACCAAAATTTGGTATATTCACTTTCTACAAAATACGAGAAATATACCAAATGCGAAAAATAAACCAAATGCTAGAAATATATCAAATGCGAGAAATATATCAAATGCGAGAAATACATCAAATGCGAGAAATATACCAAATGCGAGAAATATATCAAATGTGAGAAATATACCAAATGCGAGAAATATCAAATGCGAGAAATACCAAATTCGAGAAATATATCATTCACGCATTTTTATCTAAAACGCGTTAATCAACTCACGCTTTTTAGATAAAAATGCGTGAATGACATTTCTCATAATTGAGCGGTAAAACAGGCACACGAGGGGTATTATAGACTTTTCACAGAGCAAAAAAAATTCATTTTGCAAACATTATCAGACACTAGCCTTTTTTAAATTAAGACTATTAGTAGAGCCATCTCATCAAATTTCCTGATTTAAATACATTTAGTTTTACTTTTGTATATTATTTGACAAGCCCAACAAATGATGATCGAATCGAATGCATGTGTTTGGTTTTTCTAGTTTTTGTAAAGTTTGGATGAGGTAGTCATTTTATTGTGTGAATGCTATTGAATTTTGACAGGATTTTTATTGTTTGATTGTGTATTTAATAATATATAACTATTTAAATTATTATTATTATTTTAATGTGAAAAACTTGTATAGTCATCCTTTCTATTTAAATTATTTTTTTATTTTTTTTGTTAGATGTCTCTAATAAATTTAATAGTTTATTATTTTGTTCAGTATATTTGATAGGATATTTAAGACACGCTCGGATTAAGTTTTTTTAAATAAACTGAAAAGAAAAAAAATAATAATTGTTTTGAATAAATGAAAACATTTTTAATACAAATTTAAATTAATATTAATTTATAATAATAAAATAGTTGACTCAATTCTCACTAAAATTTTATTGGAAGTTGCCACTTACTATCTTGTGGGGTGATGAATGTCATTGTGGAATGTTATTATAGTTATTGTTATATATTTTAATATTTGTGTGAATTAGTTGATTGATATGATAAACAGATAAATAAAAAAAAGTAAGTTAAATAATGTCGATTAATTATTTTAGATAACTCAAATATATCAAACCCTTTGGCTTTGTTTGTTGAAGTGGTTAATTGGGGTTTAGTTTGAGTTTTTTTTTTTCTTCCCAAAAACTCATATTTGATTAAAATTAAGTAAAAACTGATTTTTATTTATCAAATTATCCTTCATTTCTTTGTATTTTTATTTAATAATTAATTTAAATTAAAAAAATTAAAAACAATTTTAGTATTTAAATTGATAAAATGATTAATTAAATAATTAATATGATATTATTAAACTTGATTTATTCCAATAACCAAATATCAAGCAAGGCCTAAATGTTTGATAAGTTTAGTGTTCAAATTTTGTAATTAATTTGTTTTCTTAAATTATAACTAAATTTTAGTTTGTTAGATTGAGTTTGATCATTCAAACCTTTATCCATATTTATTTAAATAAAATAATTTATCATTTAATTTAATATATTAAAAACTTATTTATTATTTATTTAATAATATATATTTATAATCACTCTTTTTTATACACTTATGTAAAAATATTTTAAAAATAAAAATATCTAGGCCTTGTTCTCTGAAGATTTTTATTTTAATTTTTATCAAATCAAATTTTCAATCAATCACTTTTTACCAATCACATCACTCATTTTATTAACTAAAATACTAAAATACTATCTAATTTAAATTATTATTTTATATTTTATTTATATATCAATACCCTTTAAATTTTTTACCAAAAATAATTATTATCTCTTCAAAATCATTACCAATCATTTAATTTTTCTTTCTCTTAGTTTTTTAAAAACTCATAACCGAATAAGGCTCTAGTTTGTTTTAAATAAAAAGTTAAACATACTATTACAAAAAAAAAAAAAATCACTAAAAATGAATTTATTATTTTAATTATAATAGAATTATGGTTATATATTAATTTATAATATGTTTATAATTTTATTTCTGTTTACAAATATATAATTTATTTTATATTCAGAATTTATCCAAAAAATAAATAAAATGTTACCAAGTTAATTTCTATCTTCATAATAAGAGATGAAAATGTAATAATATATATAATTTACTATTGTATTGTATTAAATAACATAATTGTTCTTTCTTATATATATTATGTTAATAAATTATAAATTAATAATTTAATATATAAATTAAAATATTAGAATTTATTTTTATTTAATATTAAATATATTAAAATTATAAACAAATATAATTAATATATAAGAGTATAATAAGTTTAGTATTATTTTTTATATTAATTTTAGATATTATAACTAGTTTAAATATTAAATACTTAAAGATTAACTGTTTTTATTTAGTTAATTCAATTTTTCATTTCATATATTTAAATTAGTAGGTATTTAAAATTCAATATTAAAGATTTAAATATTAATTTTTAGTTTTATAATTACTGTGTTACTCTTATTTTTAGGAACTTGTTTGATTTTGATTTTCTTTTTATTTTTTCTAAAAACTTTTGTTTGTTTAATGGATTTGAATTTTTAATTAATTTAATTACCAAGAATATATTATTATATTTAAATTTAATAAAAGTGAAATAAATGTATTTTGTTTGATAAAATTAACGATTTTATAATTGGTGTTTGTCTGATCTTGGTTTTTTATAGTTTTGTTTAAAAACTTTGTTTATAAAAAATAATTATAATTTAATTTTTTAATTGATTTAATTATTAATTATTTTATATTTATATTTAAAATTTAAATTTAATAAAAAAACAAAATTATTTTAATATTTTAATTAATGAATTAATAATTTAATAATAACGAAATAATAGAAATCAAATTTATACATAACTGGATAAAAATCACAAAGAAAAAATCTGAAAAAACTCAGATTAATTATCTCTTATCGGGAAATTTGACCAAATGACTCTAAAAATGTCTTTAAATGAGCGGGTGACCAGCACATAATTTTAATTATGTTGTAACTACTTTATATTTTTTTTTAATGAAAATACCTCCACATTAATAATATTACATGGAAAAGGATTTTGAAGAGCATTTTGATTCTTTAAAAAAACGTATTTAAAGAAGCGATCATTGAGCTTTATGTCAAATAATATAGTTTGAAATCAATTCGTAAGTCAATTGAAGAAAAGAAATTACTTTTTTTTGAATGGACTTTATTTTATTTTGTATAGAACACTGCTTTTTTTTTGTTTTTTTCTTCTAATAATATTAGTTTATTCATTAAAAAAATATTTATTAAAAAACACGTGATAACTCTTCAGCCTTGTTTGATTATGGTTTATTTAAATAATTCAAAACAATCAAATATCACTTAATTGTCCATTTCATACATTAAATTATTTTTTTCATTAATTAAAATATTAAAATATTTTTTATTTTAAATTACTTTTATTTATTTTATTTTTATATATCAATACTATTTAAGTATTTTTACCAATAAAATAATATACTCAAAATTATCATAAATCATCCTTTTTCCACAACTGAACATTTATTGTGATATTTTTTAGAAATATAAGTTTTTTATATTGAGATTTTTTGTTTTAGATCTTGGTGGTATGAGATTGGAATGTTAACAAACACCATAAATTATGGTTACTGAGTTTATAATGATGTTTGTATTTTTGTTAGTTAAAAGGTTTATTGAAACTGACTTATTTTATAAATTATATTATTATTTTCATATTTTTTTTCTTTCTATAATGTAACCATGCATCAAAATACACAAATTTAAAACGAAGCAAGCAAGACTGATCTCTTATTTAGTTTTCAGCTAACTTATCATTTTATTAATCAAATTAACGAATAAAGCCATTATCTTATTTTTCTCTTTTCATTATATATTATTATCTCTTAATTAGTTTACCTATTATTTGTAATTATTTGGTTAATTTTATTTGAAAATGGACTATATTAAGTTTAAAAAAATGAAATAATTCGAAAAGACCTATCAAGCTTTAATAGGTCAAGCCGACTACAATATGCATGTGACTTTGAAATTGACACTGTAAGCCTATCTGTAAAAAATAATAAAGTGAAACAATTAAGGTGTATTTATAGTCAGTTTATTTGATAAATTGGTTTTCTTTTATTTGATAAATTGGTTTTTTGTAAGACATATGCTATTTTGATTGTAATATTAAATTAATATTTTAATAAAATATATTAAAAGATTTTTTATTATACTTTTACTATTTCAGACAAATTTTAATTATTTTTTTTATTAACATTACATAGCATAATACTAAATTTAAGATTTATTTAATACAAATTAAAAACAAAA
The DNA here is from genome assembly GCF_907164915.1 of Impatiens glandulifera. Lineage (NCBI taxonomy): Eukaryota > Viridiplantae > Streptophyta > Magnoliopsida > Ericales > Balsaminaceae > Impatiens > Impatiens glandulifera. The sequence goes on along the minus strand of NC_061862.1, from coordinate 55,239,654 downwards.
TATTAGATCTTTTTATCACTTAATATGGGTTGTTTTAAGGATTTTATTTTTTATGTTTTTCATTCAGACATTCTGTTATTAATTATGATAAATTTTGTTACGTAATTATTTGGTTGAATTTCATTTTTAAATGTACTAAAAAATTTTGTGACACGATAAAATAAAATTTTAAAATTGTTTTTTAATATCAAATAATTCAAATAGACATATAGCTGGTTTTGATAGGTGATAGAGTACAATAATTACTCTGCAAACAACATGTGACTCTTGTGAAAAGAGACTAGACAGTGTAGATGCAGTAATTTTTTTTTTTATATCTTGTTTGATTCAGTTTGTTCTATTATATTTGATAACGTATTATTTTATTTATACCGCTATTTCTGATTGTATTTGGAAGAGTAATTTATAAATCAATAAATAATTAAGGCTATTGAGTTAGCTTATTTGCTAATCATTTGAGATGATCATTGGTAACTTATTTATATCAATAAGTGTCCTTAATTAGTAATTTATTTATCTTATGAAAAGAAAAAAAAGTTTTTTTGGGTTTGATGTGTGTTTTGCTCTAAAAACTTTGTTGGGTAAAATTATAAAAAATTAGTTTTTAAAATTTGAAAACTAATTTATCTTTTAATTTTAGAGAATACAATATAGGTGAAAGAACGATGGTTTAGAGAGAGAATAAAATTAAAAGATAATTTTGATATTTAAATAATCAAATTATTTGATTTAATAGTTGATAAAATTTTTGAATTTTGAAATAAAAACTAAATTTTATGTCAAAAATCATTTCATCAAACTAGCTCTTATTTATAATGGACTCATATTTAGTCGTATAAGCAACTGTTTGGTTATTATAAGAGCCCCTTTGATGAAGGGGTGTTATTTAGATAAATTCTGATTTTTTTTTCAAATAACCCTCGTTTGGATAAAATTAGTAAAAATTTAATTTTTTAAATTTTATTCCTATTATATCCTTCCTATATATATATATATATATATATATATATATATATATATATATATATATATATATATATATATATATATATATATTATGATTAATAATATTTTTTAAATGAAATAATTTAATTTATATTAAAAAAAATTAAAATATAATAAAATAAATATTAAAAAATTATAAATAAGTTAATATTAAGTTTTATTAATACATGAATAAAATTTTAAATAAATACTAATTTTATAAATCATTATTATTATAATTTAAATATTACATAAAATAATATAGTATATTATAATTTTATTTATATTTTAAACTTATTTATATTTAATATATTTTTTTTAAATGAAATAATATATTAATTTAATTTATATGAAAATAAATTTATAATGTAATAAAATAAATATAAGATATATATATATATTGTTTTTTATTAATATAAAATAAAATATGTAAGGATAATTTAAATATTTTAATTAATAAAATAATTGATTTGATTTATGATGGGATGATTAGTTTTTGAGATAAAATCTAAATATTTAACAAGCTTTTAAGTCTAATGATTGTTAAAGAAGATTTTTATTTATTAGTTATGATTTTGAGAATATTATAATTATTTTTGATAAAAAGACTTAAAATGTTAAAATGTATTGATATATATATATAAATAAAATAAAAAATAATAATTAAAAATAAAAAAATATTTTAATATTTTGATTAATAAAATAAGTGATATAATTATTGAGAAGTGATTAATTTAACCGAAGAGAACCGTCTTTATTGAAGAGATTGTTTGATTTGATTGGTCAAAATTACTATGACTCTGAAATTTGTGTACCTTGTAATTATTTGATTAATTTTATTTAAAAGTGGACTATAATTAAGGCCTTGTTCTCTTTGGGTTTTTTAAAAAATTCATCCCAAATCAATTTTCCAATCAATCACTTCTCAACAATCACATCACTCATTTCATTAACCAAAATACTAAAATACCCTTTATTTTAAATTATTATTTTTTATTTTATTCATATATATCAATACCCTTTAAGTCTTTTTATCAAAAATAATCATCACCTCCTCAAAATCATCACCAATCATTACATTTTTCCCTCTCTAGATTTTTTTAAAAACCTCAATCCGAACAAGGCCTAAGTTTAAAAAAGTGAAATAATTCGAAAAGACCTATCAAGCTTTAATAAGTCAAGCAGACTACAGTATGCATGTGACTCTGAAATTGACACTGTAGGCCTATCTGTAAAAAAATAATAAAGTGAAACAATTAAAGTTAATTTGATTTAAAAAGAAATTAAAATAAAAATATAAATTGAGAAATTATTTTACCTTTGTTTCCAATCTATATATATCATCTCTATGAAGATACAAGTTCTGCCTCACACTCTTTCAAATCTTCCCTCCTAAAACTACTCCCCTTTCTAATGTTCAAGATTAATACTTTCAGGTATCCATTTTAGCTTTGGATCTATTGTTCTATAATTATATTTTTTAAACGTCCTATTCAGACTTATTTATTTAGTTATTTTTATAAATTAACGTTGATACCTTAATATATGTTATAAACTAATTGTTTTATTCTGTTTTTTTTTTGTGTTTAAAAATATAAAGCATGCAGTTTATAAGGATTGGTTTGAGTTTTGACTTCTAGGTTTTGAATTTCATAAGTAAAAACAAAGAAAACAGAAGTTAAATTCATAGAATAATAATAATGAACTCATTTTTAATTAATAATATTATTGTGTGTTTATGATAATTAACTTGATAATGATCTCTTTCGCAGGAATAATTTATGAAACAAACGTCAGCTAACATTGTTCTGAATGATACGGATGATATGAATTTCAAAATCAGGTAAAACTCCAACCTTAATTAAGATTATTACATATTAAACTTTTTTAAATTAATAATATATACAATTAAAATTAAATAATATAACATTAAATTAAATACATTACATATAAATTAATAAGAGTCTAGCGTTCCAAACTTGTATGTATTAGATAAAATAAATGTATGTAATAGAGTTTGCTATCAAAATGATATCTTTCTCATAGTGCTTAAAAAGATTTCTAGTGTTTCTTTCCAAACATGTTTCATACACAACCACTCCGAAGTAACAATTCATACTTCATGACATTAACAAAAAAAAAAATCAGCCATATACAAAACAAACTAATTATTCTTGTGATTCTTGTTCATTTTTTTTTGTCTGGCTAAAGGACGATGGCCTTCAGATATGCTCCTGGAGGGAGTTCCTGCACTGATGGGAAATGCCCGATATTTGGTTGGCCTTGTACTCGTCGAGACACTCCTTGGTCTCAACGACTTTGTTCCAGACCCAAATAACTATTCCCGTCGAGGATCACCTTTTGTTCTATACCTCTGGTTGTTAGACAAATTGTATTTGTTACCCCGTCTTTCAATTCCTTACCCTTCCTTTGCAAATCTACATCTGCAAAGAATCGTTGGAGTCAGGGCTAGGAATTATATTTCTGATATTCACTCAATTCGATTCATTGTTATGTGGTATCTTTTTAATCACATGATGTACGAAATGGAGGTGTTCCATTCATCATTGTGTTGGGCATAGAGGGATCTACCTCCTATTGTACAGCTATCATATATTGACAATTTGGCCTACGGAATCCCATACCTTGAAATGCACTAAATCCTTTTGCGGACTTGATGCCTATTTCTACTAATCTTTACCTCGAGTACGCATCAAGATTGGAGCTTGCTGTTATAGTTCAATTCTCAATCGATGGATGAATGTTGTGAACGAAATAGTTCAGTTATACATTCCACTCGTCGTCGAACAAAAAGTCGTAGCGATGACAGGACCAAATGACGAGTTAAGCTCTGATACAGATTAAGGTTTATTTTATTTATGTACAACTTCTAGCTTGTGAACTGCTGTTTGGTTGCTTAATTTGTATAATTTATCTATACAAATTATGAATTGTTTTTGTGTACCCAAATGCAAATCAATTGTTGTGAAATTATAGTTTGAATCATTATCGTTATGAATGATTGCAATATGAATGTTATTTTCATTTAAAATTATAATGTAAGAACAATTATGCATTCATGTAAAAAACCCTTAATGCATTCATGTAAAAACAGAGAACGAAGCTTGCTTCGCTTGATAGTTACCGTTTATAATGATTATAGCGAACGAAGCTTGCTTCGCTTGTTAGTTAGTTTATTACTAGGAGCAAGCGCTAGAGAACGAAGCATGTTTCGCTTGTTAATTAGAGTTTATTTAAATTAATTTTTATTCATAAAACGTTCATGTAAAACCCTAAATGCATTCATGTAAAACCCTTAATGCATTCATGTCAAACCCCCAATGATTTCATGTAAAAACAATAAAGGGTTCATGTAAGCACAATGCTTACAAAGAACGAAGCTTTCTTCACTTGTTAGTTACCGTTTACAATGATTCTAACGAACGAAGCTTGCTTCGCTTGTTAGTTAGTTTATTAAAGGGAACAATCGCTAGATAATGAAGCTTGATTCGCTTGTTACTAAGAGTTTACAATGCTTATAGCGAACAAAACTTGCTTCGCTTGTTTACAATGTCTTTGTCTCACGGCTTCATGTAAAACTAATGCTTATAGGGAACGAAGCTTGCTTCACTTCACTTGTTAATTATTATATATTTAAATTAATTTTTATTTATTAAAATGATCATGTAAAACCCCTAATGCATTCATGCAAAAACAATAAAGGGTTCACGAATAACGTCTCATGGCTTCATGTAAAACTAATGCTCATATGGAACGAAGCTTGCTTCACTTGTTAAATACAGTTTACAATGCTTAAACGGAACGAAACTTGCTTCACTTGTTAAATACATCTTATCAATGGCCAATCTGCATTAATGAAACAAGCTATATTCAAATTAAATTTCATCAAAAGATGTCATCAATGCACTAGCCAGATTGTGAAGCGCCAAAATTTGTCTTGTCACTTCAGATGTCATGTGTACGTCAGTCTTTGTATACGGATATAGAGTGATTAAAGAGAAATACATTTTTATATTATAAATAAAAGTGTGAGAAATAGTGAAATGTGATTAGAGTATGGGTAGACGTGCAAAAGTGTGGTGAATTGTGAGTTGGAGTGTAGATAAGATCAAATTATATAATCATTATGAAGAATATAATGATGAGGATGTGAAATGTCACATTAATACTTAGCAATTAAATAAATAAATATATATATTCCTTCATTTTTATTCATTATGTTATAATTGACATAATTAAATCTGAATTAAAATATATATAACAATTATTTTTTTATTTATATGACGATTCGATATAACATTAATGTAAAACACAGATGAATATTTTCAAATTAACACAATCATTCTTAAATTATTGTAATATCATAATTATTATTATTATTATCAGATTGGATGAACTACATTCCATTACAACTACGTTTGATAAAACAATTCTACATTATAACAATATCCATCTGCATTACAACGTTTGATAAACACAGTTGTACATTATAACAATATTCATCTGCATCTCCATTGAAGCAACCACAGTGGATCTCCCATGGCTGATGAATCCCACTTGTTGAGATATCTCATATTTCAAATGTTTTCCACCCTAGAGAATCTCCTACAATTGTCTCTTCCCACTAGTGGTGGACATGTATCATCTTCATTTGGTCGGTAGTTTCAACTTCAGGTATGAATTCTTTATAGTAACTGAAGATGTTTTCCACCACAACTAGACACTCTTCATCTTCATTGAAGAAGTTTTCCACCACAGAGAATCTCCCATAGAGTAGATCCGAACAAAAAATCTTAAACAACACACACGCTGAAAAATTTCATTTGTGTTGCTTTCCAAGGAGATGAAGCCCCTCCTTTATAATAGAAAAGAGTAACGACATATTACTTCACACACCACTATCGTGATGAAATATCACATCGGAGGACAAGTCTGTAGTCCTTATGACTCATCTATTTTCCAACTGCTACCATCCCATCAACGGTCAATCTACATTAATGAATTCATTATATATAATTTAATTATATCAATATTTAGTTATATAAAACTTTCCATGAGCGAAGCATGCTTAACTTCATCGACCGGTAAAGAGTGAAGCTTGCTTCATTTAATCGAGGTTCTTTTATTTCAGCAATATTTAATTATATAAAACTTTTCAAAGTTAATGAAAACTACTAATGCATTCGTGTAAAAACGGTAACGACGTCATGTAAATCCATTCGTTGCTTCATGTATAACCCTACTTCATGTAAAACATTTCATCAGCGAAGCTTGCTTCACTTGAATCGAGGTTCTTTAATTATAGCAATAGTTAATTATATAAAACTTTCCATGAGCGAAGTATGCTTCACTTAATCGATCGATAACGAGTGAAGCTTTTCAAAGTTAATGTAAATACTTATAGTGAACGAAGCTTGCTTCGCTTGGTAATTATTATATATTTAAATTAATTATTCATTATAGTGTATGAAACACCAAAATTTTTATTGTCACTTCATCTGTCATGTATTTCAATTCGTATGACGACGGAGACGACCTTGTATCTTTTCCAACTGCTACCATCCCATCAATTTATTTTATATTTCAATTCATTTGAATTCATTATTTTATAATTAACATAATTATATGTGAAATAAAAATATATATAAGAAATAATTTATTTATATGTTGATTTGATATAACGTTAATGTAAAAGACAGATTAATAATTTCAAATGAACATAAAATCCTTCTTACATTATTGTAAAGTCATTGAGGGTCTATGAGGAAACTAAGTATTTCAACATGAAGAAAGTAAACATGATGAATGCGGATCTTGTAAGTAAATTTGTCGTATACTACTATCATTTAATAACATGTATACCTCTATGCAATCTTATTTGTTTTAATTGTATTTGTAGATATTTTTCCCAACAATTCATGAAGGCCATTTTTACTTGATTTGCTATAACTTCATAGAAAAGGAAATTCAAGTAATTGACAGCAGGGAGGTGATACAATCGCCTTTCGAGAAGAGATATAAGAAGGTCCTAATTTTGGTAATACACTAAACTTCGTTTTTCATCATGTTCATTTGCTAATAATTTTGGGTTATTTGACATTACATTATGTTGTTCATTATGTATCAGACTGACTTCCTTAAACGATATATGGAAGACATAGACCCCGTTCTTGGTTCAAAGTTCGCTAATTTGGAAATGAAATGTTTAAAATTATAATGGCAGGATGACAATAATTTACAATGATTGCGGGGTTTACTGCATGAGACACATGGAGACATATGAGGGTAAAATCAAGGGTTGGAGAAGTGGCTTCAGTAATAAAAAACAGTGCACACACAAATGAAGACTTTGAAAATGTTATATGTTTGGGGTATCATTGGGTCGGATCTAAACAAAATAAGGATCAATCTCATGGAGGACTGCATAAAATGGATTAGTGGATAATTTAAAAATGTATACAGATTGTGAAATTCAAATTTTCAAATTAATTTAGTTGACAGTTTACATGAATGTGTATATTGTTTTAAATTTTTGTGCTCATGGTTTTACATTTGGGTGTTTATGGTATTACATTTCTGTATAGGGGAACACCCTATTTGGTCCACTCAATATCGTAGATACTAGGCATAAAAACTATTTGAAGCGATTTATGCTTCACTGAAGCGAAGTGTGCTTCACTGAAGCGAAGTGTGCTTCACTGAAGCGAAGTGTGCTTCACTGAAGCGAAGTATGCTTCACTGAAAAGAGCCTCTTCATTATTATTTTTTTTTAATTTTTTTTACTAAATGTAAATTTTATTTTTGTTAATTAATTTACTTCACATAGTAGAATAAATATTTTTACATGAAAGTTAAAATGTCTTTACATGGATGAATTAGAGGTTTTACATGAACCTCTAGGTATAAAAACTAATTGAAGCGAAGGAATCTTCGCTCCATACCGCTTCTCTAAATTCCATTTTACATGGACCCTGGGCAAAATATGCTTCTCTCGAAACCTCCTCTCTACATTCCGTTTTACATGGCGCATGAGTGAAGTATGTTTCGCTCCATAGCGCTTCTCTACATTTCGTTTTACATGGCGCTTAGAGCAAAGTAAGATTCGTTCCATACGTTATCTCTACATTCCGTTAACGGTGTTTATGGTTTTACTTATTAAAAAGTAGAGAACAAATTAATTCTTCATTTCCAGTTGACATGAAGTGATCAATAGATTTTCATTACTTTGGTCATTGTTTTACATCAACCCCCATGCATACATTCTAGCTTGTTCATGGTTTGAAATCAAATTTACATACAAATACATTCCAGCTTTCACATGAAACTGGAAATCGAGAGTTAAGATGACGAAAGAATAGTGAACGAAGTATCGGCGTCCATGCTGAAACTTTTGTCCAATTGTTGAGGAGTTGAGAATTGAGCAGTTGTTATTGTTGGCATTGCATTAGATGGTTGAAACAATATAATAATTTAAAGGTTGTTAATAAATGAAGATTAATAACCCAATTATTATTTAAGTGGTTAAGCGAGCAATTACATACCGGATTTATTGGTGATTCGCTTGTTTTTCTTGTTGATTTTCTTTTTCTTGAATGCTTCTCCAGTCCACATTTCATACTCTTACCAAACTTTGTTGTGTTCTTAGTTTTCATTCCTTTTGCTCGAACGGTGGCACTCTCAGCAAAACCTGATACAACTGGTGAAGTTTGCGTATTTATATCCTCTTGTAACTTTTTATCCACAAACTTACACTAGCTAAGCATAATTTCTTTCACATGCCTATATGTGTCATCTCTTTCTGTTTCCTTTGTAAATAAATGCATGGACAAGCCACACAAATCTCTATATCTTATGCTTTGAAGATCACTCGGATCAACATTATTGTTGTCCACTAGTGGATCAGTTCCAAAATATCCATCTTTTGCTGTTCTTGTCCACCTCTTTAATATCAACGCAGGAGGAATCTTCAACACGTCAATCATCGTGAAAATCTTTAAAATGTGAGAAAACAAAATCCCTCCAAATTCAAATTTACAGCAACTACACTCGATATTATCATCATCTTTATGAACTGTAACTGTATGAGGGTATCTCCTAGGGTGAGGGGGTTACTTTATATTTTCTGTGTGTGTCGACATCCTCTAACATTTCTACACCACAATCATGCGACATAAACTATTGTTGTTCAAAGCACTTAAATACCTCTGGAGTGTAAATATTGCATGCATCCTTTAAGATCAAAACTGGATAGTTCAGACTTGGTTTGTTGATAATTGATTTGAAATCAGCCTTTAACACATCATATCTTTTTTCGTCAATTAGTCTTTCAAAGTGTTTGGAAAATTCTAAGAACTTGTGTTTGTAGGAGAAATACCTTTTCAACACACTGTTTATGCTCTCACTTCTTTGTGTTGTAGTCATATCAGCACAAAACATATGTCATCCATACACTAATGCCCACTTTCTCCTAATGAAAAACATACACTTCAACCAATCGTTGTTTTCAAGCCCATAACTTGTCAACATTTAATTCTAGGCTTCAAGAAACTTTACCTCTTCATCAAAATCATATATATATGAAGAAAAATCATTCAAAAATTCTCTAAAATTATGAAACACATAGCTTAGATGTATGGATGCATTTTGAAATGTGTGTCAAATATAGAGACGATGATTTGTTTTGGGCCATGTAGACGTTAAGACCTTATCCATGGCCGCGTCTTGATCTGTAAGAATGATTTTAGGTTTTTTCCCACGTATAACTGTGGTGAAAGTCTCAAACAACCATTCAAAAGTCATAGCAGTTTCATCGTATAATAGAGTTGCACAAAAAATAATAGATTGCTTGTGATGACTCACACCAATAAAAAGCACAATTGGACGACCTTCTTTATTCTTCTTATGGGTCGTGTCGAAACTAACAACGTCTCCGAAGTATGAATAATCAGATCGCATGTTGGAATCACACAAAAAAATATTCGTTATCAAATCGTCCACATCAAGTTGAAAAAAATTATAAAAGCATGGATCGTTCGATTGCTTTTTCTACAAATACTCTAATACACCCCCTGTATCCCCAAAACTACAGTCTCTAGTTCTTTTCGATCGCAAATAATTTTTATAATCATCAGGAAGAAAACCAAGATTGTCCCTACCACCGATTTGTTTGGCCATTGGAACATGGGATGCCTTTGGAGGGATTCCCACATGAGTTGCCATCTCAATATGTAAACCTGCAAATGCATAAATATTCCTATGACATATATATATATATGTGTGTGAGTTTTCTTTGGACTTGCAAGAAGATGACAATACTCACTAATAAAAGTTATCACTTCAAACTTTACATTTGTTGCCCTTTTATCCTCAATTTCGCTTCACAACCGAACCTCGTTAAAGAACGGCTACGTTTCACATAAACATTCCATTTGTCTTTTCCCCGTTGACCCTGTGCACTACAACAAAAAACTCTATCCAGTAATAAACCATCTTTGTCAGTATGTTTTGAACTGCGCCTTATACCAAACCCTATTATTTTAGCGTATGCTAAATAGAATTTTTGTAGGCATCTTCTTCCCTCTCAAATTCCCGAACTAAATGTGGAATCAAGTTGGCTGCGATGTCCTCCAAAGGTTGGTCATTTTCATCAAAATTTAATTGACGCCGACAACTCGCAGATTCGCTGGTCAATTATAGAACATGGAGAAAATAAATATTGATCTCAACAAAATATAAAGATGCTTGTAAAATGAATGAAATATAAGTGAAGAGCGCTTCACTTCACTAGTATTTACAGCGCAATATAAGTGAAGAGCGTTTCACTTCACTAGTATATTTACAACGCAATATAAGTGAAGAGCGCTTCACTTCACTAGTATTTATAACGCAATATAAGTGAAGAGCGCTTCACTTCACTTGTATTTATAGCAATCCTATAAGTGAAGAATACTTCACTTCACTAATATTTACAACAATTGTATAAGTGAAGAGCGCTTCACTTCACTAGTATTTACAGAGCAATATAAGTGAAGAGCGCTTCACTTCGATATGAATAGAAAAAACTTATAATATTAGAGGAAAGAAACACAAAAGTATACCTCAAATCATGATTATCATTATCGTTCATGTGGATTCCTTTTAGATAATTAACAAGAACAGAACATTTCTAGTCAAGTATTCAAAAGACAAACAAAACGTTATTAACAGAACTTGAGAAGAAGATGACATTGAAAAACGTACTATTGTCACTCTTAGATTATAATTTAGGAAAATAGATTATTACAGATATTAATCGTGAAGTATAGAAATCCGGCAAAGAAAAGTCGAAATACTACTTCACCGGAGAGAGAAAATCGTACAAAGCTAGCCGGCATGGCTGCATTGCAGCATTAAATGAAAATAGGTGTTAGGTGGGGTGAGGTGACTTGATATTTTTTGGATTATAATAATAAAATGAATAATATAATTATAAATTAATATTAATCAACGTCAAGCGTTTGATCATATAGTTTATAGATAGTGAAGATTGCTTCACAATATTTGACAATTGAAAAACATGTATACTTTACTTTACATGATTATTTCATGTTCAAAGATTTTATATTTGATAATTTTCATATTAAAAACTCATTTCAATGTTTATATATTAAATGAATACTATGAAACAAACAAACTACAATAATAAAAACTAAAAAATAAAATAAGAAATCACGAATTTAGTATTGTTAATAAAAGAAGTCTACAAATTAAGTAAACAAAGGCTGCAAATCACAAGTAGCAATAGATTCAAGCAAGCTTGTGTGAGGAACAATATATTCATCCAAATATATTGCCACTACAGTCGCTGTCTCAAATACCCAATTGTCAAAAAAATATCATTAACATTGTTCGAAGTCATCGGTCGATTCTTGCTATCTATCTGTAGGTATACTACTATAGTTTTGTCGTCCAAGGGCTCGGAAAATGGTTTATCCATTTCTTTAGTGCTACCTCCTCTAGCAATTACCAACTTTATGAGATCATGTTTGTAAGCTGGGATGAAATCCCCTGCAAAAATAAAAGTGTAACTGTCGAACAGTTTTGGCAGCTGAAAAACAAACAAAACAATTTCAGTTATCATGGAAAATAATGAAGATATAGAGGAGGAATCAGACCAAACTTACATTGTTCAAATATCGTAGTTTGCCAGCTCTTAGACCGCCCAAGGTCCCATGATTATCTTGCTGAACCTCGTACGATTCCTCATCAACGTAACTTTTTGATTTCATTGATGATTTTATCCTTATACAAAAACAATTGGTATTTAGTTTCCTATATGTGAAAATGAATATTGCGTTAGCACTAAGAGAGTCTCACAATCAATTGTAAGGACCCATCTCCCGTTCAATATTGCATTCAATACTTTGATAGTTTGACCGCACCCACCATTAGCATTAATGAAAGCTATGATATGAATTACATTGTCTCTCCACCTCATTGACACCGTGGCACCACAAGTGTCAGCATATTGTACCATCAAAAACTATGTAAAAACAATAATATTATATATTACAAACATGGTCATTACAATGAAAACTTATATAATATGTACAAAATGGATATAGGTCAAGAATATTACTATATCTTCACTTGTTAACTAATTGGGGCAAAAAATCCATTTTATGCCAACAGTGTTTTGGACGATTTTGTTGTTTGTTACCTGCACATTAAAAAAAGAGGATTTGCTAATATCAAAAATAAGTTTTCACTACATCATTAACTAGGGTTTCGTGGAAATAATATACACAACCCTAAGTTTGTTTTCCTAAATACGAAGGATTTTCATTGAACGTGACATTTTTGGAGTAGGGTTTCCTAAATATGAACGAAATAACAACATCATTGTTCGTACGTAATCCTAGGGTTTAGTGGTTTCATAAATATAAAGAAAAGTTTACAATTTTGGCGTACGTACCATTGTCGAGACGTCAAGATCTTCTGGTCTGGTAGACGGGGAGCCGAATTCGAATCGTCATGAAAGGAGTCAGAAGCTTGAAGAGAGATGAATCATGCAAAAGTGTTTATAATAATGATATTAGGGTTTATATATATTAAAGTTTTTAATAAAATTGAAGTAAGCATCGCTAAGTAACTTTGAAACGAAGTATGCTTCACAGAAAAGCGTCTCCTCATAATTTTTTTTTTAATTTTTTAATTAAATTATTATACATACATGAATGAATACATGTTTTTACATGATAGTTAAAAGGTCTTTTACATAGGTGTGTTGGAGATTTTACATGAACATCTAGGCATATACACTAATTGAAGCGAAGTATGCTTCGCTCGAAAAGTGTCAATTCATTCTGTTTCACATGGCGCCTGGGAGAAGTATGCTTCGCTCGAAAAGCGTCTATTCATTTCGTTTCACATGGCGCCTAGGCGAAATAAGCTTCGCTCGAAAAGCGTCAATTCATTCTGTTTCACATGGCCCCTAGGCGAAGTATGCTTTGCTCGAAAAGCGTCTATTCATTCCATTTTACATGGCACCTAGGCGAAGGAAGCTTCGCTCGATTCTCTAGGCATACTAAGTAATTGAAACGAATTATGCTTCACTGAAAAGAGTCTCTTCATAAATTAAATTTTTAAATTTTTTTATATAAGAATATTTTATTTTTGTTATTTTATTTATTTCACATACATGAATAAATATTTTTACATGACAGTTAAAAGGTCTTTACATGGGTGTGTTAGAGGTTTTACATGAACGTCATGGTATTTAAACTAATTGAAGCGAAGTATGCTTCACTGAAAAGCATCTCTTCATTCCGTTCAATAGGGCGCCTAGGCGAAGTATGCTTCGCTCCATACCGCTTCCGCTTCCATCCATTCTGCTTTGCATGGCGCATGGAGAGAAGTGAGCTTCGCTCGAAACCGAATATTGATAGAAAAATTAAGTAAGTTAATTTTGTGGAACCGGCCAGATGAACTAAACAGTTGTTAACTTTCATGTGCAGGTACAGATCAAAACCGTATGAACCGGTTGGCGTATCAAAACCGGTTGCTGCTATACTTCAAAGAAACCAGTTCCAAGTGATCAAGATAAAGATCAGAGGAACCGGTTTTCACTTTCTCAAGCAACCGGTCAGCAGAGACAAAAGTTTACATACCAGCCGGATCATACTGCACAAAACACAAAACCGGAAGATTCAAACTTCAAGAGTGACGTATCATGACGAAAGAAACGTGTCTTGAAAGAATAAAAGAAGATCAGATCCGATCGGAAGCATGCGAGGAAAGCAATGATGCTTTATTGATCCGAAGTTGACAACATGAGGTGGATGTCCAGCACGTGTCCAAATCTGAAAACCGATTATGTCATCTTCTGCTCAGAGCTGCCTGCATGACTGCCAGGTGTTGAGGAAGGTGAAGCGTGCAAGCAATCTTTCTGCATCGGCGTGATAATGATCGACCAATCCAAAGGAGAGAGAAGAAAAGTGACTGTTAGCTCTTCTCAGCTATAAAAGGAAGATGAAGCGTCTTCATTTAACGCGAATCAATCAAGCAAGAAAATCATTCAATACAATTCAAGTGATAAGATTCTAGAGAGATAAACTTTTATATTCCAAACCGGTGTGTCTAAAACCGGAAGCTTTCTATATTGTGTTGTGTTGAGTTGTTGTATTACATGAAACAGTGAGTTTGGTGTAACCGGCGAATAGCGAAGTTGAGCTCGACCGGAGGTATTGTTATAACTATAAAAGTTAGTGGAGATCCTTCTCATAATCTGAGAAGAAGGGGTGACGTAGGAGAGTTTGCTCCGAACATCCATAAAAATTCTTGTCTCGTGTTCTTTCGTTGCTTTCATTATCTAACCTCAAACTAATCATACTCCATAAACCGGTCACTCATATCCATAAAACCGACTCCTCCTAAAACATCATCTAAAGTCGCATACGTTGCTTCAACCTGAAACAGACATTTCCGCCCTTGAACCCGGTTCAAGAGTCTGTAACAGTTTGTGTAGTGCTGAGAACAGTTTTAGTCTGTAACCGGACTATCACCA
This sequence comes from Impatiens glandulifera, assembly GCF_907164915.1. NCBI lineage: Eukaryota > Viridiplantae > Streptophyta > Magnoliopsida > Ericales > Balsaminaceae > Impatiens > Impatiens glandulifera. The sequence continues at coordinate 55,224,605 of NC_061862.1, read as the reverse complement.
AAGTGGTGTGTTGTGTTGTGTAAGAGGCCACCCTTCCTGAAACCGGAAACACCCCGGTCCTCCAAGGGCGTCCCCGATCCTAACAAGTGGTATCAGAGCGAGGTTCTTAGCACTCAAGCAACCGAAGAAGATGGGAAGCATGACCCACAGCGACAAGCCGCCAATGCTAAACAGCGAAGCGTTTAGCAGTTGGAAGAAACAGATGTATCTACATTTGATTACATTAGATGATGAGATGAGCCGAGTCCTGAAAGAGGGACCGATCAAAATCAACAAGGAGGCAGACCTATGGAAGAATGAAGATCGAAGACGGAGTAACCTGGACAACCATTGCATGAGGCACATCTACAAGGCTATAGATGATAACACTTTGAACAAAATATCTGAGTGTGAAAATGCAAAGGAAGCTTGGGAAACGATCATTCAGATCCATGAGGGAAACGAAAGAACTGAGGAGAACAAAATCTTAGTGGCTACACAGAAGTATGAAAACATCAGGATGAAACCGGGGGAAAACATGAAGGAATTTAGCAACCGGTTCACCAGTGTAGTCAACGAGCTTCAAACACTCGGAAAGAAGTATGACAACCGAGAAGTTATAATCAAAGCCCTAAGATCTCTACCAAGCACATGGGACATCAAGACCATGGTGATGAGGGAATCGAGCACCCTTGGACAGATGAAGTTGCATGATGTGTTCGAGGATCTAAAAGCCTACGAGTTCGAGATCAAGTCTCGGATCGAAGATGAAGCATCCACATCAATCGCAACCAGATCTTTAGTTACATCGGTGGAACCGGCGGTCCAAGTATCAACCGTTCCGGCTCCAGTCAAAAACACCGATCAAATTACTGAAGATGTGATGGCGATGCTAGCTCAGAAATTCGGGAAATTCATGAAGAAGAGCCAGCCACCATCTAATAATGATTTTAATTATAACTATGTAGATAAATCAAACAAAAGATGCTATAATTGTGATGGTTTTGGACATTTCAGGTTAGAGTGTAGAAAACCAAGGAGAGACGATAGAAAACCGGAAGGAAACTATCAGGGGAACAACTATCAAAGCAACCGGTATCAGGGAAACAACTACCAAGGGAACAACTACCGGGGAAACAACTACCGGGGAAACAACAACCAATGAAACGACTACCGGAGAAACAATGATCAACATGCTGACGAAGGAAAGGAGATTCAAAAGGCACTCATTGCATCCGACGGTGGAAGCGAGTGGGCATACTCCGATAATGAAGACGGTGAAGAGAAAGTAACCTGCTTCATGGCAAATGACGAAGAGGTATTTGATTTCTCTTCTGACGAGTTTACCAAAGAAGATTTGGTTTCTGCACTCAACCAAATGGTTGCTGAGTTCAAAAACATATCTGCATACATACCAACTCCGATAGAATCTAAAACTGAACAAATAAATAATGTATATGATAAAACATGTGAAATCGAAATGTATGAACCGGATGAACTATTATCAGATAATGAGAAGACAGTTCAACCGGTAACCGAAACCGATGAACGAGCAATGTACGTCACGGCTGCATGGGAGAGATCACGTCAAGCGGTAAAACAAATGTGTAACTATAAAAGACACCCGAAGTGTAGGTATGGTATCGGTTATGAACCAAATAAACAAAACGAATCAAAACAACCTAACGGGATAAAACTCACGAAAAATAATCTTCCGTTTATAAAATTTGTCAAAAGTTCACAAACCGAAAATGACTTAAAACCGGAAGAAACACTTAAGTATGTAAGTCCTAATGAATCAGAAAAATGACTTCATCCTGAGAGAAGGAAAGTCAACCGGAAACAAAATAAACCAAATAAAACTCGACATCAAAGAAACACATCACAACATAAGGCATTCTTGAGCAACAGCCAAGAAGTTAAGCCAAAAACTATAAAAACAGATACCGGGAAAGTGATCCGACTTATTCAAGTCTGGATCCCAAAGGGACTAATCAACCATGGACCCAACTGAATGTGGGTACCAAAAAGGTGTAAATAATTGTTTGTTGTAGGTTATGAGGAACAACCGGCTAAAGAATTCAAAATGGTACCTAGACAGTGGATGCTCAAGGCATATGACCGGAAACAAAGAGCTACTAACCGACATCAAGTACAAAACCGGAGCAATCATCACATTCGGGGACAACTCGAAAGGTAAAACCGTGGGCAAGGGTAAGATTGTCCATGGTAATCTATCTATAAGTAATGTACTCTTAGTAGAAGAATTGCGTTTTAACTTGTTAAGCATAAGTCAAATGTGTGATGTGGGTTACACAGTTGAATTTCATAAAAACTCATATTTAGTTAAAAACCAAGATAATGACATTTTGTTAACCGGTAACCGGATGGGAAACATTTACAAAGTTGATTGGAAAACTGATTTTGAAAAACCTGTGTGTATGATAGCCGGAAATGATCCAAACTGGCTTTGGCATAAACGGTTAAACCACTTGAATTTCAAAACGATTAACTTCATCTGTTCCAAGGAACTAGTTCACGGTTTTCCAAACGTTAAATTCTCAAAAGATAAAGTATGTGCTGCATGTCAAATGGGCAAACAAGTAAAATCATCTTTCAAGAGTAAAGGAAATTATCAATCTGAACGATGCTTAGAACTCTTGCATATGGATCTGTTTGGTCCGGTCAAAGTAACTAGTTTAGGAGGCATGCATTATACTATGGTAGTTATAGATGATTACTCTAAATTTACTTGGGTTACTTTCCTAGCGTCTAAAAGTCAAGCAACTACAAACCTGATTAAATTGATTTTGAGAATACAAAATGAAAAATCCATTCGAGTGAATAAAATCAGAAGTGATAGAGGAACTGAGTTTATAAACAGTAATTTAACTACGTTTCTTGATGACTCCGGTATTAGACACCATTTGTCTAATGCCAGAACTCCTCAACAAAATGGCCTGGCTGAGAGAAGAAACCGGACTCTCAAGGAAGCCGCAAGGTCAATGATAGCTGATTCGGGTATTGCTCAAAAGTTTTGGGCTGAAGCTATCAACACCGCTTGCTATACACAAAATCGATCTTTAGTAACTAAACGGTTTTCTAAAACTCCTTTTGAAATTTACTTTGATCAAATTCCAAGTGTACGGTATTTTCGAATTTTTGGTAGTAAATATTTTGTTCACAATAACGGCAAGAATTACTTGACCGCTTTTGATGCTAAATCCGATGAGGGAATAATGTTGGGATATTCAGCTGTGAGTAAAGCCTACAGAATATACAATACTAGGACTTTAACAGTTGAAGAAACCGCACACGTTGTTTTCGATGAATCGGTTGAACGAAACACTGCATTACCCTTCGACCTTCACAACAGAATGGAAAATTTTAATATCTATTCTGATGATGAAGACGAGGTTCCGGTTTTTAGACGATTTGTCAAGGACCAAGCGGTTGATGCTGAACCTCAGCCTGATCAAGCTGCTTTACCGCAGAAAGTTGACGCTTCAGTTTCTACTAAAGAAATCGGTCGGTCTGACTCTGTTCAACCTACTGATCAGTCAAATCTTGATCAGCCAACCGAAAGCTTGGTAGACACGTCTCGGATTAACCTCAGAAGGAACAAAAATCATCCTCTTGAACTAGTAATAGGTAACATATCCTCACCCGTCCAAACTAGGCAACAAAATTTGGATCACTATGAAAACTCTGCTTTCATATCACAAATTGAGCCGAAAAAGGTGGATGAAGCATTGTCAGATCCAGATTGGATCTTAGCAATGCAAGAGGAATTAAACGAGTTTGAGAGAAATAAAGTCTGGTACCTAGTCCCAAACCAAAAAACAAACCGGTTATAGGAACACGATGGGTATTCAGAAATAAACTCAATGAAGACGGCTTAGTTACGAGGAACAAAGCCCGGTTAGTGGCTCAAGGCTATAAACAGGAAGAAGGCGTTGATTTTGAAGAATCATTTGCCCCTGTAGCTAGACTTGAGGCCATTAGAATATTTTTAGCATATGCAGCTTTTAAAAACTTCAAAGTTTTTCAAATGGATGTTAAGAGTGCTTTTCTAAATGGTAAAGTAAATGAAGAGGTGTATGTTAGCCAATCTCCAGGTTTCAAAAATCCAGAACACGAAAATCATGTTTATCGGCTGAATAAAGCCCTTTACGGTTTGAAACAAGCTCCAAGAGCTTGGTATGATACATTGACACAATTTTTATTTGATCACAAATTCACAATAGGTTCGGTAGACAAAACACTTTTCAAATTTGAAAGGAATGAACAAATATTACTTGTTCAGATTTACGTTGATGATATTATATTCGGATCAACGGATCAAAATTATGTGACAAGTTCTCGAAAATGATGACTGATAGATTTCAAATGAGTATGATGGGAGAATTGAGTTTCTTTCTAGGACTTCAGGTTAAGCAGATTGAAGCCGGAACCTTCATAAGTCAAACGAAGTACACAGCCGAACTACTGAAGAAGTTTGGAATGGATACATGTGCCGAAGCGGCTACGCCAATGAGTCCTTCAGTAAAGCTGGACAAAGATAATGATGGTCAAACCGTTGACATCACAGCCTATCGAGGAATGATCGGATCATTGCTGTATCTCACAGCCAGCCGACCTGACATTCTGTTTGCGGTCGGAGTGTGCGGAAGGTTCCAAGTAAATCCAAAGCAATCTCATTATACGGCGGCCAAAAGAATTCTAAAATATCTAAAGGGAACTCAAGAAGTGGGACTGTGGTACCCAAAAGACTCGAGCTTCAACCTCATAAGCTACTCAGATGCCGATTACGCAGGATGCAAAATCGACAGAAAGAGCACAAGTGGAACCTGTCAGTTTCTAGGCGACCGGTTAGTCACTTGGAGCAGCAAGAAACAAACATCTGTTGCAACATCAACCGCAGAGGCAGAGTACATAGCGTCTGGAAGCTGATGTGCACAACTTCTCTGGATCCAACAACAACTAAGGGACTTCGGGATAGAAGCCAAGGAATCTCCAATCTTCGGTGACAACACTAGTGCTATAGCAATTACATACAATCCGGTGTTACACTCAAGAACAAAACATATCGATATCAGACACCATTTCATCCGGGAGCATGTTTAGGAGAAACACATCCGGCTGGAATATGTCTCGACCGAGCAACAATTAGCGGATATATTTACAAAACCGCTACAGGAAGCTAAGTTTTCTCACTTTCGAAATATTTTGGGACTTACTAATCTTAATCATTTGATATCATGATCATGCTTGTATAAAACTGGGATATGTGTTCAGGGAGAAGCTCTCGCTTCTCAAACCATATTCAAACAGGCCATTGATAAATCAAAATGCTAACCGGGAGGAAGTCTCCGGTTATGCCCGATTACTTCATAATTTCAAATCACATGTATATTTACTATACGGTTGAAATAACCAGGTTGAAGTAGATATAAAATAAATCCAAAAATGAACAAATGTTGACGTAAATCAACATTTCTTCACAATCGGAACAAAATATCCTACTAAAACCTGTCATGGAAAACCGCTTAGTACAAATGCATTCTGGTCTGATGGAATGAACTTCTCCGGTTAACCTGGGATGAATGACTGAGTTTCCATGCATATTTTGGAAAATGAAGCTTGTAATAAATAAAAATAGTCTACCACAATCAAGATGACGACATGTGTCCATCATCAAGAGAGAGAGACTCACATCTTGTCAATAGATATTTGTCATCATTGTTATCTTGGTAATAATTAGATTTTATCTTGGAAATAAACATTAGTTACTTCAACAAGTTAAAGTCTATTAAATGACTGATGACATCATCAAGCATGCTTAAAACTCATTAATCTAGCCGAACCCCTGGCTATATAAACCACCCTTAAACCTTCACAAAACTTCACAAGTTTACTATTCACAAGTATCATTCTTGAGATAAATCCTCTCTCTCGAGAACATGAACACCAACTCCCTAGAAAAGAAGATTCTATTGGCAGATTTTAACTCAATCTACCAATATGAAGATCACAAAGTCAAAGAAATGTTCTTAGCCATAGAAAGAAGCGGGCTAAGAAGCTTCCTAGAAAACAGATTCATTCTTGACTACCTAGTAGTCGAAAAATTCTTCCAAACCGGAAAAGAAGTGCATCGAGATATAATCGTTGCACAAGTCTACGGTCAGAAGTTCTTATTCAGCGAGACGGATTTCGCTGTATACTGCGGTTTGCCCAATGAAGGGGTAACCGACTTAACATACTCCCCGGTGACCATGGAAGAGATGTGTCACCGGTTCTCAGGATCTGACATCCCGGTTAAACCCTGGGGTGCTAAAAGCCAACTTTCTCATAAGTATCAGCTTCTCTGTGAGATTCTGGGAAAGTCTGTCTTGGGCAGAGAGAAAAGTTACTACTACACCCAAAGGGTTTTCGAGATGATGATCGCTGTAACGGTTGGGACACCGGTTAACTGGTCTTGGATCATCTTCAGTAACCTGAAGAAGATGCTCCTCTCCAACAAAACCGGCTACGCTCCTCAGCTGAGCGGTTTCTGTGCAAGTCTGGACATCCACTCCGGACCATTCGTAACTCTCCATCCTAGGCATGTGCTCACCAAGGAAAGAGTACAAGAGATGATCGACCGGTGGGAAGCAGTCAAGGCTAGAAGAAATCAAGCGGCTGAGTCATCTAACGTCTAGCCTATCCTTTTCTCTATCCTATTTCATCTCTTTTCCAAAACCGGTAATTTTGTTGTACTACCGGTTTTGTACCTCAATTAATGAAGCATATTTTCTTCCTCTTTTATCCAAAATCTAAAGTCATAAATGATCAAACATTGAATGTGCGTATCAAAATAAAATCAGATCACTCTTGGAAACAGAAATATTCTTTCTCAATAAGCATGCTTGACGTGATTAGACAAGACATGTCTTTATTCCCTTGAAGAATTACAAAGTCATTAATGACTAAACATAAACGGCTAGATTTTTTAAAATATCCTCATTAAATGCTCTCAACCGTTCCAAGTTATAAAAGGAGGTTCATTCCTCCATTTTCAAAACACGCTTCCAGTACTCCTTCTCTCTAAAACTTCAGAAAATCCTTCTAAACCTCCCTCACTACTCATCATCATATCTGCCGAACTCAGAAATACCCTTATCGTCGACTTCGAAGACATCAAAGATAGTGCATACTATGAATGTATCTTTCAACATATCATAGATTCGGGGCTCCAAGGCTTTCTTAAAGATTCAGACACTATCCTCGTGGAGGAGGTGTGTGAATTTTTCAACAACGGTCACATTCTAGATGATGGCAGCATCCGCACCATCGTCGACGGTCAATTCCTTCGGTTTACCGAAAAGGAATTCGCCAACTTCTTTCACCTTCCAACCGAAGGTTTTTCGGACTTCCCAACGCCGTTCCTACCGGCTAAGGAAGACTTCTTCCAGATTTTCTCTTCTTCCAACGCTCCGATCAAGGACTTTGGGAAGAAAGAAACCCTCGCTCCTCACTACCAAGTCCTGCATGACTTGGTTCAAAGGTCTATCATGGGCCAAATGCCTAACCAGAACTACAACCGGGAGGCTTTCGACATCATGATAGCCATCATTCGAAACTCGTCGATCAACTGGGCAACTTACCTCTTCAACAAACTAAAGCGGCTCATGACCGCTGCAAGGGGAAGGACCAATTTCGCTCCTCAAATCACCCGGTTCCTGTTGTCCAAACGCCGCAACCTTGGAACCGGTGTTCCGGTTGGACCGTCCAACACTATCACCATACTCATGATGCACAGGTGGATAGCAAGAATTGAGGAACGGTCACCCGAAAACACCGTGGAAAAGTGGTACGAAAGGAGGATGGAAGGGGGATGGTTCACAGAAGACTAAATTTTTTGTCTTTCCTCTCCGGTTCTTGGTCATTTTGTTATACGACCAAAACCGCTCAATGTTCACCATTTCCTTTATTTATGAAATATTTAATCCTCAAAGTCTCCGGTTTTCATTTATATCTTTCTTTCCAGTTTCTTAAACTTATACAAAAACTTAAGGTTAACTTAAACAATTCCGGTTAACAAGTCTTCAAGTAAAACCGGAACTTCGAGCAAAAATGAAAAGTTTGAAAAACTTAACCGCCCACGGTTTTACCTCCCAATATTTACCGCCCATGGGTTTTCCGCATTTACCGCCGAAAGTTACTGCAGTAACTTTTGGAGGGAAAATTGGCGCCAAAAACATCAAACGACGGTTCGTCTTCCAACCGTTCGGAACCGTCATCTATATAAAGTCTAAACATCTCATTCGACACTTGCGCTTTCTCTCTCTACTAATTTCCAGATCTTCAAAAGCTTTCTTCTCTCGAATCTTCATCGTTCTTTATTCCTCTCTTCTCAAACTACCATGGATCTAAGCAAAGCTCCTTTCCAATGGATGTTGCAAGTTGATTTCGCAGACATTGATGAACACGCCGATGACAAAAACAAGGCTGTTCTTCAATCTCTAAGAGATTCTGGGTTAGAAGAATTCCTATCTGGTCCGTTCATCATCTATCCGGCGGCCGTAACGGAGTTCTTGGCGACGGCGACGCTCACAAAGAGGAAAGTCTCAGCAATAGTCAACGGGAAGGCCATTCTAATCACCGAAGAGTTATTTGCTGAAGCTCTCGGTCTGCCCAACATCGGTCTGGACCTAAAGATTGATCTAACCGATGCAGAATCAAACGCTGTCCGGTTGGTGGTTTCCTTCTCAGATCAGGATCTGGTGATCCACTCTAGCCGGAGGAATAAGCTAAAACCGGAATTCAGATGGTTGCTGACTGTCATCGCCCGCTCACTTCAAGGAAGAGGAGGTAACTTCGACAACCTGACAAAACTCAAACTCAAGATGCTGATGGCCATTGTCCGTGGTGACAATGTGGACTGGGGATACGTCATTTTCGAAGAATTTTTTCAGATGGTGATTAAGAAGGATGGCCGGATTCAGGCCTTCGCAATGCAGATCGTCAAAATTCTTAAGTTCCTTAATGTGGAACTGGGTGAAGGTAAACCGCTCCCAATCATCAATATTCTTGACTCAGAGTCAATGATTGAGAAACCGGAGAAGGCGATCAAACCCAAATCATCCAGAACAAAGTCGTCCAAAGGGACCAGCTCTTCCGCTCCGGCTGAAGAAGTAACCAAGCAAAAGAAACCGAAAAGAAAAGCGGTTAAAACCGAAGCCCCACAAGAACCGAAGGGAAGGAAGAAGGCGGCTGCAAGGAAGAGTTCCAACAAACCGGCAGACTCCGAGAAAACTCTTTCCTCGGATAATCCACCAGAAAGAACCGCAGACATCTTTCAACCCATTCCCATCAACACCGTCATTCCTACCCCCGTTCCATCTAACTCACCAAGGCAAACCGAATCCTCGGGGAGCCAGAAAACCGGATCAGTGTCCAAGGAGGAAGCAGAGGTTAGTATTCACTCTGAAACCTCCAAGTCTCCAAGCAAACGAATTGAAGAGGTATTAGCCGACGTGGGCTTAAACACCTCTAAAGCAATTGAGGATGTTATTCAAGACATTAAAAGGGAAACTGAGGACGATGTGTCAAGTCGTCGCAAATCAATTGATCAGGTTGAGATACCTGATCAGAGTGAAGTACAACCGGTCGAAGAAACGACCAAAACAGCAGACATTACACCTTCGGCTCAGTAGGATAATCTTGAAGAACAGGAACCATCCGGTTACGCAGGGGGCAAGACAGCTCCAGAAAACCAATCGGCTCAAGATGGGCCATCTAACTCAGCCATAATACCTGAAGGTTCTGTTCAGGTCAACAAAGGAAAAGGGGTTCTTATCGAAGATTCAACGGTAACAGGAAAGGACACGCTGCAAACCGGTCCTCAACAAGAAGCCGTAATCGGGGACGAGGTTTCCTTTACCGCAGAATATGAAGATGAAGTTTTCGAGGAACTTCTCAAGGACATGAACAAGGGTGCAAGTGAAGCGATAGCTCCATACATCATGTGGGTGAAGCTCAGGTGTGAAACAAAGATTTCCGACATGGCTCCAGGATTGAGCGGTAACAAGCATTGGGACAGACTCATCAGGCTGGAAGAGAGGGCCCTTCAGTTAGCTCACACCAACCTTATCCAACCTGCCTTTAGCAAAACCGCAGTAATTCTTGAAAACGCTCGATTACAAGCTGTGGAGAATGCTTTTCAAGAAACTAAAGGATCGACGCTAACTCCAATTGAAATGAGAATGGCTGAACGGTTCATTGCGGTGCGAGAACAGCTCGTACAAAATCTCGACCATCTTGATATGCAATGGAGGAAAGGTTGCCGAAGCCAACTCAATAATGCCGACCTACATCAAAGTAAGCCATTTTATGTGGTCGGTGAGACATCCGGAACGACGGAAAACCTGGAACAAGACTCTTCTCAAACTGCTAAAGCTCCGGAAATCGATCAAATAAAGCAAGCGGTGGTCGATACAATTGATTCATGCCTTGGAAGTTATAAAACCGCAACCGATGAGAGGATTGCAACGGCTGAAGCTAATCTGTCCAACACTATAAGGTCCATGATAGATGCGGCTATGCAGACCTCAGTCAAAACCTTGATCGCCGAGTCCATCCAAACCACAACCGCTCCATTACTAGACATGCTGCAGGCAATGGCTATTCAAATTGGGGAGATGTCCAAACTCCAAGTCAGCAAAACTCAAGAGCAAATCGAGTCTGATGCTGAAACCGCTAAGAGGCTGCAAGATGAAGAAAGAGAAAGAGAACGGTTGCAGAAGGAAATTGAGGACAAAGACTATGAGTTTGCCCAGAAATGCAACGAGGAGGAACAGGCCAACATCCAGGAACCTCAACCGGCTCAACCGTCTCATTCAATGAACACAAGGAATAAGAAGAAACGGAGCGCGGTTGCGAAAGTAATCAAGCGGGCAGAACAAAGAGCAGTTGTACCAGTCGTGTTAAATGTACAACCGCTTGATGAAGAAGAAGAAGAAGACGCTGATGAACTTAACCAGCGGAAGAGAAGGGCAACTGAAGGCTCAACCGCAACTCCAAGCTTCAGACCAATTATTGCTCCACCGCCTCCTCCACCAAAACCAGTCTGTGCCAATTTTGGGTTCAGCAAAAAGACTCCATGCCACTCAAGTGTATGGGCCGGAATGCTGATTGACGCTGCAAGACGCGACAGAGAGTGGAAGGCCAGAGAAGAGGAAGAAAGAAGACGGCTTGAGAAGGAACTGGAAAAAGAGCTTCACAAGGGGGGATCATCCAAACCTTAATATTTTTCTTCTCTTTCAAAACAATTTGTGTTTAAACTATGTTTCTGAACTTGGTTACTTTATCATATTTATCTCCTCAAGTTTACACATGTCTTTCTCATGAAAAATCAAACTCATGTTTTTCAAACCGGCCACTCATTACGAGTTTTGAATATTTATTCTAAATAATCAAAAAAGGAGAAATTGATAGAAAAATTAAGTAAGTTAATTTTGGAACCGGCCACTCATTACGAGTTTTGAATATTTATTCTAAATAATCAAAAAGGGAGAAATTGATAGAAAAATTAAGTAAGTTAATTTTGGAACCGGCCACTCATTACGAGTTTTGAATATTTATTCTAAATAATAAAAAAGGGAGAAATTGATAGAAAAATTAAGTAAGTTAATTTTGTGGAACCGGTCAGATGAACTAAACAGTTGTTAACTTTCATGTGCAGGTACAGATCAAAACCGTATGAACCGGTTGGCGTATCAAAATCGGTTGCTGCTATACTTCAAAGAAACCAGTTCCAAGTGATCAAGATAAAGATCAGAGGAACCGGTTTTCACTTTCTCAAGCAACCGGTCAGCAGAGACAAAAGTTTACATACCAGCCGGATCATACTGCACAAAACACAAAACCGGAAGATTCAAACTTCAAGAGTGACGTATCATGACGAAAGAAACGTGTCTTGAAAGAATAAAAGAAGATCAGATCTGATCGGAAGCATGCGAGGAAAGCAATGATGCTTTATTGATCCGAAGTTGACAACATGAGGTGGATGTCCAGTACGTGTCCAAATCTGAAAACCGATTATGTCATCTTCTGCTCAGAGCTGCCTGCATGAGTGCCAGGTGTTGAGGAAGGTGAAGCGTGCAAGCAATCTTTCTGCACCGGCGTGATAATGATCGACCAATCCAAATGAGAGAGAAGAAAAGTGACAGTTAGCTCTTCTGAGCTATAAAAGGAAGATGAAGCGTCTTCATTTAACGCGAATCAATCAAGCAAGAAAATCATTCAATACAATTCAAGTGATAAGATTCTAGAGAGATAAACTTTTATATTCCAAGCCGGTGTGTCTAAAACCGGAAGCTTTCTATATTGTGTTGAGTTGTTGTATTACATCAAAGAGTGAGTTTGGTGTAACCGGCGAGTAGCGAAGTTGGGCTCGACCGGAGGTATTGTTATAACTATAAAAGTTAGTGGAGATCCTTCTCATAATCTGAGAAGAAGGGGTGACGTAGGAGAGTTTTCTCCGAACATCCATAAAAATCCTTGTCTCGTGTTCTTTCGTTGCTTTCATTATCTAACCTCAAACTAATCATACTCCATAAACCGGTCACTCATATCCATAAAACCGACTCCTCCTAAAACATCATATAAAGTCGCATACGTTGCTTCAACCTGAAACAGACATTTCCGCCCTTGAACCCGGTTCAAGAGTTTGTAACAGTTTGTGTAGTGCTGAGAACGGTTTTAGTCTCTAACCGGACTATCACCAAAGTGGTGTGTTGTGTTGTGTAAGAGGCCACCATTCTGAAACCGGAAACACCCCGGTCCTCCAAGGGCGTCCCCGATCCTAACAAATATCTTCATTCCATTTGACATGGAGCTTAGGGGAAGGAAGCTTCGATCCATACGTTATCTAGACATTTCGTTAACGCCGTTTGGGCTAAACCCGGAATGAAATTCGAGTTTCAGATTTTCTCTTCCTTTCTTTCAACCCAGATGTCATTTATTTATATAATAATGCTTTTGCATTTTCATTGGTCCACAACAGGGGAACACTGAATTCGGTAACAGAAGATCCGGCTTGGTTTCCCTTAGCCTTTCCAATCATGAATACCTTGATTTGATTATATTATAGGAGAAAATTCAACAAAGTCCATAGTATTAGAAAACCATCTCCACAATTTAGCAGTAAAAAAATTACTAAACAAATGATCAATAGATTCTTCATCCATTGAACATAAAACGCAACATGTACTTGAGATTGTCATATACCTACTAATTTGATCCATTGTCGAGAGTTAATTACGGAAAGCAAACCATAGAGTAATTTGATGGCGCAAGATGATCTTAGAAGACCACACTAAAACAGTCCACTACACAATATGCCACCTCAATAGACTCACATGCTAGATTGAAATTAAAATTTTCACTATTCTCAATCATTCAATCTAAAAGTATTTTTTCTTGTCTTGATAAAACATAAAAAATTGTTTGTTGAATTCATGAAGACTGATGATCCGGGAATGACGACTTCAACATATGACTTCCCATTCCACATTATGAAATTTCTTTGGTAATATTGTCAAAATAAAACGAATTGTGGAATATAATGCATGTGGAAGATGAACACATATATAGGGGGACTAACAAGATCGATGATTATTGACAACGAAGTAAATGTAAGTTATATGGTTTTAACATTGTTTGAGAATTATCTGTACTTACTAACCTATTGAAACTTTTGTTTTTGTAGTTCATATCTATAATTGATTCTTTGAGGACAAAATTTGGTTCGACGATCCTGAGGTTAGAAGTAAATAAACTTAAGGACCAAATACCTGCAAAATTAAAAAGAGTTGCTGCTACATAGTTAGAAAATAGGAAGAGGATGTAAATGAATACCATTTGTTTATATTGTAACATTGTTTAGAAGCAATAAATTTCTACAAAGAGCTGATTGGAACAGAAACGAGCATAATAATAGAGGACAACCGAAGATTTCTTCAACAGATTGTGCAAAGGAAAATCAGTGAAGAAAGTGGTAACCAATTGATTACAAGATTTAGTATGGAAGAAGTCAGAAAAGTTGTGTTTTCGATGAAAGGGGATAAAAGCCCAAGGCTAGATGGTTTCAACACGAACTTCTTCAAAGAAAACTGGGAAATAGTGGGTAAAGATGTAAGCGAAGGGGTTTTGAAATTCTTCCAAAATAGGAAAATGTTGAAGCAATGGAACGTCATAGTGTTGAATTTGATTCCTAAGAATTCAATTCCGGGAAAAATCCAAGACTTTCGTCCTATTTAATGCTGCAATGTTATCTACAAAATTATTTCAAAAAATATTTAGCAACGTTTGAAAATAGTTATTGATAAACTTGTAGGATTAGGACAATCAACACTTATTCCTAAACGCTTTATTTCCCATAACATCCTACTCATGCAGAGCTTATTGAATGGATATGGCAAGAAAAACATATCGCCACGTGTGACTTTCAAAATTGACATTAAAAAAAATTTTGACTCGATCAGATGGGGATCAATCCACGAATTCCTACTTGTTATAGGTTTTCCAATTATTTTCATTGATTGAATTATGCAATATGTTTCCACTCCTAACTTTGTTGTGAGCGTGAATGGTATTCATGGAGGCTTTTTCAATGGTGAAAGGGGAGTAAGGCAAAGAGACCCTATATCTCCTTACCTATTCGTCTTAATAATGAAAATTCTTTACTGCATTTTTAAAATAATCATGAAAAGTCATTATTTCAAATTTCATCCGTACTGCAAAGAAGAAGCAATAACTCATATATGTTTTTCAGATGATCTATTTTGTGTGGCTTATGCGGATGTTGAATCTGTTAGTATAATCAAAGAAGCTTTAACAATCTTTTCGAGTATTACATGTTTATACATCAATGAGGACAAAAATCAAGCTTAGATGGAGGGGTTAATAAAGATAGGAAAGAAAATATATTCAATATTATGGGAATCAAGGAAGGTGAACTACCAGTGAAATACCTTGGAGTACCTCTGTCATCAAAACAACTCCGATATAATCACTTTAGACAACTGATAGAAAAAGGTTAGAAATTATGTCTTGGGTTGAGCTACGAAAAAACTGTCTTATACAGGTAGAATCGAGCTCGTTAAAAGAGTCATCTTTGGAATTATTGGTTACTGGGCACAACAGATAGTCATCCCAAAGAAAGTAATGGTTGAACTTGATAGAATCATGAGAGATTACATTTGGGGAACACAAGGTAGAGGAGGAAAAAAAGTCAAATGGGAGGATTTTGCACTCCCATAGAAGAAGGTGAACTAGGAATAAAAAGTTGTGTTGAATGGAACAAAGTCTTCACCATCAGGAGCTTATGGGAGTTGGAGCAAAAAGCGGACTCCCTGTGGATCAAATGGGTGCATACAAGATTTATGAAAGAATAACAAACTATCTGGACACGAAGCATCAATGAAAGAATGTCATGGTCATTGAAGAAAATCCTAAAAACAAGAAAAGATGCCTTTCAAATGGTGAAAACCACAATTGGAAATGGAAGAGGGATACTATTCTGGCATGATCCTTGGCTGGATAATATTCCCATTATATTCAAAGAAGAAATGCAAGGAAACAAAGTTAGAAGAGAATACATCAAGTACTCATTTAAAGACGTCTATGAAGGTAAATGTGATTCACTTTTGATGCATATTCCAGAAGGTGATAGAATCCTAAACCTAATGAGACAAAAGTAACTCAATGAAAGAAATGATGAAATATATTGGAAAACGGAAAGTAATGAGAAGTTTATTATAGGAAAGGCATGGAAAATGGTTAGAACAAGAGGATAGGAGGTAGATTGGCATAATGTGGTATGGTCTCCAAAGATTATTCATCGTCATCAACTTATTCTTTGGCTGGTATACAGGAAAAGGTTGACAACAAAAGACAAAATTCGAAAATACATAAACATTCATGATATCAACTATATCCTCTGTTCAAGAGTTGAGAAAGTATAAATCATTTATTTGGGGAATGCTCTTTTGTAATACAAATCTGAAGGAGTTATGTTGTAAACATGAATATCATCAACTTTCTAGGAATATGGGAAGAAATCCAAGAGTGGATGAAGAATAAAGCAAAAAGAAGATCCTTCTATTTAAGTTTGTTGAAATGCTACTTTGGAGCAGTAATGTACAATATCTAGAAATAAAGAAATTCAAGAACTCACAGTGAAAGAAGTAGAACCGCTGAAGATATTTGGAGAGATATAACTTCATATGGAAATGCACTCATTCAATCCTGGAGAGGAATCAAAAGGAATGAAGAGAATAGAAAGCTCTGTTAGATATGGGATATTTCGTTTGAAAAAGTCAAATATAGAATAAAAGTAAAAATACTATATGCGCTAATTAATTGTTGTTGTTGTCTGTAATTCAATTATTGTTTAATTATCAAATCTAGAAATTATCTAAATCTGATCTTAAACTTTTGTATTTTTTCTCTTTTTTTGGGTTTTTCTAATGAAATGACACTAAGTTGTTTTCCCCAAAAAAAACATTGTTTGGTTGCTATATTATATATGAATGAATTTTAAATTAATAGAATTTGTTTTTATTGAAAATTATTTCGAATGCTTGGTTTGTTGGGACATGATCATGTCCAGGAAAATGTTATATACATTATATTGAAAATTACTTTAATAGTAATTGTATGAAACTTTAACTTATACTTTAATTTGAACTTTAACTTTATCCAGAAGTGCTAGGAACAAATATTCTTGGACATGACCACATTTAAGGGAACAAATGTTCCCGTACATGACCACGGACGTGACCATGTAAGGGTACAAATATCCTGAACATGATCACAGACATGACCATGTAAGGGTATAATTATTCCCGAACATGACCACGGGCTTGACCATGTAAGGGAACAAATGTTCTCCGACTTGACCATGTAAGGGAACAAATGTTCCCGGACATGACCATATAAGGGAACAAATGTTCCTGGAAATGACCACAGACATGGTAATGTCTAGAAACAAATGTTCCTTAACACTTTTGGATAAAGTTAAAGTTAAAGTTAAAGTTTTTATATAATTAATATAATTATTATTAAAGTAAATTTTAATATAATGTATACACCATTTTTATACAATTACTACTTTCGTTGAATGTTGTTCCCACAAGTATTATCTTCTGGAAATGTTTGAGAAGACAAAAGTGATATGAAGGAATATTGAGTTGAGACTAGATCATTCCATTGTTATTGTTGTGTTGAATCCTACAGTATTGATGTTAATTGTTGCCTCATTTCCCTTCTTTCGACCACTTTTATTCATAACTCTTTCGATTACAGATTGTTTACATTTGGTTGGTGGTCGACCTTTATCCCTTACCCTCACGGGAGTGTGGATCAATTGTGTTGGTGTAGAAGGTGTTGGTGCTGAAGGTGTATGTGCAGAAGGTGTATGTGCAAAAGCTATTGGTGTAGAAGCGGATGTTGTCGAATATGCAATGAACTTTTCCTTCACATCTTTCACCACTTCAGCCAAAAAAAGAAGTATTATGATCAGATTGAGTTACAATCTGTTGGAGCTCTTGCATCATTGGAATAAGATAGTTATACCAATTTTTTCAATGTCACCCATATTAGAATCATAAATGCTATTGATATTTTGATAACCTTTTTTCAAATCTTTGTGCCAGCGGTCCAAGATATAATTAGTCGGCACCATATTCACCTTCATTCTTCTCAAAACTGTCAAAATATGTCTACACATGAGTCCTCTAAACTCAAACAATTTACATTAACAGTTTATAGAACCCTTCATCTATGTGAAGTTTATCTTTACAGAAATATATCACCAATATTCTCCATCATTACCTAATATGGTCTCCACCACTCCAAATGTAGTTGTTGTCCCATCGACTTCAAATTTGGTGGTGTCGCTTTTTCACCTCATTCTAAAACAACTTAAAAATGTCGTTTATATATACACTCTGAAATTGTTTCTCCAATGAATACCACTCACAATTGGAATAGTCAAATTATAAGAGTGAAAATCCAATTTTTTTTTCCTTCTCTATGTTCCTCTTAAGGGCATGTCATATTGCTATATAAATTGTTTTAGGGATGTTTTAAAATAAACAAAATCATAAAAAAAAAAAGCATTCATAGTTTCACTTTTTGAGATGTTGACATGTCTGCTCAGAAGTAGAATTTAACATACACTAGAATCCATTTTATACGTACTACATGCAAGGAGTTCAACCAATTATTGTCTTACAACTGAAACTCATCAATCATTTTCAGCCAATTACCTTCACACTACTAGATTGTGATTGACTTGTAGACAATGTTCTTAAATATATGTCTTTTTTATACTTTTATAATGAGCATGTGGAGACAATTTGGTGGGGAGTTTCTTCATTATATGTCAAAGACAAAATCGATGATGGGTGTTCGAAAATACATTTTCAATTGCAATGACAATTGATTGACATTGGTCAGTGATTATTGCTTTTGAAGCACGTCTGTTCATACATGTCAACCATGCTTTGAAAAATCAAATAAATGACTCTAAATCCTCAATGGACAGTAAGCTACATCCTAACAAAATTGATTGTCCATGATGATAAACACCGACAAAAGGAGCAAATAGCATATCATAGCGTATTATTTTATTTATACCGCTATTACTTATTGTATTTGAACAAGTAATTTATAAATCAATAAATCATTAAGGCTAGTGAGTTAGCTTATTTGCTAATCATTTAAGATGATCATATATAATTTATGAGGAGTGATATGGGAAGAAATTTAAAAAAGAGAATTTAAGAGAGGGAATGGGGGAGAGAATGATGTGTCACTATATCACTAGTTGGAAAAATAATTAAAGGTGAGGGAAAAAAGAAGAAAAATAAATTTTGTTATTTTTTTGATCAATTGGGTTGCGCCACGTCATTCGTTTTAAAATTATCTTTCACAAATTCACTCCCGAATCATTTCTCTATCACTTATTTATATTGGACTGATATTTGGTCCGTATAAACAACTGTTTGGTAATAATAAGTCTAAGAAGATTTTATTTTATTAACACAGAGTGAGTTATGCTTCTTATTTGAAATGCGACCGACTAATTTCTGTAAATAGTTTGATTTGATAGGTCAAAATGTATCGGTCTTTGATTTCTATAAAAAAAATCATTTATTTTCAATAAATTAATAATAATATTATTTTATTTGATTAAAAATATATTAAAATATTCTTTATTAAAAAATACCTGATAACTCTTGGGTTTTGTTTAATTTTGATTTATTCAAATAATTCAAAACAATCAAATATCACTTCATTGTACATATATCTATCAAATTAATTGATTCATTAATTAAAATATTAAAATATTTTATATTTTAAATTATTTATTTTATTTTATTTATATATATCAATATTTTTTCAGTCTTTTTACTAATTTCTTAAAAATCATCATTTTTTTTTTTAAATTTTTTGTTATAGATATTGGTGATAAATTATATTATTATTCTTATTTTCTCTTTCTATGTAACAATCAAAATACACAAATTTAAAACGAAGGAAGCAATACTGGTCTCTGATTTAGTTTTCAATTAACTTATCATTTTATTAATCAAATTATCAATAAAATAATTCTCTTATTTTTCTCTTTTCATTATATATTATTATTTCTTATTTTGTTTACTTATTATTGGTTAGGTAATTATATTTGAAAATGGACTTTAAATAAGTTTAAAAAATGAAATAATTCGTAAAGACCTATCAAGCTTTAAAAGGTCAAGCAGACTAGGCCTTGTTTGATGTATGGGTTATTTGGATAAATCCTGGATTTTTTCCAAATAACCCTTGTGTGATGAAAATGATAAAAAACCAGGTTTTTTTAATTTTATTCCTATTATGCCTCTCCTTTTATATATTTTATTACATCCTCTCCCCCTCCTTCTCTTCCTCTCTTCCTCTCTTCCTCTCTTCCTCTCTCCCTCTCTCCCTCTCTCCCTCTCCCTCTCCTTCTCTCCTTCTCTCCTTCTCTCTCCCTCTCTCCCTCTCTCCCTCTCTCCCTCTCTATATATAATAAAATAATATTATATTAAATAAAATTTTAAATATAATAAAATAAATATTAAAAAACTATATATATATATTAATATTAACTTTTATTAATATATAAATAATTTTTTTTATAAATACTTATAAATAATTACTATTATAATTCAAATATTACATAAAATAATATAATAAATTATAATTTTGTTTATATTGTGTATTTATTTTTATTTAATATAATTAATATAATTTTTTTACATAAAATTAATGTTATAAATATTTTTATTTAAATATGTCACTTTATTTTCTAACATAATTATTTATTTACACTTTTTAAAATTTAAATGGTATATTAGATAATATAGAATGTTATAATTTTATTTATATTTTAAATTTATTTATATTTTAAATTTATTTATATTTAATATAATTTTTTAAAATAAAATAATTTATTAATTTAATTTATATGAAAATAAATTTTATAATGTAATAAAATAATATAAGATATATATATATATATTTATAAATATAAAATAAAATATTTAAGGAAGGGTAATTTGGGTATTTTAATTAATAAAAGTGTTGATGTGATTGATGATGGGATTGTTGGGTTTTGAAATAAAACCTAGGTTTTATCTCAAAAACCCAAAGATCAAACGGGCCTAAGTATGCATGTGACTGTGAGATTGACACTGTAGGCCTAGCTGTAAAAAATAATAAAGTGAAACAATTAAAGGTTAGTTTGATTTAACGTTCATATTCCCTAATTATTTGAGTGTATTTATAGTCAGTTTATTTGATAAATTGGTTTTCTTTTATTTTGTAAAAATCAAAATTTATTATATATTGTTTTTAAACTTGATCTAACATTGTATTAAAAAAAATATTTTTTTATGTAATATTTTTTATTATTATAAATCAACTATATCTTTCATATCAAATAAAAACAAAATAATTTTTACATTTTTTAAAAAATTACTGTTATTATAACAGATGAAATACTAATTTGAAAACTTATTTAAATTTAATTTCTTTTTATTATTTTCAAAATGGTTGAGCTGTTTGATTTAGTATATTTGATAAAGCATTAATTTATTTATACTTTAATTCATTAGTTTACATGGCAAATATAATTTTTATGAGATAAAGGGTTCGTTTGATTTAGGTAAAGTAACTTTGCGTAATAAGTTCACGACAAAAAATTATAATAAAACACACTTTTGTATTTTAACTCAATTTTCTCTCTATCTCCCTCTCAATTATAATCTCAGCTTTTAATATTATAATCTCAATTTTTTCTCTCTTATCATTTTTAAATATTTTTTTATTTATTCTCTCTCATCTATTTCATTTATTCTAATCATTTTATTCATTCTCTATCATCTATTTAATCTCTTTATAATCATTTTATTCATTATCTCTCATTTATTTAATATATTTATATTTTTATATAAAATTATTATAATAAAAAACATACATTTAAATATATTTTTATTTATTATTTATAATATATGTATCTTAATATATAAAATAATTAAACAAAATATAAAATATAAATACATTTTGATATTTTTTTATTTATAATTATAGTTTTAGAAATTAAACTAGCCTTAATTAATGTTCTAAAATATTAATTACAATTTATCTAAAATATTAATTACAATTGAGATGAATCCCTAAATGAATGATAATAGTAAGAGTGTGAGAGAGCATAAAAATAAATTAACACTGGAAAGATTAGGTCAGAGAAGGGAATGGGAAAATGTAAAAAAAAGATATTATTAAATATTAAATACTCTTAAATATATCTATATATTTTTTATATCATATTTATATTAAATATATTTAAAATTATATATTTATAAAAATTAATATATTCGTATAATTTATTTTAAAATATATTATTTTTTAATTTAAGTTATTTATTAATAATTAAAATTATATATTAACAAAAATTTATAAAAAATAATATATTAATATAATTTATTTTCAAATATATATTATTTTTTAATTTAAATAATTTATTAATATTTAAAATTAAATTAATAAATATATATATTATATCTATATATAATATTAATTATTAAATAATATATTATAAATATTAAAAATAAATAAATTGGGCGTATAAGTTGTATAAATATATTAAACTTAACGATTAAATTATTGAGATCATATCAAATGTACTTGAGAATAAGCTGAATAAGCCGACGTCAATAAGACGAGAATAAGCTGAATTAAACTAGCCCAAAATGTCATTTAGTTGAAAATAAACGTAGCTATTTCACCGTTCAAAAGAAAATATTATTTATTTATACGCTATCTGAGTGACACTTTCAAATAAGATCGTTCTCGTGACATTTTAGTCTCTTACGCTAACTTTTAGCACTGAGATACTTTAATCTGAGTTTTGTTCCTTTCATTTTTTGTATAGTCTTTTTTTTCGGATTATTCCTAAAATCATTTGTTTGATTGAGCTTGTTCATTGAAATATTATATAATCATACTACACTTAACTCATAAATATTTACTCATATTTCTTGATTATCATTTTTTTATATACTATTTCTTAATTATCATTTTTTATATACATATTTTTCAGTTATTAGTACTTGAAATGGGATTTTTCAAAACTTATATTATTTAAAAAGTAATTATAAATAATTATTTTGAAAATTTCGAATATATACATTAAAAAACAAAAATTAAAATGTATTAATATATAATGATAAAATATTAAATATTTTTTAAAAAAATATATTTTAATAATTTAATTAATGAATTTAGTGATATAAAAGATAAGAGTAAGATAATGGTTTTAGTTGAGTTGTTTAAATAATTTAAACTGAATATTTATATTATTAATTATTTTAATTATTCAGATGAAATTTAATTTTTGCTTTTGAAATTTAATAAAATGAAGTGATTGTATTAGTGATTTGATACTCAGGGTTGGTCACAATTTTGGGGATTTCTTTTTGTTAGGATTTTTAGTATTTAAAAAAAATGTTTATTTGATGAAAAAAATTTATTTGTATTTTTTATTTGATAATTATTATTAATGTCTTTTTTATTTAAAATTTATTTTTTTATAAATAAAATAAAGGTATTTTGTACTTCGAGTGATGATATTTAAGTGACGGGTAAAAAAACTAAAAAAAAATAAAGATCAAATTAGGTAAGTTTGTTGATATTGGTTTATTAAAATTTTGTTAAAATAACTTTGTTTTATAAAAAATAGTTATTTAAAATTTTCATTAATTTACTTACTAAAATAACGTTTGTGCATATCATATAGGTTTAAAAAGTCAAATAAAATAAATGACTTTAAATCCTCACTAGATAGTAAGCCATGTCCTAGCAAAATAAATTGTCCAGTATGATTAACCCCGATAAAAGAAGCAAAATGCATATCATATCGGTTTGTCAAATATGTTGTTAAAGGTGATGACATCCAAGAAGTACTCATAAGCAGCCATGCACCTTCCATCATCCCAAAACACATTCCTTATCCGGGATTCCTCGTTCAGCTCATAAACATAAAAAAACATCTACTTTAAATTTGGTAGAAATAATGACAAAGCACTTCAACATCACTATTTATTAACCTCAACCTCCTAGCTTATAAAATATAGTTTGTACAACTTCTCTCATCAAAAATCAAATTATCATATCCTTCAACTTCAACTACAAATGATTGAAAAGTTTTTGCCAAAGTGATTCAAGTTTCGTCGTTTAATTACAATCTTCTCTTCGCAATTGAATCTAGAGCATTGTGAGATCTAGATGTCTCGACTTTCTTGGGCTCAAAATATGGTTATGATAATGGAAGACACTAGTAATCTCACTTGCATTTTCATTCTTAATGCCTTGTTCGGTTAGGGTTATTGAAATAATCTAGAGAAAGAAAAAATAATGATTGGTGATAATTTTGAGACTGTTAAAATGTTTTTTTAGTAAAATGACTTAAATGGTATTAATATATATATAAATAAAATAAAAATATAATTTAAAATAGAGAGTATTTTAGTTAATGAATTGATTTATTTGATGAATGAGAAGGGGAGTAAAATTATTTTTGATTTTTTGGGTTATTTGAATAACCCAACATCGAACAACTACTAACCATTATATTTATCTTAGATTCTTAGCCTTACAATTCGTATTGGTGGAAGGTCTAACTTTTAAAATATTTTTCCACTATGAAGTAAATACACAACTTTTGGCACATGCAATGGATAATCACTTTTGCTTGTCATCTTGACCATTTCTCGCTCCTAACTTACAAATGCCGAAACTCTTTGTTTGGACATAAGCCTTATAATACTCACGAAGCTCATTTTCAAAATGAAAATTCATTTTGCAGTGGGGATTTGAACATCGGGATGAGATGATGATGGTTGATCCATAAAACTACAGAATATGAGAGAAATTTAAGTTTAAAACATGACATGACAACGAAGCGTTAAAAACATGACATGCACTTTTCAAGTTTAATCCAACAAAAATTAAAAATATAGATTGTCTATTTTAATGTTGTATTAAACTGGAATGTCAAGTTTGTTATTTTACTTTCATAAACATGACATTCTAATTTAAATAGTATGACAATTCAGTTTAAAAAGTGTAGAATTATCCTCAAATATGGAAAGTCGGTAGTAAATCAATCAATTAGACTATTGATTTGCTAACTGACCGAGAATGGAAAGTCATTAACAAATCAATCAATTAGAATAATTGATTGAAGATTTGCTATCAAATCAATTATATGATTTTATCGTTTAAATCATTTTCTTTCTGCAAATGTATTTTTTACTATTTAAGCATTGGATTTCTTATGTAAGAAAAACAAGCAATAAAATTTCTCTCTTTTTTTAAAATTCTCTACATGGTATCAGAGCGAGGTTTTTCTATCTTGAAGAACCTGTTCACAACTTCCGCTGCCTCCTCCAATGGTGGAAATAGTCATTGGAGGAGAACTCAAATGATTATATTATTTTATATTTCTTAAGTCTTATTTTTCTTTATTTTATTACCCTCTATGTTAAACAAGTGGGAAGTCATTTCAAAATTGAATTTTATATTATCACTTTTCACTTCAAGAGTTGATCCAAGAGCCAAGAGCCAAGAGCCAAGTGCTAAGTGGCAAGTGCCAAGAGCCAAGAGCCAAGTGCCAAGTTCCAAGAGTCAAGATTCACTCCTCTAACTAAGTGAATCATGGATTAGAATCAGACAAATTAAAAGAATGTCATCAACATTTCTATCTCATCAACAACATCCTCTCCACTCTCATAGCTGCCAAAAGTCTTTCCTATTAAGTGGCTAACATTCTCATCAAAGCTCTTCCAAGTCGATTTGAGGAAGTATGTGACAAGTTTGGCAATCTCAACATCAATTACCCAACTTGAGGGGGAGTGTAGAATTATCCTCAAATATGGAAAGTCGGTAGTAAATCAATTAATTAGACAATTGATTTGCTACTGACCGAGAATGGAAAGTCATTAGCAAATTAATCAATTAGACTAATTGATTGAAGACTTGTTATCAAATCAATTATATGATTTTATCGTTTAAATCATTTCCTTTCTGCAAATGTATTTTTTACTATTTAAGCATTGAATTTCTTATGTAAGAAAAACAAGCAAATAAACTAGTAATAAAATTTCTCTTTTTTTAAAATTTTTTTTACAAAAAGATTGAATTGGAGTTTAATAAAATAATTTAAATTTAAAACATGACATGAAAATACTTATTTGAGAACATGATATGATAGGTACTTTTCAAGTTTAATCCAACAGAAATTAAAAATACATATTGTCAATTTAATGTTGTATTAAACTAGAATGTCATTTTGTTATTTCACTTTCATAAACATGACATTCTAGTTTAATACAACATGACAATTCAATTTAAAAATTGAATTGTAGTTTAATAGATATCATTTCAATTTAAAACATGACATTACAACGCTTCCTTGTGAAATGACAACGAAGAGTTGAGAACATGATAACGCTTCGTTGAGAACATGATATGCACTTTTCAGGTTTAATCCAACAAAATTAAAAATATAGATTATCAATTTTAATGTTGTATTAAACTAGAATGTCATGTTTATTATTTCACTTTCATAAACAATACATTCTAGTTTAATACAACATGACTATTCAGTTTTTAAAAAATGAATTGCAGTTTAATAAAAATAATTTTAGTTTAAAACATTACATGACAACGTTTCGTTGAGAAAAATGACAACGCTTCGTTGAGAACATGATATGCATTTTTCAAGTTTAATCCAAAAGAAATTAAAAATACATATTGTCAATTTTAATGTTGTAATAAACTAGATGACAAATGTCATGTTTGTTATCTCAGTTTCATAAAATAACATTATAGTTTAATACAACATGACAATTCAGTTTAAAAAAAATAAATTACAGTTTAATCGAAATAATTTTAGTTTAAAATATGACATGACAGAGAGTTGTTTATGGATGTTCGGAGCAAAACTCAACTACGTCAACCCTTCTTCCAACCACCGAAATGATTCACTATACTTTTCTTTTAATCAAATACAGTTTCAGTGCTAGCTAACTATTGAACCGAACAGACTATGTTCAACTTACAGAAGGTTTAAGAATATAACTCAGATAGACAGGGTTTTGATTTTATCTCTCTCTCTTGATGTACAAACTTAGTAAGTAAACAAGCGAGCAATTCGAAAGATTGATTATAAGTCCGGTAGCTCCTCCGTTGTCCTTGAAGATCTTTAAATAAAGAACATATATCAACGGTTGAATCTTCTGCATTAACACGTAGCAAGCACCCATTGGACAGCCTCCATAGTACACAAGTACAATAAATACTGTGCACAATGATCGTGCACGTACCAATATGGTAGTGCGCCAAATATTCTTTTAGAATTGTTCTGCAAAAATAAGTAGTGGGAAGAATATTTGCTTACGTGGCATTCATTCATTGGATGCAACTGGCTGTCGTACTGATCTGTACGAATTAGTGGAGTAGGAGTAGTGTATAGCTAGTTAATCGTGGGTAGACGGATACTAACTCCGAGCAACTGCTAAAGCGAGGCATTAGACGTGCTCCATTAGACTGCCAAGTCTAATGAAGTTAGACGCCCTCGTCTAATATCAGGATCCATTAGCCACCAAGTCTAATGGAGTTAGACAGCACGTCTAACTACGTGTCCCTTTAGACTAGTCTGAAGGAGTTAGACTTCCTACGTCTAACTTTCATCTGTTAGACGACACGTCTAACTACGTGTCCCTTCAGACTTGTCTGAAGGAGTTAGACTCCCTGTGTTTAACTTTCATCTGTTAGACGGTACGTCTAACTACGTGTCCCTTCAAACTAGTCTGAAGGAGTTAGACTCTATGCGTCTAACTTTCATCTGTTAGACGACACGTCTAACTACGTCTGTTAGACTGCACGTATAACTACGTATCTATTAGAATGCACGTCTAACTACATATTTGTTAGACTGCACGTCTAACTACGTATCTGTTAGACTGCACGTCTAACCACGTATCTATTAGATTGCACATCTAACTACGTCTTTTAGACTACACGTCTAACTACGTATTTGTTAGACTGCACGTCTAACTACGTATCTGTTATACTGCACGTCTAACTACGTCTATTAGACTACACGTCTAACTACGTCTGTTAGACTACACGTCTAACCACATATCTGTTAGACTACACGTCTAACTAGTATCTGTTAGATTGCACGTATAACTACGTCTAACTACGTATCTGTTAGACTGCACGTCTAACTACGTCTGTTAGACTACACGTCTAACTACGTATTTGTTAGACTGTACGTCTAACTTTGTACGTCTAATAACTAACACGTCTAATGAACCTAATTTAAGCTAAGTCTAACTTAGCACGTTTTGATGCACCTGCACAAAAACAGTTAGACGACTTAGTTTCATTCTTGTTTAAGTTTTACACAAGTTCATCATCAAAATACCATTAGTCAAAATAATTTGACCCTTAGTCAAAATAATTTGACCCAACAGAGTCGTTGTCCTCTATCAATTTCTTATCTTATGTACAAATAATTAACAATAAATACATAGATCATTTTATATTATGAACAAACCAAAATAAGTAAAAACGTCATTTTATCATATGAAAAACAACAAATAATAATTAAGAATTTATCCATGTCTTTTCTTTTATTACTAATTTTACTTTATTAAATAGAATAGTTGTTAGTATTGGTTTGGATTTTGTCACTTCGATTTTGAATTTTCATAAATAAAAACAAAGAAAAAATTAAACTTAAGTTCTTAAAAAATAAAAGATGATTACAAAACTTGTTAAACATTTATAATGGTTGCTTTAATATTCAAATACGACTTATAATCCTTGAAAACCAAATTATATAGAGAAATACGACTTAAAATCTTTGAAAACTGAAATATAAGAATGTAATTTTCATGTAAAACTATTTACACTTTCATGTAAAATAATTTACACATTTATGTAAAACCATTGCACCTTCATGTAAACCGTATTTCACACTTGTAATGCGTTTTACTGAAGTTTTTACATAATAATTTGATGCATATACGCCTACAGTTATGAATACATGGAAGTTTTACATGATAATTCTTCTATATAAGCACTATAGTTATAAATAAAAGATAGTTTTACATGATAATTTGTTGCATATACGCCTATAGTTATGAAAATGATAGTTTTACATGATAATTTCCTACATATAGGCCTATAGTTATGAATAAAGGATAGTTTTTACATAATAATTTAATGCATATATGCCTATAGTTATGAATAAATGATAGTTTGTGTTGGGTCAAATTATTTTGACTAAGTGTTGAAATAATTTACCCGCTGATATTTTGATGATGAAATAATTTATAAGTTTCAATACAGGTGTATTGAGACAACATGTCTCTAGACTTGGATCTATATAATGAGGGCCATTAGACCGATCTTGATTTTCATTCGCATAGAATTAGACTCACAGTCTAACTCATCGGAGTTAGACGTGTAAGTCTAATAGACGTGTAAATTAGACGTGAGTCTAATAGAATTAGACGTACAGTCTAACTCATCGGAGTTAGACGTGTAAGTCTAATAGATGTGTAAAGAATTAGACGGATAGTCTAATGAATACACGGAATTAGACGTAAGTCTAATGGAATTAAACGTGAGTCTAATAGAATTAGACGTACAGTCTAACTCATCGGAGTTAGACGTGTAAGTCTAATAGATGTAAAAAATTAGACGGATAGTCTAATGAATACACGGAATTAGACGTAAGTATAATGGAATTAGACGTGAGTCTAATAGAATTAGACGTACAGTCTAACTCATCGGAGTTAGACGTGTAAGTCTAATAGATGTAAAGAATTAGACGGATGGTCTAATGAATGCACAGAATTAGACGCGTCAGTCTAACTCAGTGGAGTTAGACGTGACGGTCTAATGGTTATTATAATTAGACGGATTGTCTAATTAGTGAAAGTTAGACGTGAGTTTAACTCCTTCAGATTAGTCTGAGGTAGAACCGGAATTAGACGTGTCGATCTAATGGTTATTATAATTAGACGGGTTGTCTAATTAGTGAAAGTTAGACGTGAGTCTAACTCCTTCAGATTAGTCTGAGGTAGAACCGGAATTAGACGTGTCGGTCTAATGGTTATTATAATTAGACGGGTTGTCTAATTAGTGAAAGTTAGACGTGAGTCTAACTCCTTCAGATTAGTCTGAGGTAGAACCAGAATTAGACGTGTCGGTCTAATGGTTATTATAATTAGACGGGTTGTCTAATTAGTGAAAGTTAGACGTGAGTCTAACTCCTTCAGATTAGTCTGAGGTAGAACTGGAATTAGACGTGGCAGTCTAACTCAGTGGAGTTAGACGTGCCGGTCTAATGGTTATTATAATTAGACGGGTTGTCTAATTAGTGAAAGTTAGATGTGAGTCTAACTCCTTCAGATTAGTCTGAGGTAGAACCGGAATTAGACGTGGCAGTCTAACTCAGTGGAGTTAGACGTGCCGGTCTAATGGTTATTATAATTAGACGGGTTGTCTAATTAGTGAAAGTTAGACGTGAGTCTAACTCCTTCAGATTAGTCTAAGGTAGAACCGGAATTAGACGTGTAGTCTAACTTAGTGGAGTTAGACGTACCCGTCTAATGGTTATTGAAATTAGACGCGAGTCTAATTATATTAGACCAGGCGGTCTAATAGACGTTTTTCATTAGAAGGAGTTGACTTATTTCATTAGACTGATTTTCTCAAATCTGTCTAACTGAAATATGTCTAATGCTCTGTTCAAGTAGTACGCTTGAATCTAGCATTTCTCCTATCCATGTGTTATAGTTGTACCCTACTCCTGCTCCACTTTCCTGTGAAGATTAGTACAACAGCTATATGCATCCAATCAAGGAATGCCACGTAAGGGAATTTTCCTCACATTACCCGTTTTGCAGGTACATCTCTGATGGAACATTCGGCGCACTACCAGTTCGGTACAGCCACGATCCTTGTGCTCAAAACCTGCTGTGTACAATGGAGGCTTTCCAATGGAAGAGCTCCACGTATCATTCTTGAAGATTCGACCGTTAGCTCCTGCTTAGTATTTAATCAATCCTAAGAGCAACAGACGAAGCAGCGACTTTATCATTTTCAAGCCAATACAAACGAACAAGCATTCTTATTTTGCAGAGAGAGAGACTACTCAATCATCTTGCTTACTAAACTCATTCTGTGAAGCTTCTTTCTGATTGTACTGTGTGAATCGAGAGAGAGAGCTAGAATCAAAACACCATTAGCTGAGTGATATTCTTCATCTTGTAATTGAACAGAAAGTGTTATGTTCAATAGTGAGCTAAGTGTGTGTAAACTGTATTTGATTCTCATCATATAGTGAATCTTTCCAGTGGTTGGAAGAAGGGGTAACGTAGGAGAGTTTCTCCGAACATCCATAAACAAACTGTTGTGTTCTTCATTTTCTGTCATCTTCTCATATTTCATCTTGTGCTTCAAACCCAAGTAAACAATTCTGCCTTGAATATGTTTCAAGTGTTTACACAAGTTTGCGTAGAATAGAAAGAGATATTAATCCCTAACATGATTTCTATCAAACCGTTTTTCATAAGCTTTCATCATTAGCCAGACCCCGTCTCTATTGATAAAGCCGATCCTATCAGTTTGCATGATAATTTATTGCATATACGTCTATAGTTATGCATACAAGATAGTTTTACATGATAATTTGTTACATATACGCCTACAATTATCAATAAATGATAATTTACATGATAATTTGTTGCATATACGCATATAGTTATAATACAGGATAGTTTTACATGATAATTTGTTGCATATACGCCTATAGTTATGAATAAATGATAGTTTTACATGATAATTTGTTGCATATACACCTATAGTTATGAATAAATGAAAGTTTTCCATAATAATCTCTCTTATATACGACCTATATTTATAAATAAATGATAGTTTAACATTATAATTTGTTGCATATACGCCAATAGTTAAGAATAAATGATAGTTTTACATGATAATTTGGTGCATATATGCCTATAGTTATAAAAAAAAATGATGTTTATACATTATAATTTGTGGTATATATGCTTTTAGTTATGAATAAATGATAGTTTACCTAATAATTTATTGCATATATGCATATAGTTATGAATAAATGATAGTTTTACATTATACATTCTTCTATATACACCCTCTAGTTATGAATAAATGATAGGTTTACATGATATTTTTATGCATATACGTCTATAGTTATGAAAATATTATAGTTTTACATGATAATTTATTCAATTTACGCCTACACTAATGAATAAATGATAATTTTACATGTTAATTTGCTACATATACGTCTATAGTTATGCTAATTTCTTCTATATATGTCAATACATTCTCTTATTTGTTTGATATCATTTGTAAAGTTTTTAACTAAAATAATACATGAGGAGAAGTAAATTAAGAAAACTCTCCACATCAAGCAAGCACTCCACACCTTTGGACATACTATTAACAACAACTCATGAAGATTATATTAAGAATCTTCTTAAAAAAAGAAAGCTTTCATCAACTCCAATTTTTAAAACCCGAACCTCTCTAATGGCCTTCACAACCTTATTCAACATTTATTCTAAGAACAAAATGATGCATTAAGGTACATTGGATTTGGTTCCCTTCTTTCACTAGGAATATCTAAATGCCCAGTTCAATTCTACTGAAACATTATGAGCCTCTTCAACTCCAAAAGGAGAGCCATCATCCTAAATAGTGGAGAGGTGGTAGATATTGAAGAAGATGATGTTCAATGTGTATTGAACATCCCAAGAGGGAGAGTCGACTCTAATATCCGATTATGACATAGCTACGATACATAAATATGTCAAAAGAAGCGTTGCGAATTTTCTAGCTGACAACCTGTCATTGTTGAGCCAGAAGACAAACTTGAATTCCCCGATGATGGAATCACACATTAGACACATGGAAACTGATGTTTGATTGAGCTTCGGGAAAGTAGGGTTATGGAATTGAAATTTTATTAGTTGACCTAAAAGAAACATACAACACAATATCCATAAATCTTGAATATCTTGTTATAAACAATGAGGCCGAATACAAGGCAAGCCTCTCGAGTCTCAAATTAGCATATAAAAAAGGGGCAACTAAGTTAGAAATAATTGGTAACTCTAATTTGGTCATATCCCAAGTCAATGGCGCATGGCAAGTAAAAAGGGGAATTTTTAAACCCTATCATTCCCATCTAACCAAGCTTATGAACAAATTTGATCAAGTATCATTTGTTCATACCCAAAGAACCAAAACCTCTTTGCAGATTCCCTAGCTACTTTGGAAGCCGTGACTAAATTCCTGATGGAATTAAGGTCAAACCCCTCTAAATCCGACAAAAGCATATACCTTCTTTTGAAAAAGGAGCATTAACTTCCTATGAGAACGTTGTTAAACCCTGATATGATATCCTTCAAAAATGCATAAAGTACGGAGAATATTCATCCCACTTCCAAGCAATGGAAGAATGGGTATTACGCTAGTATTTCACTAATTATGCTTAGATTGCTAACAAACTTTATCGACGGTCTTTCAACGGTCAAAATATGTTCGGCATAGATAATCCGGAATTCAAAATGACCATGGAATAAGTACATGCATGAACATGCGGCCCAAACATGAATTGAATGGCCTTGGCCAATAAAATACTCTGACTATGATATTATTGGCAAAACCTAGAGCAAGAATGTGTGAGCTATGTAAGGAGTTGTCACCAATGCCAAATTTATGTTAACCTAACGCATACCCCGACCTCGCTCCTCTACAATATTTCATCTCTTTGGCTCTTTTCTACATAAGGCATTGATGCCATTAAAAAAATGTATCACAATGTTTCAAACGGACATGAGTTCATACTTGTAAACATAGACTACTTCACCAAATGGGCTGAAGTAGTCTCTTACAAAGTCCTGAAATCATCTCAAGTGACAGTTTATCCACACTAGCATCATCGTTAGGTATGGAGTCCTTCACGTCCTGATTTCAAACAATTGCCAACACTTTCAATGAAAAGTTTTACAGTTGCTCGACAAATTCAAAATCGAGCATCATAAGTCATCGTCCTATAGACCTCAAACCAATGGTGTGGTTGAAGCGACAAACAAGAACGAGATTAAGATCATCTAAAAGATGACCAACATGTACAAGGATTGGCAAGAGAAACTACCATACGCCTTATGGGGATATCGTACAACCATTCGAACTTCAACGAACGAAACTCTCTACTCACTGGTTTACGATATGGACGCCGTACAACCTATCGAAATCGAGATCCCAACTCTAAGAGTACTCTTAAAAAACCATGTTATTGAAGAAGACTAACTCAAATCTCAATATAGATCAAACAAGACCTTATGATTTGATTGAGGAAAATAGTTTCCAAAACCTTCTTTAACCTTTCTTGAACAACTCTGTCTTTATATTCTTGACCTTCACCTCTCTCATTTCTTTTCAAACATATGATCTCAAGACTAAAGCTCTTATGTATGGGAGTTCACATTTCTTTATGACAGTTTTATTTTTTTAGTTTTTGTGAAACACATGCATATTCTCAATATAATTTTCTGATGTTTGGGCTAATTAACACTACAAGAAAATAAGGCATTTGCGAAATTTCCGACGAATATAGAATTAGTGACATATTTTCCATTTATATTATAAACGTCGGTATTTCGAAATTTTCCGTTATCTCATTGAAACTTTTCATAGAAATATCCGTAAGAAACTAATATATTTCTTTTAAATTATATTTTATATTTAAATTTTGTTTTTTCCTAATTATTTTTTATAATACCTTACATATTTAAAAACAACCTAATCGAAACCTAATCGAATATCAATAAAAGACTATCTCAATTATATAAATTAAATTTTAATAATAATAATTAAAAAACAACTAACTATTTCTTAATTATTAAGTTTAAATATACAACCAAATTAGAGATTTCACTTTTTTCCCTTTATTAGAGAGATTTCACTTTTTTCCCTTTAAATTTCACTCAAACTGGTGCCCTTTTGTCCTTGCCATCTCTAATCTACAACCAAATTATTTGTTTGTTAGTTTATAAAATAAATGCATAAAAAGACATTCACAAGTCAATACATATCAAGAAAATTTAGAGAAGTAACAACTTACAATGAATTTCGATAGATCCGATAAAGCAAGTAAGACATCCAAGAATAGAAGGCAAATATGAATGACAGTTGACTACAATGAAAAATTTAGGGTATAAGCAAGTGAACTAACACATAATTACACAACCATAATCAATAACTTAAATTTTATTTTTTATACTAGACCTTTTTCCCCTAGCTACGTACGCTATCACAACATCCCACTGTTATGACTCACTTCAATTAAGGTGTTCCTAATTGGAGCCAAACATAAGACATCGGTCTCTTAGTTCAATACTCTTACCACTTGAGACATATATATGTTGGTCTGGCCTAATAATTTAGACCTCCATCAAATTCACAATATAGATAATAAAAGACATGATAAATAGTTATATAATTTATACTACTATTTTCAAAGTAAATATTAAACAATAGAATAACCATCTAAAGGGCCTTGTTTGATAAAAGGTTATTCCATATCATCCAAATCATCAACTAAAATATCATTCTAAAAAATCACCTACACTTCAAAGGGATTATTGGACAATACGCACAAAATAAATAAGCAATTACTTTGTTGAAGAGAAGCTTAGACCTAAAAGTTTGATGTCAAAATCAAAGCTATAAACAACAGAAAAAATGACTCATTTAATTTGATGAATTTAAGTTTGCTAGCATTCAAAAAAAGACCAAAGAAAAATTCCCCATAAAATGAGTGTTCATATTACCTTGCCATCATATTCTTTATTGAGTAAAACTTCAAGGGCTATATATGTAGGTGTCCCAACAGTCAACTTTGGTTGAGAATGTAATACATAATTCTGAAATTAAAACTCGAATCAGATGATTTGCTCTAGTTTTAGAACTGATATATCTAGTCGATGATTGTAATTGTTAGAGAATTCAATTCAGAAATACATTTCACAGTTTTCATCCTCTTCTTCTCTAATTCTACAGCCTAATCATACCTTAGAATACCCAAAATCACATATCAGCCTAATCATACCTTAGAATACCCAAAATCACATATCTTCAGTCGTGGAGCAGTACTTCCATCCAATAATTTGTTCTCCAATTTCAAATCACAGTGGCATAATTGCTTCATAATCATACATGAAAGAAGTATCAACAACTCTAAATCTAAATCTAAATCTAGGTTAAATAGTAAGTTCAAGAATACCATTGAATGACAGTAATTGACTCCTGATATCAGTTGTTGGAAGAAGAAATATTCCTGTAATTTACAGGAATAAATCCATTAAAGATATAACAGAGCAC
Organism: Impatiens glandulifera; assembly: GCF_907164915.1. Lineage (NCBI taxonomy): Eukaryota > Viridiplantae > Streptophyta > Magnoliopsida > Ericales > Balsaminaceae > Impatiens > Impatiens glandulifera. The sequence goes on along the minus strand of NC_061862.1, from coordinate 55,188,539 downwards.
AAGAAAAGAAAGGTATTACAATTTGATAAGAAAGAAAGAAAATCGTCTATGGATCGTCTTCTTTCTTCAGCAAAAGTTGATTCAACACATCGACATATTCAGCGAATTTCCCTGAATGAAATGACAAAATATCATCATTCATTAACGACGCTCTTTCATATAAATCTTCTTCAACGTCTTCCGAATAGCCGCCATCTCACCTTTGTGTCCTTCGAATCCATAACAGATCGAACGGTCGATGCTCAAATTCAGCAACGATATACCTAGTAACAATTTTTAAGCTAAATTTGAAATGGCTGGCATATGAACCCTAATGTTACAGAGATGTAACAGTATGAACCATTCAGATTATATACGATTATACAATTAAATTAATGACGACTGAAATAACACAAATATTTTTTCAAATTTCCTCGAAAAATCCGTCAGAAAATCGAAAATAATAAATTCGTCATAAAATCTGTAGTAAAATATCCGTAGAAAATATTGAATTCGTCGGAAAATCCGTAGGAAAACATCTGTAGATTTTGTGGCCTATCTTTAATTTCTATAAAACGTCTCTAATTTTTCTTAATAATTTTTTTTAAGTTTTTTCTTTTTTTTATTGATTGTTTTTTTACGTTTATAAATTTAGTCTCAAATTTTATGGGAATAATTGTCGGAAAATTATTGTGAATTCGAGGCTAAATTTTTTAATTTTTTTTCTACGTTTTTTTTCTTCTATAATTGATTTTTGTGACGTTTATGAATTTCGTCTCAAATTTTGTAGGTAAAAGCGTCGAAATTCTGACGGCTCACAAACGTCGGTAAATTTGGTCACAAATTCAATTTTTTTTAGTGTGCAGTTTATTGTGACATGATTAGTAGAGTGCTAAAGGAAAATGAAACGAAATACTTTGAAGGCATAAATTGAGTTAATTATTAAAAGAAAAAGAAAAACATTGGTTTAAATTTTGAGGAGCTTCCAAATTATATAAAATAAAATATATGATGAAATAGTGGAGAAAAACCAAGTCTCTAAAATCTACTAGGTAAAAACATCTTAATTGATTAATCTAAATTATGTTCTTTGTTTCTCCACTCTCCATTAGATTTTCAATTTGGAAGTTTTCTCACAAATCAATCTAATTTTATTTTCTGTCCTTTTAATCATTAACACACCATGATATTCACATTGCTACGCCTCTTTGGATTATCTCATTTTCATATGAATTTCATATTTCAATATATCTTGAAATTAAATCTCACAACAAATTATATATACATAAAAGATTTATCCACTTATGTTTCTTAAAGAGGAAATATGTGAGCATTGAATACGTAACAATTGTAAAAATGAGCTAGTGATGCTCTTAAAATGTATGTTTTGTATTGGTTTTTTTTGTTTGATTCAAGAGTTATTTTCATTTTATTCTCAAGAATGTTCCATAATATTCCAAGTTATAATAACTAAATTGAATATCTTGATTAAGTTTAAATGGTGAGTACCTGGGAAATTTGAGGAAATGACTTCAAAGATTGGCTTATTTGAGGTGGTGACAAAACATAAATTAAATTGCGTTCGTGGTCTTTTATTTTATTTTTACGAAATTGCCCTTTTCGCGAAGTGAATTAGGTTTTTATATAAATACTCAAATTTTTTCATTTCATTTATTTCTTTTCTCTCTCTTCTCTATCTTCTAAATCTGCTCTTGTTCAACGGCGGCGACGAAGGCTACGACGACGGCGACTACGGCTAGGACGACGTAGGAAAACATCAAAGATAATAAAACTCTAACACCCTAACCCTGAATAGATGTTCACCATATTGTTCTTATTTCTATTATCTTCATTTCAAACGATTTATGTTGTTCTTAATCAAACCCTAGCCCTAAATCAATTTAATCTGTTTTTATTGTCATATTGGTTCATATTGGTTCATAATTGTGTTCATCTTATTATTCATATTTGTCGATGATGATATTTGCAGATCATATGGGTTCCGTTTCAGGGAAGATTCACTTCGCGTTTTATTAAGTACTTCGCGTTTCGCAAATGCACATCGCGTTACGCGAAACGGCACACGAAGCAGCACGATCGTCACACGAAGGCACATCGTGTTACGCGAAGCGGAATGGTCGACACGCAAAACGGCATGGTCGGCACACGAAACGGCATGGTCGGCACACGAAACGGCACAGTCGACACGCGAAACGACACGATCGTCACGCGAAGGCACATCGCGTTACGCGAAGCGGCACAGAGTTGTACTTAGATTTGTGTAAAACACCAAATTCGATTCTTATTGTTTTTTCAGCTAAATGAAGAATGATTTTCTTTGTTTTGTTTGATTAAAGAATTTGTCATATGCTCATATTCAGGCCTATTTGTCTGTCTTGCTTTATCAGTTAAGTTCTTAACTATGGTTGAAACTTTTACTAATGTTTACTTAGTATTTAAGGGTTTTAATTTGAATAGGTTTAGGATTATGCTGAATATTATGAACAAACATTGTATCCTCAACTCTATCAATCTTTTATCTACTATGTTTCGTCTCAGTCTATAGGTGTAAATCTTAATCGATTTGAGATTAATTTCAAATAAACTCATTTAAAAATCTATAACTTATATAGTAACTAAGGTTATTTGAAAATAAAAAGGCCTTATAAATTGCTCAAAAAATAATTGTCACAAATAACTAAATTTTAGATAATCCAACAATTAGATAATCATGCACTAAAACTAGTGAAAAAGATACAATAGATTTATTATTAATCACCTTAAACAGTTGTCTTTCTAGGCAATCTTACAACATCTCAAGATGCAAAGAACATTAAACAACGAAAATAGCCAACAAAATCCGAGTCAGAAGGTAAAACAAAACGCTCAAGGGATGACCCTTCGCGTGACCATCGTGCCGCTACGCGTAATGCGATGTGCCTTCGCGTGACGCGATGCCGCTTCGCGTGCCGACCGTGCTATTTCGCGTGCCGACCGTGCCGCTTCACGTAACGCGATGTGCCTTCGCGTAACGCAATGTGCATTCGCAAAACGCGTGGTGAATCTTCCCTGAAACGGAATCCATATGATCTGCAAATATCATCATCGACAAATATGAACCAATATGAACCAATATGAACAATAAGAACAGTTTAAATTGATTTAGGGTTAGGGTTTGATTAAGAATAACATAAATCGTTTGAAATGAAGATAATAGAAATAAGAAAACAATATGATGAACATCGATTCAGGGTTAGGTGTTGGGGTTTTCTTATCTTTGATGTTTTCCTACGTCGCCCTAGCCGTAGCCTTCGTCGCCGTCGTCAAACAAGAACAGATAGAGAAGAGAGAGAAAGGAAATGAATGAAATGAAAAAAAAAATTAGTATTTATATAAAACTTAATCCACTTCGCGAAACGCTAAGTCCCTTAGCGTTTCGCGAAAAGAGCAATTTCGTCAAAAATAAAATAAAAGACCACGAACGCAATTTAATTTATGTTTTGTCACCCCTCAAATAAGTCAATCTTTGAGGTCATTTCCTCAAACTTCCGGAGTTCCTTTTTATATTTGTAATAGTTAATATTTTATATATAGATTGTACGATACATTATTTATTTTAACATTTTTTTTTTATAAATTATCAATAATAAATAATTTATTATTCAATTATGTATTTATAATTTTTTTAATCAATTAACTTAAATTTGTTTTAATTTAATTTTAAATATTAATAAATTTATTAAATCAATTAAAATATAAATTAAATAATAGATAATTAGAAGAAAAAATATCATTAATTAATAAAATTATTTGTTGCATAAATGTAAACATTTTATTATTGTTAAAAAATTACATCCATATATTTAAATTAAAATATAAATTTGTATTATTATAATAATTTATATAACTATTCATATATATAATTAGTTAATGATTAAATAAGTTATATGAAAAAAATGTAAATAATCATAAAAAATGATTAAAAAAAGAAATAAAAAGAAAAACAAATGAGACTTAACATGTTTTATATATTCAATTATATTTTTTAATTTATTTATTTTTGTCTTATATAATATTATAAGTTAAATATTTAAATAATTATGTTTTTTAATTATTCGAATAAAATATATTAATATGCATTATAAAATAGTTATTTTGTATGATGAATGAGTATCCAGTTTAAAATTTTGAATTCGATGATCAATAAAATAGATTTAATATGTGCGTTCAGGTACGAGGAGAAACATAAATAATTTCGAATACATTTAATATAAGTAAGTTTAACTGAAAATTATTTTTAATTTTTAAGTTTACTTGATATGTATAATAATTTTATATTTTTTATATTTAATTTAATATTTATATCAATATAATAAAAAAATATATTAAGAATATTAAATTTTATAAAACTAAAAAAAGGTCAAACCAGTTAAAATAAAAAAAAATGTATAAATTGTTTTTTATAATTCATTATAATAAAAAATCTTGATATTTTTTAAAATATATAATTTTTTTTATAAATATTTTAGAAAACGTTTATGAATTTGAACATTGTTCTAATATTTTTTATATATAAAACTAAATAACTTGTTATATAATTTTGTTTAATAAAATTATTATCAAAATTCACTTATATAAAAAAAATTTATATAATAAACAAATATTTAATAAAAAAGTTAGCAACAATAATACTTTATTATAAATTAAATTTTATGGAAATATTTTAACAATATATAAATTTATAGTTTATATTTAATTATTATTATATGATTTAAAAAAATTCAATATTTGTCTCTAAAATAAATATTATGATTTTAAAAAAAAAATAAACATAATAACTTTTATTGAATTGAATATTAAATAATATTATAATACTTAGATTATGATTAAAATAATATTTTTATATTAAAAAAACATAAAAATAAAATCAAAATTAAACAAATTCCCTCAAATAATAATAATAATAATAATAATAATAAAAATTACAAACTAATACAAACATTTTTTTTTTTTGGAGAGTTTAGCTAGGCTGACAGATGTTTCCAAACAAAAATGGTTAAGGTGTTGGATAAAATTAAAAATATAAAGTTTAATCTTAAATTTTGTAGATTCTGAATTGGAAATATAATTAGAATTAAAATTAAATTTAATATAACTTAATTTTATAATTCTCAATTCTATTCCTTTTAAGTTAAAATTATATTCTTAATTATATTTTTATATTATTTAAAAAAAACTTATTATTTTATTATTTAAAACATGATTAAATTTTTAATCAATAACTTTTTCTTGAGTTTAAGATGTTAAAATATGAAATTGATGTCATTTTTTTTTAAGTAAGTTAATCTTTATATATATATATATATATAAATTAATTATATTAATTTAAGAAATTAATATTTTGAATGATTTTTTTTTTTAAATTTAAAAATTTAAAATTTATATATTTTATTTTTTAAATCTATAAAGTTAAAATGTTAAACTGATGATATTTTGTTTTAGACCATCTCCAACCCACCCACAAACCCAAACCCATTTTGCGTTTTTCCTCTCTAATTTAGACCATCTTCAATCGAAAACTCATTTTCAAACTCATTTTGGTGTAAATATCACATCAAACAATAATTCTTCTCCTACCGAAAAACTCATTCTCAAACCCAAAAGAATATTCTTTCTTACATCAATTTTTATAACTTTTTAATATCACCCATATACTTTACAAACTTATAAATTACACCACAATATTATAATATCATCCAAATATTTTAAACTTAAATATAAATTAATTATAAAAATTTATTAAAAATATTATATATATATATATATTAAAGTAATTTTATTTTTTAATATTATTATAATTTTTTTAATATTATTATAAATTTATGTTATATAAAAAATATTATATAAATGAATTAAATTAATAATTATATAAATAAGTTTAATATAAAATATAGGATAAAAATAAAAATATAAACAAATAAAACATATAAATAAATAAAACATATAAATAAATTAAAATATAAATATCTTATATAAATTAATTATATAAATAAGTTTAATATATAAAATTAATAAAATAAAAATTAAAGGGTTAAAATGTAAAAGAAAAAAAATTATGCATTTGCTACAGTAGCAACACAAATATAGGTGCTTTGAAGAGAGAATTTGGAATATCCCAAATTGGGTTTGCGTTTGGCGTACAATAGGAGCTGCTAATCCCATTTTGGGTATCATTTTGCAGCTCCATTTCTATTAGAGCATCTCCAATGGAGCTGCAAAATGAAATCCAAAATGGGATCAGTAGCTCCAATAGTACTCCAAACGGAAACCAAAAATGGGATATCCCATACTCCCTCTCTAAATACTGCATATATGCGTTGCTACTGTAGCAGATCGCATATATTTTTTTTCTTTTACTTTTTAGCCCTTAAACTTTTATTTCATCAATTTTATATATTAAACTTATTTATATAATTAATTTATATATTTTATTTATATTTTAATTTATTTATATTTTAATTTGTTTATATGTTTTATTTATTTATATTTTATTTTTATCTTATATTTTATATTAAGTTTATTTATATAATTATTAATTTAATTTATATAATATTTTTTATATAACATAAATTTATAATATAATTTAAAAAAGTTATAATAATATTAAAAAAAAATACTTTAATATATATAATAAATTTTTATAATTAATTTATATTTAAGTTTAAAATATTTGGATGATATTATAATTTTTTAGTGTAATTTATAAGTTTGTAAAAGATATGAGTGATATTAAAAAGTTATAAAAGTTGATGTAAGAAAGAATATTATAAGAATATTCTTTTGAGTTTGAGAATGGGTTTTTCGGTTGAAGTAGAATTACTGTTTGATGTAATATTTACACCAAAATGAGTTTGAAAATGGGTTTTTCGGTTGGAGATGGTCTTAGAGTTGCTCTAAGACCATCTTCAACCAACAAACTCATTTTTAAACCCAAAATACAGTAAACGTCACATCAAATAGTAATTCATCTCCAACTAAAACTCATTTCCAAACTCAAAAGAATATTATTAAAATATTTCTTTTATACACTAACTTTTTAACATTATTAATATTATCTATATATTTATTAACTTTATATAATTAACCCCAATATTTTTCCATTCATTTAATAATATTAAAATAAAATTAAGTATATACAATAATTCGTAAACAACAAAATAATTCAATAATACATTTAAATAAACAAACATATTATATTAAAACAAATATTAAGTATTTTCTATGTTTATTTGTATCATTTATAATTAGAAATTTATAATTTATAAAATTTATGTTATCAAATATAACGTAAAAATATAAAATAAATTATTAAATAAATTTAATAAAATTTCAATTATAATAAATTTAATAATTTAATTACACATTTAAAAAATATTATAATTTTCTATCTTAAAAATAAAAAAATAAAAAAAAATATAAGTTTAAGGATTAATTTATATGAATAAAATTAAAAATATTAAAAAAAATAAGTGTAAGAGCCATTTTTGAAAAATTGTCGGTGTAAATGAATAGTGATACTACATATATGGGTATTTTTTTTTGGAGAGAGAGTGAATTCCTATTATGGGATTCCATTTGTCGTCCAGTTTGAGCAGAATTTGCGTTTGCGTTTTAATTTGACGTCCGGTTGGAAATGGCCTAACCCAAACTTAAAATGGTGAAAACGTCATTTTTTTTTTCACCCAAATATCCATATTTGGGTATTACTAATCACAAACGCATTGTTTTTCAAAACTATAAATAAGTCTTTTTAACTTTTGATATATGGATAAATATTTGTTTAAATTGCATTTATTTTACTTAGGATGTTTAATGTAAAAAATTATTTTATATATTCAATTTTGTTATATATAATTTATTTTAAATTTTTATATTATATTTTGTATCTTAAATTTTATAAAATTTAAATTTTAAATTTTAAAATTTATTATTTTGTTGTGTATGAATTATTAATATATAATTAATTTTATTAAATAAATAAAAAAATATTGGGATTAAATATGTAAATTTGATAAATATATATATAATATTAATAAGATTAAAAAATTAGTGTAAGAAATGAATATTCTAAAAATATATTTTTGAGTTTGGAAATGGATTTTTGGGTTAGAGATAATTACTGTTTGAAGTAAGAATGACAATTTGAAACCGCCCCGCGAAAAACGAACTGAATTTTCTCGTTTGGGATGGTTTTTTCCCCGAAACCGAACTAGGATGGAGCGGGGAAGGTATTTGTGTCCCCCGCCCCAACCCGTCCTGATTTTACCCCGATTCTGCCCCGAACACCATAAATATAATTAAATATATTAAATCACCAATATATTTATTTATTAATTATATTTTATAAGTAATAAGGTTATTTCTTTATAATAATATAAAATTTTAATATATTATAATATATATTATATAAAAAAATTGTTTATATAATTTAATGTATAATTTTTATTTATTTAAAAAAATACTAATTACTAACGGTGCCCCGCGAGATTTTCCGAAACTGAAAAAAAACCGAATGGGGCGGGAATGGTATTAAAAAAAATCCCCGAAATTAAAATAGAGCGGAAATGATAAATACATTCCCCGCCTCGAACCGCTCCATTATCATCCCTAGTTTGAAGTGACATTTACTGTATTTTGGGTTTTTAAATAAGTTTGTGGGTTAGAAATTGTCTTAATAAAAATTGGAACTTAAAAAAAATTAACCTTTAGACTATTTTAATTAATTATATCAAATCAATATTTTAATAAAATAGATAATATATATTAAAATTATTTTTATTATATATTTTTTTATAAACATAATAATTGACTAATTCTAATTAAATTTGGAATTAGAATTTTAATGTCAATTTTAATTTATTCCTTTAAAACTATTTTTTATTGAATTCAGAATCATGTGAATGTTTCAGACCAATTTCAATGTTTTTTTCATTAACATAATATACCATAACACTAAATTTAAAACTTATTTAATAAAATATAAAAATAAAATATTAAATATTTTTCTAAACTTTTTTTTCTCACTTAGGGCTAGTTTGATTGAGCTTATTCTTAGCTTATTGACGTAAACTTATTCGGCTTATTCTCACGTTTGATATTATCTTAACTTATTTAATCGTTAAGCTTGGGTATGTTTGATTCCGCTTATAAGCTCAACTTATTTATTTTTTTATATTTATAATATTATTTAATAATTAATATTATATATATAATGTTATATATATTTATTAATTTAATTTTAAATATTAATAGATAATTTAAATTAAAAAAAATAATATACATTTCAAAATAAATTATATTAATATATTAATTTTTATAAGTTTTTTTGGTTAATATATAATTTTAAATATTAATAAATGAATTAAATTAAAAAATAATATATTCTAAAATAAATTATTTGAATAAAAAAAATAATTTATTATTATATATATTTTTCATATTTACATACTCTCCTGATCTTAATGTAATTTTTCAATTATTCATTTTTGAGCTCTTTCACCATTTTAATTTTAATTTGATACTTTTGAATAATTAAGGCTATTTTAATTTCTAAATTTATAATTATAAATAAAAATAATAATAATATATTTATATTTTATATTTTAATTAATCATTTTATATATTAAGCTACATATATTATAAATAATAAATAAAAATATATTTAAATGTATGTTATTTTTATTATAATAATTTTATATAAATATATAAAAATATTATAAATATATGAAATAGATGAGAGATTAAATAAAATGATTAAAGAGATATTAAATTGATGAGAGAGAATGAATAAAATGATTAGAAATAAATGAAATAGATGAGAGAGAATAAATAAAAAAATATTTAAAATTGATGAGAGGGAAAACGCTGAGATTATAAAATGAGTTTATAATTTTAAATGCTAAGGAGGGAGGTAGATAGAAAATTGAGTTTAAAAGTAAAAGTGTGTTTGATTATAATTTTTTGCATGAACTTATTACGCAAAGTTACTGTAGAAGCTTATTACGCAAATACTCATATTCAACTTATAAACGCTAAATCAAACAAGCCTTTAGTATGTGTTGTTTTTAGGTTTTTTTGTTTTGTTTTTCACTTACATATTCTGTTATTAATTATGATAAATTTTGTTACGTAAATATTTGGTTGAATTTATTTTAAAATGTACTATTTTGTGGCACTAATAAAATGAAATTTTAAAATTGTTTTTTAATGTTAAATAAATCGAATAGACATATAGTTGGTTTTGATAGGTGATAGAGTACAATAATTACTCTGCAAGCAACATGTGACTGGTGAGAAGAGACTTGACATTGTAGATTATAGGCTAGCAGTAAAAAAAAAAATTATATCTTGTTTGATTCAGTTTGTTCTATTATATTTTATTACTGATTGCATTTGAACGAATAATCTATAAATCAATAAATAATTAAGGCTAGTGAGTTAATTATTTGCTAATCATTTGAGATGATCATATATAACTTATTTATTTATATATTTATATCTCTAAGTGTCTTTAATTAGCAATTTCTTTCTCTAAACTTTTTTATATTGGACTCTTATTTGATCCGTACTGTTTGGTTAATTATAAGAGCTTGTTTGAATTTTTTTATTTTCTTTATAGGTTTGGAAAATAACATTTTGTTTAATAGAAATGGTAAAAAAATAGGTTTTTAATTTTTTTTTTTCAATTATACCATCCTCTCTTTTATATATATATATATATATATATATATATATATATATATATATATATATATATATATATATATATATAATTAATAATAATTTTTAAATGAAAAAATTTAATTTACATTAAATTAAATTAAAATTTAAAATATAATAAAATAAATAATAAAAAAATTACTGTTAATACTAATTTTTTAAATCACTATCATTTTATATTATGTATATATTTTTATAATATAATTACCAAAAATAATCATTACATTCTCAAAATCATCACCCATCAATCAATTTTTCTCTCTATTGATTTTTTTTAAAATCCATAACCGAACAAGGCCTAGGTTATAATTTTATTTTTATTTTAAATTTATTTTTATTTAATATATTTTTTTAAATGAAATAAGTTATTAATTTGTTTTATACAAAAATAATTTAAATTTTATAATATAATTAAATAAATATAAGAGATAAGGTATATTTATAAATTAATTAATATTTATTAGTTAAATATATTAATTTTATTTTTTAATATAATACACAATGCCTGCTAAGAAGATTTTTATTTATTTTTTTAAACAATGAATTTTGTTATTTTTTGAATTAATTCCAGAGGATTGTTTGATTTGATTGGTCATAATGTATCCGTTTTCGATTTCTATAAAAAATAATTACTTATTATTAATAATTAATAATAATAATACTTTATTCATTAAAAAAATATTAAAATATTATTTATTAAAAAAATGATAGCTCTTAGACCTTGTTAATGTTATTGTTTTTTGTATGGACCATCTAAATACACAAATTTAAAATGAAACAAGCAAATCAAAAAGATAAAAAAAAAATAATGAATAATAATTGATGATTTGAGAAATTAATATTTTTTTGATAAAAGAATTTAAAAAGTGTTAATTTATATAAATAATAATTTAAAATAAAATATTTTGATAAATGAATTAAATGATTTTATTAATGAGAAAATAGTGAATTAATGTTTGATTTGTATAAAGTTATTTAAAAAAACCATATCAAACAAGGCCTTACATGTCTTTTATGAATTAAATTATCACTTAACATATTTTTGTTCTTTTCTCTTTTTTTTATTATTATAAATTATTATTTCTTAATTGAAAATGTTTTATAACACTAATAAAAACAAATATATTTAAGTTTAAAAAAATATTAAAAAATATAAAATTAAATAATAAACCAATATCAAATAATTTGAAAAGTTGTTGGATTTGAGAGGTCATGTAATACAGTACAATAATTACTCTGTGGTCTGTATGCTTGTGGCTTTTCAATGGCTAGCTGTAAAATAAAGTAAAAAAAAATGTTATTTCAATCACGTCTTTATATCCAAATACCCACTTTTGCTTTTTCAATTTTCGATATTAATAATAATAATTATAAATGTGACAAAATATTCATTTTTAAATAAATTAATAACTTATTATATAATTATTATTTAAAGTATTTAATAATTTAATTTTTCAATTTTTATTATCTAAAATAAAATTGAGCCTGTTTATTCATGATATAATTTATGTTTTAATGTATTCTATATGGTTTTGTTTGGATTAATGTTTTTTAAAAAATTTAGAGAGAAAAAAGTAATGAATGGTGATGATTTTGTGGAGGTAATGATTATTTTTGTTAAAAAAACTTAAATGATATTGATATATATGAATAAAATAAAAAATAATAATTTAAAATAAAGCATATTTTAGTATTTTAGGGCTTGTTCGGATTGTAAAAAAACTTAGGCCTTGTTATCTTTTAGTTTTTAAAAAATCCATTTAAAATCAATTTTCTAATCAATCACTTCTTAACAATCACATCACTCATTTCATTAACTAAAATACTAAAATACCATTTATTTTAAATTATTATTTTTTATTTTATTCATATATATCAATACTATTTAAGTTTTTTTTATCAAAAATAATCATTACCTTCTAAAAATTATCATAAATCATTACTTTTTTCCTTATCTAGGTTTTTTCAAAAACTCCAATTCGAATAAGGCCTTAGAGAAGGAAAATAATAATGATCGGTGTTGATTTTAAGAAAGTGATGATTATTTTTTGATAAAAAGACCTTATACATATATGAATAAGATAAAAAGTAATAATAATTTAAAATGAAATGTATTTTAATATTTTAGTTAATGAAATTAATGATGTTATTATTAAAAAGTAATTGATTGAAAATTTTCAAATTATTTAAATAACTTGACACTTTACATAATTAATAAAAACAAATTATTTAGGTAATCAAAATTAAAAAAAAAATACTTTTTTGGTGGAATTTATTCACTCTATATAAAAGTTCTTCTCACAAATTGTTTATTTTCATTTTGTGGTCTCACGATTGATTCTTCCAGTTTCAGTTGAAGTGGATCGTTCTCGTTGATGGTTGAGGGGTAGTGTTCTAAGAATGTTGTTATTAGAAGATTATTTTATAGTTTAGGCCTTGTTTGGTTGTGGATTTTTTAAAAAACTAAGAGAGAAAGAATGGATGATGAGTGATGATTTTGAAAAATTAATGATTATTTTAGTAAAAACACTTAAAAGAGTATTGATATATATAAATAAAATAAAAAATAATAATTTAAAATAGAGGGTACTTTTGTATTTTGGTTAATAATATGAGTAATGTGATTGATAAGAAATAATTGATTGGAAAATGGATTTTGTATGGGTTTTTTAAATAACCCAAAGAGAACAATGCCTTATTTAACTTATATTGTGATTATTGTTTGTTGGGCAGTCAAACCGAACCAATTCCTGTCTTACCCATCTTTCAAACAATTTTTTCCAAACTACCTACCTTTTCATTCACTTTCCCAAATTATCCACATTTCTCTCTCTAAATCATTAATTTTTAATTACACATTTCCACACTAATCCACTAACTACTCTATTTTATAAATATAAATATATATAATTAAATTAATAATACATTTATTAAATAAAATATATTACATTAAAATTAAAATAATATATATATATATATATATAACATATAATTTAAATAAATATTATACAATAAAATAAAATACATTACATAAACTTCTAATATTAAAATAACACACATATTTTATTTTTACTTAATTTTATAACTATAATATATATAATTAATATTAAATATTATAAATTAAATAATTCAAATAAATATTATAAACTAAAATAAAATATTATACACTAAATAAAATACATTACATAAATTTTAATATTATATATTAAAATAAAATATATTATATTATATAAATATTTAAAATAATACATATATTATATAAATATAAAATAAGACTTATATTTTATGTAAATGTGTAAAATATTATAAATATTTTAAAATTTATATAATTTATTTTATTTTAAAAAATTTTAAATTGATTACTTTTATAAATATTTTAAAGTTTAGTTAATTTATTTTATTTTATTTTAGGTTTATGTTATATATTTTATTTTAGTTTATAATATTTATTTTAATTATTTAATTTAATATATTTAGTTTTAATTATATATATTATATTTATAAAATCAAGTAATATGTATTATTTTAATATTTATGTAATATATGTGTTATTTTAATATTTATATAATATAATATATTTTATTTTGATATATAATATTAAAGGTGTACGTAATATATTTTATTTTAGTTTATAATATTATTTTAAATTATTTAATTTATAATATTTATTTTTAATTATATATTATATTTATAAAATTAAGTAAAAATAATATATATATATATATTATTTTAATATTAATGTAATATATTTTGTATAATATATGTATTATTAATTTTAATTATATATATTTATAAAATAGAGTAATTAGTGGATTAGTGTAGAAAATGTGTAATTAAAAAGATAATTAATGATTTAGAAAGAGAAAGGTGAGTAGTTTGAAAAAATGACTGAAAAAGTGGGTAGTTTGGGAAAAGTTGTTTAAAAAGTGAGTAAAACAGGAATTGGTTCAGTCAAACCAATGCATTTGTTGATTGGAATAATTTGTTCATTAATTTTATTTTGTATAAAAAAAAAAAAAACATATATATATATATATATATATATTCTTTTAATAAAAAAATTAAAAAATTATGATATATAATAATAAAATAATAATTTTTTAAAATTAAATTAAAAGAGATAATATTTTAAATAATAAAATAATATTTAATTACATTCAGATAGAATATCTATAAATCTGAACAAAAGAAAATCATCATCATTTGGTAAGCAAACAGAAGAAGACCTTCTTCGTCTCTCTCATTTCTCTTCCAACAGAAGAAGACTAACATTCATTTCATCGTTCGTCTTCTTGTTTGAAAAGCTTTAGTTTTTTTTTTCTTGATCAATCTGTAAAACACGAATTATTTTTGGTAAACCCTATTTCACACCTATTTAGGGTTCCAAGTTTTTGGAAACTTGTTCTCAATGGAAGTAGATATTTTTGGATGGATAGTGAAGTTTCTTCTCCCAATAAATATCAAAGATAAAACTTTGGAGGAGCTTCTTGATCTCGTTCTCCTTGTAAACGACTTAAATTTAGAAGGTCATGCTTATTCGAGCTATGGTGTCGGAGATATCCAAATTTGCCGACGCGACTTTCTAGAAAATGTTGGAGCTGATGGAACAACTGGCGGATTTAAATTACCAGTCTGGTTTGTCGCCTTCTTTTGTTTTTCAAACTGCCTATTGCGATATGGCTATGAATGTCACTGTCAATCTGCAAGTGAGGAGAAATATATTGAATTCGTCAATATATAGGAATGGAAAGATGTAATGGAGGCATCTGTATTGGACGGTACCTGCAGTCTTCTTTGTGAAGATGATCTATTGAATATATTAAGAGGTAGTAATTATTAGCCTATTAATGTATGTTTTATCAAATCAATCATTGTTATAGATTAAAATACATTTAGTTTTTTTTTTTTTTTTTTTTTTGTATATTATTTGACAAGCCCAACAATGATGATGAGAAGTCATGTTGTGTGAATGTTATTTAATTTAAAAAAAACAAATTATTATTTGATTGTGTATTTATATTACCTATTTAAATTATTATTATTATTTTAATGTAAAAAACTTGCACTGTCATCATTTTAATTTAATTTTTTTTTTTTGTTAAATGTGTTTAATAAATCTAATAGTTTATTATTTTGTTCAGTATATTTGATAGGATATTGAAGATTCGTTCGGATTAAGTTTTTTTAAATAAACTGGAAAGAAAAAAAAATAATTGTTTTGAATAAATAAAAAATTTAAAAAAAAATTAAAATAATATTAATTTATAATAATAAAATAATGTACTCAAATCTCATTAAAATTTTATTGGAAGTTGTCACTTACTATTGTGTGTGTGTGTGTGGGGTGATGAATGTCATTGTGAAGTGTTATTATATAGATAAATAAAAAGTAAGTTAAATAATGTTGATTAATTATTTTAGCTAACTCAAAAATATCAAACCCATGGCTTTGTTTGTTGAAGTGGTTAATTGGGGTTTAGTTTGAGTTTTTTTTTTTCTTTCCTAAAATCCCATATTTGATTAAAATTATGAATAAACTCACTCTCTTTTTTTTTTTTTCAAATTATCCTTCATCTCTTAGTATTTTTATTTAATAATTAATTTATATTAAAAAATATTAAAGACAATTTTAATATTTAAATTAATAAAATGATTAATTAAATAATTGATATGATATTATTAAACCTGATTTATTCCACTAACCAAATATCAAGCAAGTCCTAAAGGTTTGATAACTTTAGTGTTCAAATTTTATAATTAATTTGTTTTTCTTAAATTATAACTAAATTTTAGTTTGTTTGATCATTCAAACCATTATCCATATTTATTTAAATAAAATAATTTATCATTTAATTTAATATATTAAAAATTTATTTATTATTTATTTAATAATATATATTTATAATCACCCATTTTTATAGGGAAATTTAACGAAATAACTATGATAATAAGGATATTTCCAAATTTAGCAAAAGCATGATAAATTTTGCAAATGTAACCTTTTATCATGGGTAAAAGACACTTTTACCCTTAATTAAAAAAATAGATTTTGTTATTTTCCTCAACCTTTTTTCCCTCTCTCTCATCATTCCAATTTCTCCTCTGATCATTTCTCTCATTTCAACCCCCGACAATCAAAGCGAAGCAACGAAATGAAGGAAGCCGATCGATCAACTCCCCAAGGTAACGCCGAAATACCTTCATCATTTCAGTTGAGTTATGCTCGTTTTTTCGTCGTTTTCCTTGCATACATGCTGAAACGGAAGAATGGTTTAGGATTTAGGTTTGATTTAAAATTTTAGATGGTGGCTGAATGATTTTAGGGGTGGTTGAATGGTTTAAGGTTTAATATCCATCTGTTGTAGGCGTCGCATGCAAAAATGCATATGTCGTCTGCGAAAATGCATCTGTCGCCTGCGAATATGCATCTGTCGTCTGCGAAAATTGCGCATTTGTCGCTTGCAAAAATTGCATTTGCATTTGTTGGGTTCTTGTTTATTGAGCAAAAAATGAGGTAAAATATTATTGCCCTTTGTGTTTTGTAAGATAAAGTATCATTTTTATTTTTTGTTTTTCTTCAAGGAAAGTGAACCCTGCTTCCCTAAAGAAGTACGGTGATACGGGGATAGATATGAACGAGCTGGATAGGTAAGCAGGTCAACCTATGACGCCGTTCTCTATCTCTAAAGGTGGTCCGGTATTGCCCTCGGAGGCTGACCGGAGAGATCAGATGAAATAGTGACCGAAGTTATTCTTTATTTAGAATTTTGCTTTATTGGATTAAACGAACTTTTGTGGGGTTAGATGGAATTGTATAATCAATAGTTTCTTTCCTTTGTAACTTTGCTCATACACAAATCTAATAACAATTTCATTCTTTTTCTTAAACAAAAATTGAATGTCATTAAACTAGAATCAAACTAGCCCAGAAAGTTGATTTAACCCAGTAAGTGAGTGACATGATCTACACAAGATACCAATTGGAAAAGAATACAATATTGCATTGGTTCTTGAAAGGACACTAATATCTATTGACCAATAGAATAGAAAAACATTTCTTTGATACTCTAATTCATTATTGTGTTACAAAAGGAAGAATGAAGTAGTTCAATGACCAGTCTTTTCTTAAGGAATCAATCAAGAAATCTTGAGAATTTCCTGAAAAGCCTCTTGAGGAATATCAACAGTGCCCACTTATTTCATCCTCTTCTTTTTGCTTTTCCAACAACTTCTTCTTCCTCGACGCATCCCCTCCATAACACTTTGCCAACACATTTTTTCTCATGGCTGAAATCCTTAATTAAAGACAAGAAAAAACAATAACAATGATAATACAGCCTCAAAGATGATGATATAACAATCAAGTTAGTAAATATGAAGTGTAATAACAAGACCCACATACCTATGAAACACAAAACAGAGAACAATAACTAGCAGGAGGTAGTTGATTATATCGAAAAAGATATAGATGGGAACTTACTCACTAGGAAGCATAATTGTCGCTCTAACAGTTGGCATCGACAATAAAGCGCTTCCGGTAAACAGTATCACCCACACGAGCCTCTTTGTTTGATCGCATACCGGTTACAACATATCCCATTTACCCTGTTAATAGAATCCCTGTTGGTGTAAGCTCGGGGTACATGATCCCCATCTCTGAAGCTTCATAAGTATTACTACTTGCTGCAAATGTAATATCATCCCCTTTTGCAAAATTCCATCAACAACTGCCACATGGCAAATAACTCCCTTGTATTCATCATAATAAGAGTCGAGTAAAAGCATACATAATGGAAGACTAGACTTCCCATAAGGAGGAGGGATTCGTTCTATGACAACAAGAAGAACAGTCTCAAGTCCTTGACCAGTCTTGACAGATGTTAAAAGGGCGGAAGCTGGGTCCAAATCAAACATAGATTTCAATTGAGTTGGTTCCGGATCCAGAAGAAAATGGGTATAATGATGGAAGCAAGGCTTGTGATTTGAATGTCTTGTAAAGTCTATAGGATAAAGCCATACTAGAGGGTCTGACTCTGGAGGATTAGGGTATTGATTGAGCGGAAAAAAGATGGTTTTGTGTTCATATGCTGGCGGAAATGGCCTATACTACCTTGCCGCGCAACTCTGTTCTTTGCGGCGACTTTTATTGATCCTAAACCGCGACTACGCGAGAGAAAGAACCTTTGGAACTTCTATTGCAATTTTTGCAGGCGACATATGCATATTCGCAGGCGACAAATGCATATTCGCTTGTGATAAATGCATTTTCGTCTACGACAAATGCATTTTCGCATACGACATATGCATTTTCGCCTGCGACGCCTACAACAGATGGATATTAAACCATAAACCATTCAACCACCCCCTAAAATCATTCAGCCACCATCTAAAATCTTAAACCGAACCCTAAACTATTATTCCGTTTCAGCATGCATGTAAGGAAAACGACGGAAAAATGGGCATAACTCACCTGAAATGATGAAGGCATTTCGGCGTTACCTCAGGTAGTTGATCGATCGACTCCTTTGTTTTGTGGGTACGCTTAATTAGATCGTCGGGGGAGAAGAAGAAGAGAGATTTGAGGGTCGGGGGAGAAAGAGAAGACTGAAATGAAGAGAGAGAGAAAATGGGTTGAGAAATAAAAAAAGGACATTTTTAATTAAGGGGTAAAGATGTCTTTTGTCAATGGCAAAATGTTATATTTGCTAAATTTATTCTACCTATACTAAATTTAGAAATAACCTTATTATCAAGTTTATTTGGTCAAATTTCCCTTTTTATAAACTTAAGTAAAAATATTTTAAAAATAAAATATTTAAAAAATAAAAATACCTAGTTTGTTTTAAATAAAAGTTAAACATACTATTACCAAAAAAAAATCACTAAAAATGAATTTATTAATAGAATTATGGTTATATATAAATTTATAATATGTTTATAATTTTATTTCTGTTTACAAATATATAATTTTTTTATATTCAGAATTTGTAAAAAAAAAATGTTACCAAACTAATTTCTATCTTCATAATAAGAGATGAAAATGTAATAATATATAGAATATAATTTACTATTCTATTGTATTAAATAACATAATTGTTCATTCTTATATATAGTAGGTTAATAAATTATAAATTAATAATTTAATATATAAATTAAAATATTAGTATTTATTTTTATTTAATATTAAATATATTAAATTATATAATTTAATATATTAAAAATATAAACAAATATAATTAATATATAAGAGTATAATAAGTTTAATATTATTTTTTATATTAATTTTAGATATTATAACTAATTTAAATATTAAACACTTAAAAATTAACTGTTTTTATTTAGTTAATTCAATTTTTTCATTTCATATATTTAAATTAGTAGGTATTTAAAATTCAATATTACAGATTTAAATATTAATTTTTAGTTTTATAATTACTGTGTTACTCTTATTTTTACGAACTTGTTTGATTATGATTTTTTTTTCTAAAAACTTTTGTTTGTTTAATTGATTTGAATTTTTAATTAATTTAATTACCAAGAATATATTATTATATTTAAATTTAATAAAAGTGAAATAAATGTATTTTGTTTGATAAAATTAACGATTTTATAATTGGTGTTTGTTCGATCTTGGTTTTTTATAGTTTTGTTTAAAAACTTTGTTTATAAAAAATAATTACTATTTAATTTTTTAATTGATTTAATTTTTTTATATTTAAAATTTAAATTTAATAAAAAATAAAACTATTTTAATATTTTAGTTAATTGAATTAATAATTTGATAATAAAAAAATAACAGAAATCAAATTTATACAAAACTGTATACAGATCACAAATAAAAAAAAAGCTGAAAAATCAGATCAATTATCTCTTATAAGGAAATGAGCGGGTGACCCGCGCATAATTTTAATTGTGCGGGTGGCTACTTTATATTTTTTTTACGAAAATATTTCCACCTTAATAATATTACATGGAAAAGGATCTTGAAGAACATTTAAATTCTTTAAAAAATGTGTTTGAAAGAAGCCATCATTGAGTTTCATGTAAAAGAATATAGTTTGAAATTGATTCATAAGTCAATAAAAAAAAGTTATTTTTTTCAATGGAATTACAAGCAAATGTTTGGTTAATTATAAGTTGTAAGCTAATAAGATTTTATTTTATTTTTTATAAAACACTGGGTTTTGTTTATTTTTTAGCTAATAATATTAGCTTATTCATTAAAAAAACACATGATAACTCTTAAGCCTGGTTTAATTTTGGTTATTCAAATAATCCAAAACAATCAAACATCACTTCATTTTCCATTCCATCTATTAAATTAATCTATTGATTAATTAAAATATTATTTATTTTAAATTATAAATTTTTTATTTTATTTTTATATATTAATACTTTTAAGTCTTTTTACTAATAAAATAACCTCCTTAAAATTATCACCCATCATTATTTTTTCTCTCTTTAAATTATTTCAATAACTAATAACCATAACCGAACAAAACCTTAGTTTATAATAATATTTTTTTTAGAAATATAAGTTTTTTATATTGAGATTTTTTGTTTTAGATCTTGGTGGCATGAGATTGATGCGAATCTTAACCAACACCATAAATTATGGTTACTGATTTTATAATGATGTTTGTGTTTTTGTTAGTTAAAAGGTTTATTGAAACTGACTTTTTTTTATATATAATTTATATTATTATTCTCATTTCTTTTCTTTCTATGTAACCATCGAAATACACAAATTTAAAATGAAACAAGCAAGACTGGTCTCTGATTTAATTTTCAACTAACTTGTCATTTTATTAATCAAATTCGAATAAAACCATTATCTTATTTTTCTCTTTTCATTATATATTATTATTTCTTAATTTGTTTACATATTATTTGGTAGGTAATTATTTGGTTAATTTTATTTGAAAATGGACTATAATTAAGTTTTAAAAAATGAAATAATTCGAAAAGACCTATCAAGCTTTAATAGGTCAAGCAAACTACAGTATGCATGTGACTCTGAAATTGACACTGTAGGCCTATCTGTAAAAAATAATAAAGTGAAACAATTAAAGTTAGTTTGATTTAACTTGTATATTCGCTAATTATTTGAGTGTATTTATAGTCAGTTTATTTGTTAAATTGATTTTCTTTTCATTTTGTAAAACTCAACATTTATTATATATTGTTTTGAAACTTGATTCTAAAATTGTATCAAAAATTATATTTTTTTTATTATAAATCAATTATATCTTTCATATCAAATATAAATAAAATGACTTTTACGGTTTTTTTTAAATAACTATTATTATAACAGATGAAAGACTAATTTGATAACTTATTTAAATTTAGTTTCTTTTTATTATTTTCAAAATGGTTGAGCTGTTTGATTTAGTATATTTTATAACACATTAATTTATTTATACTCTAATTCATTAGTTGACATGGTAAATATAATTTTTATGAGATAAAATATCACTTAATTGAAAATAAACATAACTACATTCTCTAGTTTTCACAGATCAAAATAAAATATTATTTATTTATACTCTGAGTGACACTTTTAGATGAAAGATCTCGTCACATTTTAATCTATTCACTTTTGCCCAAGATACTTGTATGAGTTATGTTCCTTTCATTTTTGTATAGTTCTTTTTTTCAGATTATTCTTAAAATCATTTGTTTGATTGAGCTTGTTCATTCAAACTATTATAGCATAATCATACTAAAACTTAACTCATAAATATTTACTCTTATTTCTTGATTATCATTTTTTTATATATATTTTTTTCAGTTATTGGTACTGGAAATGGGATTTTCCAAAACTTATATTATTTAAAAAGTAATTATCTATTATTTAAAATTTTTTGAAGATGTACATTAAAAAAACAAAAAAATAAAATGTATTAATATATAGAGTAATGAAATGGAACGCAGGGCCGCGAATGTCCGTGAAAATAGAATATTCCTTTAAACATTGAATATTCTTTCTCTTTTTACTAATTATTTTTTTTTTACTTCTACCGATTAATTTATCCTATTATCACGATTAATTATTTCACTATTTTTTTTTGATATTTATTATCTCTCATTTAACTGGTAAAATAACTCAACACTTTATAACGTATATTTATTAATTAATTTCTTTTTTCACTAAACTCTAATTTCTAAATTCTAAACTCTAAACCCTAAATTTTAAACTCTAAATCCTAAACCCTAAATTATAAACCCTAATTAATATTATTGTTTAGTTAAATTATGAATTTATCTTTTTATTTTATATATTTTTATGACTTTGTAATTTCTTTATTTATCAAATATTTTTTATTTATTTTTATGTCTTTTTTTTTTCTTTTTTCTCATTATTTTTTTTAATGACTTATTAATATTTTTTTTAGTTTTATTATTTATAAATGTTTATCTAATATTTCTATTCTCACGTTAATTATTTTCTATCCACAATTGGTGACTAATTATTAATAAATTAATTTTTTTCACTCATTTCTTTGATAAATTCATAATTCAACTAAATTAACATTCTTAATAGAAATATTAATTAGTGTTTAGGATTTAGAGTTTAGGGTTTAAGGTTTAATTGAAATATTAATTAGGGTTTAAGATTTAGAGTTTAGGGTTTATGGTTTAAATAAATTAATTAGTGAGATAAATTAGTTGATTAGTGAGAGAGAAAGAAAGATAAATTAATTAATTCGTAGAAGAGGTAAAGAGATAAATTAATTGATAAGAAGAGAGAGAATATTGAGTGTTTAAATAGAATATTCGCGGACATTCGCTGCCCGCGTTCCCTATCATTACTCTAATATATAATAATAAAGTATAAAAAAAATTAAAAAATTTTAATTAATGAATTAAGTGATATAATAAACAAGAGTGAGATAATGGTTTTAATTGAGTTGTTTAAATAATTCTAAAGGACCCTTATAACAAACTAAAATTTAAAAATAACCTAACCTCAAATGTTTTTGCAAAAATGACCTTTTGGACTTGAAATGACTTATTTGCCCTTAATGTTTTTTCTTCCTTTCTTTGTTTATTTTTTCTTATTCTCTTCTCTCTCCCCGACCAGTAACACACTTCCCCTCCCCAAACAAGCAACGCAGCAACTCTCCAAGCAAGCAACGCCGAGCACTTCCCCTCCCCCCCCGACAACGTCTTTAGCATTCATCCTACACAAAACCTGTAGCAAGGCGATCTCTCCCTGACGACTCCATCAAGTTATATCTCCAACAAACGCATAATTAATCAATGTGTATGTTTTTAAATGATATTGTATTGTTTGGTATAGCTGAAAACACCATTGGAATTGCTGAAAACTATACTCTGCGTTGAAGCAAATTGTACATTGCGTTGAAGCAAACAATATATTGTGCCAACGCAAAGTCCTATTTGCGCCGACGATCAACATGATCAATGTCAATAACTATATAAACATAATATAACCTCATAATCCACATTTATCCTCACCCATGTACTGAAAAAGCTAAAATCAAACTTCTCCTTTAATGCATTTGATTCTCTATGTGCAACTTCCTTTATTCTAGATTCAACATCTACCTCTGCTACTCTAACCTTCTCCTCAACTCTAAAGACATCTCCTTCTAATATCACAACTCGTTCTTTGGATTTAACAAGTTTAGAACGCCATAAATGAGCCTCTTGAATAGCCAAGTCTCTCTGTTAAAACAATAAACTTCTCTTTAGAGTCCTTCAGCTTGAAATACAAAAATCAATTTCTCATTATTAAAGATTAAAAATATATCACTTGAAAAAACTAGTTTAACATATCTATATATATATAATGATGCTTAATTTTTAAAGTGTCCGGATTGCCGGGTCGAGAGCTGTGGTTAATTTGGATACTTGGGTCGGATTGTGGGTTGACCCGTTTTTAAATTTAAAACGGTTAAAAATAAAATTAAAAATGCTAGAGGTATGTTTCGAACTTGCAACCTAACAAAACAAGTACAACTCTTTAACCAACTAGGCTACAAAGACTTTATATTTTAAATTCAACACCAAATTTGATAAACGCGGGACGTTTTAATATTAATATAAGTTCAACTTTTTAACTAACTAATCTATATATATATAATGATGCTTAATTTTTAAAGTGTCCGGATTGCCGGGTCGAGAGCTGTGGTTAATTTGGATACTTGGGTCGGATTGTGGGTTGACCCGTTTTTAAATTTAAAACGGTTAAAAATAAAATAAAAAATGCTAGAGGTATGTTTCGAACTTGCAACCTAACAAAACAAGTACAACTCTTTAACCAACTAGGCTATAAAGACTTTATATTTTAAATTCAACACCAAATTTGATAAACGCGAGACGTTTTAATATTAATATAAGTTCAACTTTTTAACTAACTAATCTATATATATATAATGATGCTTAATTTTTAAAGTGTCCGGATTGCCGGGTCGAGAGCTGTGGTTAATTTGGATACTTGGGTCGGATTGTGGGTTGACCCGTTTTTAAATTTAAAACGGTTAAAAATAAAATTAAAAATGCTAGAGGTATGTTTCGAACTTGCAACCTAACAAAACAAGTACAACTCTTTAACCAACTAGGCTACAAAGACTTTATATTTTAAATTCAACACCAAATTTGATAAACGCGGGACCTTTTAATATTAGTATAAGTTAAACTTTTTAACTAACTAATCTATATATATATAATGATGCTTAATTTTTAAAGTGTCCGGATTGCCGGGTCGAGAGCTGTGGTTAATTTGGATACTTGGGTCGGATTGTGGGTTGACCCGTTTTTAAATTTAAAACGGTTAAAAATAAAATAAAAAATGCTAGAGGTATGTTTCGAACTTGCAACCTAACAAAACAAGTACAACTCTTTAACCAACTAGGCTATAAAGACTTTATATTTTAAATTCAACACCAAATTTGATAAACGCGGGACGTTTTAATATTAATATAAGTTCAACTTTTTAACTAACTAATATATAATGATGTTGAGTAAATGGATAATTGGGTCGGATTGTGGGTTGACTCACCCATAAACTTAAAACGGTTAAAAATAAAATAAAAAATGTTATCCGTAATTTTTTTTCACGGTTTTTATATTATTACTCGTGCAAATGCACGGGTTAAATGCTAGTTTAATAAAGGATAGATACATCATTACAGGCAGAAGAAGAACCCGTATACCTTCTGAATCGATGATTTCAAATTCTTTTTTAACTTTTGTTTAAACGCTCAATCTCAGCACAAGCAATTTTTCTTTGTTCATCAATCATATGAGCAGCAGATGTTGCGGCCTCCACAACCTTTGTAGTTTCACATAGTTTTCCAGCAATCTCATTTATTGTTGAATTTCTAGCTCGAAGATCTCTAGCTAAATTTTGCAGCTCTTCGTCTTTTACCCTTAGAGTTTCCTGCTCAGAGTGAGAAACAAAAGATGATGCATTTTTTTTCTAATTCTTTCCGTGTACATATCTTCACATAATTATGTTGGGTCAGCTCATTTGGCAGCTGGGCCTAACAAATTAATAAAGTCCATTAGGGCATATTTAATTAAGGAAAAAAAAAAACAGCAGTTTTAGATTGGTTTTTCTCTCTCTCTCTCTCTTCCAGCAGTTCTTCCTCCATTGAAGCAGCAATTCCTCCATTGTAGTAGCAGGTTCTTCTTCTGATTTTCTTTATCTCTTCTCCATTTGGTTAGCCATCTTTAATGATGATGATAATGTATGTGAATGACAAGTTAGGATGAGGTCAATTGATAACTTTTGTTAGATTACCTCTAGGCTTGTATTGAACTACATTGTATACCCATTTGATATAGTGGATGATTTAAGTGGCCGAAGTGTCCCGTGGTTTTTACCTAATTTGGGTTTTCTACGTAAAATCTTGGTGTCCTGCTCTCTGTTTTTGATTGTTTGATGCTCAATTGTTTTGGCTGCCTATTTGATTACACAAAAGGGAAAAAGAATTGTTAGGCCTTGTTGTAGCTTGTTTATTTCTGAATTGCTAAACAGGTGCTATTATTCGATTTCTCCAACAAGTGCTATCAGAGCTGAGTTCGTTTGGTGGTGATTTTTGTATAATTCAAATGGAAGAATCGTTGAGCAGTAATGGAACGATGATCAAACTCACAGCTACCAATTACACAATCTGGAAGTCACGAATGGAGGACTTATTGTGTAATTATGATTATGAAGACACTATTTTGGGTGATAAAGGCAAACCAGAGGCTATGACAGATGGAGATTGGAAGAAGCTGAACAGAAAGGCAGTTGGTAAAATCAGGCAATGGGTTGACAACAGTGTGTATCAGCATGTGGCTACTGAAGTTAATGCTTATAAGGTGTGGACTATTTTGAGTGAGCTGTATGAGAAGAACAACACTCAAAACAGAGCATTTCTATTTAAGAAGCTTTGCTCGTTGAAATATCAAGATGGGTCTTCTATGTCTGAGCATCTAAATGCTTTTCAGGGGATTCTAAATGAGTTGGCTGCGATAGGAATGAAATTTGATGATGAGCTTCATGCTATGTGTTTGATTAATTCTCTGCCTGATAGTTGGGAAACACTTGTGGTTTCAATTACCAATTCTGTTCCACAAGGTAAGCTCACTTTGAAAATGATGAAAGAGAGCGTGCTGAATGAAGAGGCTAGAAGAAAAGAACAGGGCTTCTCGACTCCAAGTCAGGTGTTCGTGACTGAGAAAAGGGGTAGAAGTAAAAGTAAAACTCCAAAGAATCGCAGTGGAAGTTCAGACAGGTCACAGGGAACATCTAGCTCGAGAAAAGAGATTACATGTTATCATTGTGGCAAGCCAGGACACAAGAAGTATCAGTGCAGATCTTTGAAGCGGGAACAAAAGGAGAATAAGCAAGATGGAAGTAGTAAGGTTGCAGATGTGGGTGGTAACGACATCGATATTGTTTACGACAATGATAGTATCAACCTTGTTTCTCAAGATACACAATGGGTGGTAGACTCAGGTGCTTCTTATCATGTCACCAATCGTTGTGATATATTTGCTTCTTACACTAGTGGACAGTTTGGTTCAGTGACGTTAGGAAACCATGTTACGTGTAAGATTGTTGGAAAAGGAGATGTCTGTTTGGATACTAACACTTCATGCAAGCTACTTTTGAAGAATGTTCGACATGTTCCTGATATTCGGATGAATTTGATCTCTACTGGTATTCTTGATGATGAGGGCTATCATAGTTACTTTGGTGAAGGAAAATGGAAACTCACTAAGGGGTCTTTGGTGATAGCTAAAGGAAAGAAGGTCGGTTCTCTTTATGTGATAGAGACTAAGTCTTACGGGGGAGAAGCAAATGCAGTTAATGATTGTTCAGCACAGCTTTGGCATAAGAGACTTGGTCACTTAAGTCAGAATGGCATGCGAGTTCTCTCCAAGACAATCGATCTTCAGGGCTTAAAGTCCACAGATTTGAAGACATGCACAGATTGCTTAGTTGGTAAGCAACATAAAGTTTCCTTTAAAAGTTTCTCTCCATCTAGGAAGCCCAATATCCTAGATATGGTTCACACAGACATATGTTCTATGGATTCCTTGACTTTAGGTGGTGCTCATTATTACATCACTTTTATCGATGATTGCTCAAGGAAGGTGTGGGCCTATTGCTTGAAGACTAAGGATCAAGCATTGGATTACTTCAAGTTGTTTCATGCTGAAGTGGAGAGAGAAACTGGGAAGAAGTTGAAATGTGTTCGTTCGGATAATGGTGGCGAATATAGAGGACCATTTGTGGAATACTGTAAAAGTCATGGGATCAAGCTTTTGAAGACTGTGCCAAAAACACCTCAACAGAATGGAGTTGCAGAGAGGATGAACAGGTCTATCAATGAGAGAATTTTGTGTATGTTGTCTCATGCTAAGTTGCCAAAATCCTTTTGGGGAGAAGCAATGAAGACAGCGGTTGATCTGATAAACCTTTCACCCTCAAGTCCTTTAGATGGCGACGTTCCAGAAAGAGTATGGAGAGGTAAAGACGTCTCTTATGATCACTTGAGAGTTTTTGGTTGTAAAGTGTTTGTTCATGTTCCTCGAGATGAGAGAGCTAAGCTTGATAGCAAGACGAGACAGTGTATCTTTATTGGGTATGGTCACGGAGAATTTGGGTACCGATGTTGGGATCCGGTTAACAAGAAACTCATTAGAAGCAGAGATGTGGTATTCTTTGAAGATCAGATCATTGAAGACTTTGAGAAAAAGGAAAAGCCGAAGTCTACGGAGAATGAATTGTCTGACAATGGTAGGATTCGTACACCACAATTACAGCCCAATGATGTGGAGAATGCCCAAGTTGAGGTTGATGAGACTCCTCTAGTTGATGCTGAGCCAACAGAGGAAGCTGAACAAGATGATGATAGTTCTCTAGAGCCACCTGATGATCAGCATATTAGAAGATCTAGTAGGCAGAGACAACCTTCTAGTAGGTATCCTCCCAATGAGTATGTGATGTTGACTGACGGGGGAGAACCAGAAACCTATCAAGAAGCATTGTCTCATGAAAACAAGAACAAGTGGTCGGTGGCAATGCAAGAAGAGATAAATTCCTTGCAAGAGAACGAAACTTATGACTTGGTGAAACTTCCAAAAGGAAAGAAGACTTTGAAGAACAAGTGGGTATTCAAGTTGAAGCACCAAGAAAATAGCTCACAACCTCGATACAAAGCAAGACTGGTTGTGAAGGGCTTTGGACAGAAAAAGGGGATTGATTTTGAAGAGATCTTCTCACCGGTTGTGAAGAGGTCATCCATCAGAGTTGTGTTAGCATTGGCTGCTAGTCAAGATTTAGAAATTGAACAACTGGATGTGAAGACTGCATTTCTCCATGGTGACTTGGAGGAAGAGATCTATATGGAACAACCTGAGGGTTTCAAAGTTAAAGGTAAAGAAGATCTTGTCTGCAGGTTGAGGAAAAGCTTGTATGGGCTCAAGCAAGCGCCTAGACAATGGTACAGGAAATTTGACTCTTTCATGGAAACAAATGGGTACAGTAAGACTACTTCTGATCATTGTGTTTTCATCAAGAGATACGGTGTTGATGATTATGTTATTCTTCTGCTCTATGTTGATGATATGCTGATTGTTGGGCAAGATATTGCGAAAATTGAGAAGCTCAAAAGGGAGTTGAACAAGTCTTTTGCGATGAAGGATTTGGGTTCAGTGAAACAGATCCTAGGCATGGAAATCACAAGAGACAGAAAGAACAGAACACTTTGGCTATCACAGGAGAAGTACATTGAGAAGGTACTTGAGAGGTTTGCAATGAAAAATGCAAAACCGGTTTCAGTTCCACTTGCAGGTCATTTCAAGTTAAGTTCTAAACAATGTCCTACAAGTGAGAAAGATAAAGATGAAATGAAGAATGTACCTTATGCCTCTGCAGTTGGTAGTCTTATGTATGCCATGGTATGTATAAGACCGGACATAGCACACGCAGTTGGTGTTGTTAGTCGGTATCTCTCCAACCCAGGAGAAGAACATTGGTTGGCTGTTAAGTGGATTCTTAGATATCTTCGAGGCTCTTCGAAAGCACGTTTATGTTTCGGAAGTGATACTCCTATTTTGGAAGGCTTTACAGATTCTGATATGGCGGGTGATGTTGATTCAAGAAAATCTGTATCAGGTTTTTTGGTTACCTTTGCAGGCGGTGCTGTTTCGTGGCAGTCAAGGTTACAAAAGTGTGTTGCTTTGTCTACTACAGAAGCTGAGTATATTGCAGCTACTGAGGAATGTAAAGAGGTGTTATGGATGAAGAAGTTCCTAAAAGAGTTGGGCCAAAAGCAAGAGAAGTTTACTTTGTTTTGCGACAGTCAAAGTGCCATTCATCTCTCAAAGAATTCAGCTTTCCATTCGAGATCCAAACACATCGACGTGAGATATCATTGGATACGTGATGTGCTTGAGGCAAAAGAGCTGAACTTGGAGAAGATTCATACAAGTGAGAATGGTGCCGATATGTTTACGAAATCCTTGCCTAAGGACAAGTTTGAAGATTGTCGAGAGAGAGCGGGTTTATTGGAGCCCGCGAAGTTGTGCTGACGGGGGAGATTTGTTGGGTCAGCTCATTTGGCACTTGGGCCTAACAAATTAATAAAGCCCATTAGGGCATATTTAATTAAGGAAAAAAAAAACACAGCAGTTTTAGATTGGTTTTTCTCTCTCTCTCTCTTCTAGCAGTTCTTCCTCCATTGAAGCAGCAATTCATCCATTGTAGTAGCAGGTTCTTCTTCTGATTTTCTTTATCTCTTCTCCATTTGGTTAGCCATCTTTAATGATGATGATAATGTATGTGAATGACAAGTTAGGATGAGGTCAATTGATAACTTTTGTTAGATTACCTCTAGGCTTGTATTGAACTACATTGTATACCCATTTGATATAGTGGATGATTTAAGTGGCCGAAGTGTCCCGTGGTTTTTACCTAATTTGGGTTTTCCACGTAAAATCTTGGTGTCCTGCTCTCTGTTTTTGATTGTTTGATGCTCAATTGTTTTGGCTGCCTATTTGATTACACAAAAGGGAAAAAGAATTGTTAGGCCTTGTTGTAGCTTGTTTATTTCTGAATTGCTAAACAGGTGCTATTATTCGATTTCTCCAACAAATTATTAGGAAAATATGAGATAACACAAGACCAGACTTAACACTCCAAGGAATTGACCGAGTTTAGAGCAAATACAAGAAGACAAATCTTCTTCTTCAAGCTTAAAAGTTCAAATGTTATATACTGTCAACATATTCTCCGACATCATCAATACCAAAGATTGGTCTTTTATAGGCAAGACTTGGTTACATACATGTTAGTAATCTTATCTCGTAAAAAATTACACGTAAATAATATATGAATACAATAAAATATAATTGAACAGATACAATCGATTATGTAATGAGATGAAGAAATGTCTTCTCGTTTGCTCTGAGGCCTGTGAAATCACAGTTCCCTTAAAACAGTTTCACCGTCTCCCGTTTGTGCCGAAGAGTTTCATCGGTGGCTGTTTCTCAGGGTACAACGGAACCTGCAATGATTTAGCACACAGAAAAACCACTATAACAACGAACTAGACAAAAATACCTGAATCATAATCACCGGGTTTCGCACAGAAATGGTCGAGTCAAGAACACTCACAAGAACAAGGAAAGATTTTTAGAATTGTAGAGTGAGAAGTGATAAGATCATGTGTGGATAGGAATACAATATGAAGGGATATTTATAGTTGAAAATTAAACTCATAATCAATTTTTTAATCCAACGGTCACTAATCCATCATCCATTCATCCAACGGTTATCGTTGTTTACCTTTTCATCATTTTTGCAAGTTACATCCTACAATAAATATTTTGTAGTTACAATATCAATTAACACCATTTGTTAATTTCCTCATTCAAGACATTTATGTTAATTGTAACAATTAACAAATTTAATTCACAATAAATTTGATGTGAATTTCATTTGGATGAAATTTCACCTTAATTCACAATAAATTTGATGTGAATTTCATTTGGATTAATTTCACTTTAATTCACATTTGAATTTCATGTAAATTTCATTTGGATTAACTTCACTTTAATTAACATTTGAATTTCATGTGAATTTCATTTGGATTAATTTCACACTTAATTAAAATTTGTATTTGGTGTGAATTTCATTAGCCCAAATATCATTTCCATTTAATTAATAGAATTAGTTTAATTCCAACAATCTCCCACATTAATGGAAATTGAAAGATTAACCCGGTGAAAGGTTCAACAGTTGAATTCTACATAGGATAGGTATGTGTAACCCTTTTAACCTTCCCTTATGAAAGTATATAACTTTACTAGCCGATTAGTAGACTCGATGTCCTTGAACTATTCTACCTTATGTGTAAACGATTACACACTTTCACATAGAATTCTTCCTAATACTTGTCAGTTCTCATGATTGTGTTCGTTTTGGCCATGAACACTCGCCTAGTTCAATGAGAGGGTCTAGAATTGAGCCATGCAATTGTTTCGAAGTGGCCCCACTTCTCTCTCACATAGGTGATCTCTTTGTTCACAAAGAATCATTAAAAACTTGTGTGCTTATCCTTTCCTAAAATGCTATTTTATCGTAGGATTTTTTTTATCCATAGCAATCTACCAAGTTTAGTACAATTAGGTTGTCCCATTGAACCTAATTCTTGGGATCTCCAGTCATCATAGGTTGGGTTTCCCTTCATACTAACTTATTGTAGGCTTAAGTCCCATTCTTTGTGAGGACTTTAACACCAACTCTCTATTTAACCCTTTGGTTAGCGGATCCGCAATATTATCTTTTGATTTTATGTAATCAATTAAGATAACTCCAGTAGAGAGTAATTGTCTAATGGTATTATGTCTACGACGTATATGTCTAGACTTACCATTATACATATGACTCTTAGCTCGTCCGATCGCAGATATACTATCACAATGAATAGAAATTGCTGGTACGGGCTTAGACCATATTGAAATATCTTCTAAGAATAGACATAGACATTCATCTTCTTCACCACATTTGTCAAGAGCTATAAATTCAGATTCCATCGTGAATCTAGCAATAACAGTTTGTTTAGAAAATTTCCATGATATAGATGCACCTCCAAGTGTAAATACATATCCACTTGTTGACTTTGAGTCTTTTATATCTAAAATCCAATTAGCATTATTGTACCCTTTGATAACATCAGGATGTCTCGTGTAGTGCAGACCATAATCACGAATATTTCTTAAATACCTAAGTAATCGGACAATGGCTTTCCAATGAATATTACTCGGATGACTCGTGTATCTACTTAGTTTGCTTACTGCATAGGTTATATCTAGTCTTGTACAATCATTAAGTACATTAGACTCCCAATTATTCGAGAATATTTTAATTGAGAAACACTCTCTCCACGATTTTTAGATAGATATTGACTCGTATCTATCGGAGTCTTAGCCAATGCTGAATCATCCTTGTTAAAATTTTCAAGGATTTTATCCACATAATGTGACTGACTTAGAACTATCCCTTTCGATGTTCTAATCACTTTGATTCCAAGAATCACATCAGCCAATCCCATATCTTTCATGTCAAATTTTGAATTTAACATATCTTTAGTGGATTTAACCATTTTATTATTACTTCCAATGATAAGTATGTCATCCACATAAAGACATAAAATGACGTAACCATTTTTTGTGTCTTTAATATAAATACATTTATCACATTCATTGATCTTAAATCCACTTGAGATCATAGCATGATCAAATTTCTCATGCCATTGTTTTGGAGCTTGCTTTAAGCCATACAATGACTTAACTAGTTTACAAACTTTATTTTCTTGCCCTTGAGAAGAAAACCCTTGAGGTTGATCTATGTAAATTTCTTCTTCCAAGTCTCCATTTAAGAAAGTTATTTTTACGTCCATTTGATGAACTTCTAGATTGCGCAAAGAAGCAATCGCAAGAATCAATCGAATAGAAGTTATTATCGTAACTGGAGAATATGTATCAAAATAATCAAGACCTTCTCGTTGCGATATCCTTTTACCACCAGTCTTGCCTTATATTTATCAATTGATCCATCAGCTTTCATTTTCCTTTTGAAAATCCACCGGCAACCTAGTGGTTTATTTCCCGGAGGCAGATCCACTAGTTCCCATGTATGGTTTTGCAAGATAGATTCTATCTCACTATTAATTGCCTCTTTCCATTAAGGCCCTTCAGACGAGGTAATTGCCTCATTATACGTTTGAGGTTCACTTTCCATCATGAAAGTAATAAAATCTGGACCAAATGATTTTTCGGTTCTAGCTCGTTTACTTCGTCTAAATTCAACCTTAATTAAAAATTACATAATTCTTTTTTACATGGGTTTTACAATGTAAAATTGAATAAGATTGACGGTAAAACTAAATGAAGCTGTCTTCATTTAACTCCGTAAAACATATTAATTATTTTATAAGCTTAGCGTTGTTCAGTGAAACTTGATTCATTTGACTCCGTAAATAAAACATATTAATTATTGTATATTCTATATAATTATATATAAAAACATATTTATTATTTTATTTATGATGTATTTAAATTAATTTGTATTAATTATGTCATACTTTATATAAATGTATATATACAAATATAAAAGCATACATAATTATTTTGTTACATTTTTTATTTAAGTTGTATGAATTATTAATTATTTTATAATCTATATATTTATAAATTTATTGTTGATATATTTAAATTAATTTGTACAAATTATTTTATAATTTATATAATTATATATATAACAACATATTTTTTTTAATGTTATTTGTAAGATATTTTAATGAATTTATTTTAATTATTTTATAATTCATATAATTTTATATTAAATATATATATATATATATATATATTAAAAAAAAATTATGTTTAAGATATTTAAATTAATTTGTAAAACAACATATTTTAAAATTTATTTACAAGATATTTAAATGAATTTATTTTAATTATTTTATATAATTATATATTAAATATATATAATCGTTAATGTAAAAATCACTAATACATTCATGTGAAAACATTTATACGTTAATGTAAAAGTATTTATATCTTCATGTAAATCCTGCAAGAGAATAAAAAAAATGAAACAAGCGCTACTTGGTGATGGTTGCTTCACAAGGTATTTACAACGCTCAAATGAGTGAAACAAACGCTACCTGGTGAGACTTGCTTCACTATGTATTTACAGCGCTGATAAGAGTGAAACAAGTGCTACTTGAGAAGGCTTGCTTCACTAGGTATTTACAACGCTGATAAGAGTGAATCAAACACTACATAGTGAAGCAACCTTCATTAGGTATTTACATTAATCAATCACTCATTTACGCTTGCTTCACTTTTATTTACATTGTTAATAAATGTGAAACTAGCTCCACTCAAATAATAATTTAAATAAATAGAAATTTTTCTGCTGTACTCCCACTATTTACTTTCTCTCTTATCGATTTTTCAAACCCTAACACAAATCTTTTCCGCTACAATCTTTTCGCAAAAAATGACATTTGATGTGGGCGACATCGAATGTTCTTTGTGGCATTTGGGATGATGTTAATGCAACATTGGATCCCTTGAAATGTGTAGCGATTTGTTGTTATACATCTGCGATTTCTCTATTAGAAATCGTCGGTCGAGTTTTTGTCATCTTTTTTTAGATTCGGGTTAACCAGATCTACAAGAGAGTATTTATCTTCTTTTCTGATTTTAATTGTCTTCACAAAGTGTCTAGATGAAGTCGTCTATTAACCAGGTAAAACCCTAAAAGATCTTCTTGTATTTCTTAACAGTTACAATGTCAGCTTTCTTTAACAAATATTGTGAGATCGGAGTATACAAATTTCGTTCATTGGTAATCTAATACTTTTTGTTTGTCTTATTTCTACAAGGATGGAAGAGAGAATGATCTTGTGTAACATGGTTATTGAAGCTGGAGGCAAAAACGGAGTTGTGCCTATTGATTCAACCATGCATGAGTAACTTAAGATCAATTATTTTATATGAATGTTTTAGGTTATTTGTAGAACAAAATGCTCCTTTAGTGGTTTGTTACAACAATTCTATCAAAATATGCAAGCCAAAAAGACGCAAGACACTATAAATTTATTGAATTTGATTGTTGAATTTGGGTTTGTGTTGACTAAGATCTATATATATGTTTTGTCTTGTCATTTAATCAGGATAAGACTTTTGTGCTGTATAAAGCATTTTACAGTGATAATCAAGTTAGGTAATCAAACTCTCTTATGACCACATTTTAAAAAACGTGCACATTCTCATATTCAATAAGAATCGCGTCATAATCAAAATCATTGACATGTTTGGCATGTTTAGCAAGTTTGACATAGTCAGCACAGTCGCGCGATTCAGTTGATTTGGTAGTTAGTTACGGGAAACATGGTTAGAGTAAAAATTGTCGGCACATTTGACACGTTCAACACATCGGAGAAAATTCTCTAGCGCGGTCGAATGACGTCTTGCTGCAACCCCCACCCCCAATTGTCATCTTGCCCCCGGTGTTGTGCAAGTGCATGTACAAATCTTGAGGTTCAAGCCTGAAGTTCGACTGCCCTTCCTAGAGACGCGGATCTCGCTTGCTGGAGCAGGTCAAGTTCTGTTTTAGGTGCTGGAGTAGTTCCTTGTTGAATAGGTGCATGCGTAGTTCATCCCTAATATATGTTGTATGCCGCAAGTTGCAGGTTGTGCGACTATTGTGTATTGTGCAGGCCGTAGGCTTTGCTGGTGCAGTCGTAGTTTACCCCTACTGTTTGTGGTTTGTTGCAGGTGCTGATTATTCATCTGCTTGTGAAAGTGCATGTTGATGCACTGTGTGAGACTATGCAGATGTAGTTGTTGGTTCTTGTGTGGGTTTCAGGTTGTGCAGTTTGCGGTTGGTTACATCACTATGGTTGAAGATTGCATTCAGAGATTGTGTGATTGCTGGCGTTTTATGCAAGCTACAAGTTCTTACTGGTGCAGGTGCATGTTTGCTGGTCTTCTAAGTGCAGTTGGTTGCGCATGTCCGATATGAAATTGATACACTAGAAGACGAAGAGTCGTGTGGATTAATACACTAGAAATTAGAGTTTTGTTTTAGATAATATAATATAATAATATGGATTTGGCCTATTATATGAGCTTTAAAAACAGAGAAACAAAAATATTGTTTTAAATTTTAATATTAAATAATTAAATAAATATATATATATATATATATTATATTATCAAGCTCAAAAAAAGCTCAATAGACCAAGGAACAAACATTATATGAGTTCGAGTTCGACTTAAATATTAAACGAGCCGGCTCGAGCTCGACTCGAACTCGATCAAAGTCAAGCTTAAGTCGAGCTTTGACCGAACGACGAGTAGTTCACGAGCGGCTTGACTCATTTATAGCCCTAAGTATAAGGGGTATTATTTATAATGTGATATTAAAATGTATAAATTATATAGGTTACCAGTGTTTGGTTGGAAATAAAAAATATGTATAAATTATATATGTTTTATTATTTTGTGTTTGATTAGTGGTATAAAAAATTAATAAAAATGTAAAAAAATCATTTTATTCTTATATTTTTTAAAATTATTTTTAATTATTATTTTTATGTTTATTATAAGTGGTTTGTAACTTGGTTTAATTTTTATTATTTATTTATTTTTTTTTATCGATTTTCACTTAAATATATATATATATATATATATATATATATATATATATATATATATATATATATATATATATATATATATATGTCAAAAATCAAAATTTATCATATTTTTTTCTGTAACTTGATTTATAAATATATTTTTTTTATCCATTTTCACTTAAAAAATATTAATCTAATATATATATATATATATTTCGCCTGCATCATATCTTTCACATCTTCCCTCTAACTATTTTCTTGTTTTTAATGTTGGAGCTTAATATTTTCATGTATCTATTTCAGCCTTTGAATCTCTTGATACTATAATAAATTTGTTTTTACCAGACTTATTTTGTTATTTTTATTAAACAGAAGTTGATGCCTTATTATATGTTATAAACAATCAGTTTTTAAACTAATTGTATTTTTTTTTCTTTTGTTTAAAAAAAGAGTTTATTAGGGTTAGTTTGGGTTTTGCTATTTAGGTTTTGGATTTTCATAAATTAAAACAAAAAATAGAATTTAATTTATTTGAGTAATAATAATATAATCATTCTATTTATAATATGATTGTGTTATCATAACTTGATGAATGATATAATGGGATAAATGATAAATTTAAGACCGTAGTTGGATAGTTTTATCAAATTTAAGACTTTCTACGTTATTTAGTTATATTTAGAATTTGAACTAACTCTGTTAACTTATTTAACGTTATTGTTATATTTAATATTTATTTCTTTCTTTATTATATAATCTTTCTTGATGAGAAATGTGTTTACAAATGATGAAGCTAAATCATTTCTTAAACAAGGATTGGTTGGTTGGTTGGCTTCAGTCAAAATTGAAATCAAGCCATTAATCACAGATAATGACACCATTGATAAACAAATCAATTCATCATAAGGAAGGGTGGAGACCTCCATTGTTGAATGTTACGATAAAAACAACAACCGATGGAGGAGGTCAAATGAGAAACCAAGGCAGAGAAGATGTGGTTTTCTCTACGAAAAGTTTTAAACTAGTTATATGCATGATCATCGTAGTTAGTGTCCTTGGAATCAACCTCCTCATCAACATCTCCATGGATCTCGTGTTCCACCGGCGAATAATCGTCGCCGGACTAGGTGAACTTGTCGTCGGTCGTGACCGCCCTTCTTTGGTGTACCGTTTATCTCTGTCCCCGACTTCCTCCGGCTTGGAGTCTGATTGATCGAATATAAACCCTGGAAAACGGCTATGTAGGGTGATGTGGAGGGAGAGGAGATTAATTTTCGTTGAACATTTGGGTTCAGTGTGAAAAGAGAGTCGGTTAAGTTGTTGGTTTAATAGTAATAAATAAATAAAATAAATAAATAAATTTAGGTTTAGTTTGATTGATGTTAAAATATTATAATAAGGAAATAAATAACATTAAGTAAGTTAAAAAAGTTAGTGAGAGTTCTAAATATAACTAAATAATTCAAAGAGAGTTCTTCAAATGATAAAATATTAGAAGAGTCCTAAATTTGAAAAAACTCTCCGACCAGAGTCCTAAATTTATCATTTATCGCATGATATAATTTATGAAAGAAGATATGAATGCTATTAGACTTTTTTTTTTATTATTATAGGGAGGATATGAATTTCAAAATTTACAGGTAAAAATAACTAAGATTATGTTATATTATTTTTCATTTTCAAGTGGTTTAATTTAAATGATTTAAAAAATCTCAATTACCCAAGATGTCTTTTGATTAAACCTTTTTCTTTGACTAATGAATTTTTCTAACATTGTTTTTTTACTTTATAAGATTAACAAAGAATGAATAATGCAGGATACTTAAAATTTGAGATTGGTCAAAGTTTAATTATTTTTGCATTAGATTAAAGAGTTTAAAGAATATAATATATAATTAAAATGGTCAGCACATTGTTGCATTTTTAGCGACGAACATTGGCAACGGTAAACCATTGTGGTTAATAAAAACTATTAGCGTCAGCGATATAACCGCCGTGGTTAATACAAATTATCAGCCACATCGTAATAAAAATTATTACCTTGTGAAAATTTAATATCTAACAGATGATATGTATGTAATTTGTACAAGAGAAGGGGTCAGAGAAGAACAAAAACACGGTTCTTGTGAGAATGGGAACCGAAGAGAAGATGATGTTGGAGTTTAGGAACTTGGATGTAATACCTATATGCGATAACTCCCGCTATTGGTTTCGCCATATTGGCAGCGTTGTCCGGAAAGACGAGTTAGTGCCACCTCGTCTCAAAAACTAGTCTAATCTCTCCCAATTTCAATTGAACCATATAAGATAGTCTATTTCCGTGAGTTTTATATTTTTTAACGTGTCATCTTATAATTTGAAACTTTTATAATCCTAAAATATGTATTTATTTTTCAGGATCCTTTCGAGAGTTCAACAAACATTCTCATTAAAGCCTATAGAGATAAGACGATGCCACAAACAAAGAAGGCATGTGATAAGGTGGAGATATGCGAACAAGAAGACTTATATCAACCCATATATTGATGACAAGGACAGAATTAGAATACATCCTCCTCGGGGATTTTATTACGAAGATTGGAATTATTTGCTTAACAATCACTACTTCACGGCTAAATTTAAGGTATAGTACATAGTCATTTATATTTCTTTATATGTGTTTTTCGACTATTAACTAACAATTACTATCTTATAATTGCAAAGAAAGTAAGACTAACGCTGACAATAAAAGGAAATGATGTATCTCCACCACACCGACAACAAACCATTTTCGCAGAAAGAACGAGATATGGTAATTTATAGTAAAAGTATTTAATTTACATAATATCTAAAATATGATATATGTATGTTATTTGTACAGGAGAGGGAGATGAGACACCCCCTATTCAAGTAGGAGAGCGACTCCCGATGATCTGACTCCCATGCCTTCTCCGCTCGTTCAGCAAGCCGTCGTAAGTTGTTATCATTTCTATCGTTTTAGTTTGGATGTTTAAGTTTAAAATTACTAACATTAATGTTGTAAAAGATTGTAGATTATGATGCGCAAGCGACTAGAAACAAAATCCTAATATGTCACTGCTCGAGGTGTTTGAGTCTCCTTTGGGACGATAGGGACACGGGGGTGATAGGGATGAGATCGAGAATACATCCCACTCACTTCAGACCCAGTTAAAGGGGAAGTTCTTCTTCAAGCGTCAACTCACGTGTGTCACAACAAACGCTGATGAAGGAGAATAGGATTATGCGAGAAGAGGTGAAGATGTTGCATGCAAATCAAGAAGCACAAAAGGAGGCACATGAGTAGAGGATGAACGATATCCAAGCGCAGGTGCGCGCACAACAAGAAGCTTTAGAGGCGCTCGTGTCTAGGACTCCCCCTCCCCACAATCAGTGATTCACATATGATTTGATTTGAAATTTTTGTATTACGATTTAGAATTTCGTCGAATTTGGAATTGAATTTGATTTATGAATTGTCTTTTTTTTGCGTAAAAACATTTGAAACAGGTTTTATGAAATTCAAAAAATAACCAAAACCAGAGAGTGGCAATTATATACTTCGGCGTTAGGGAAGGTCGATGTTAGTAAGTGAACCGTAAAAAACTCGAGAGCAACAATTATTAACCACGATGTTCTCCTAAAGCCGTGGTTAATAATGTATAATTATTAACCACGACATTCTCCTAAAGTTGTGCTTAATAATGTATAATTATTAAGCACACAACGTTCTCCTAAATTCGTGGTTAATAATGTATTAACCTCGACATTCTCTTAAAGTCGTGGCTAATAATGTAGCATTAATAACCACAGCTTTAGGAGAACGTCGTTGTTAATAATGTATCATTATTAACCATGACTTCCACCCTAAAGCTGTGGTTAATAATCAAAATATTTTAACGTCGAGTTTTGTAGTGTCGACGAACGACGGCTTTGGTCGCCGACGTTAATAATCATTAACGTCGGCATTATGGCTTTTAAAGACGACTTTCATCATCTTTAATAGTCCTTTTCCCACTAGTGGAAGGAGATTTGACACCCCCTAGTTATGAAGACTTCTTCCTACAAACACATACTAAGAGAGCGACCGCCGAG
This sequence comes from Impatiens glandulifera, assembly GCF_907164915.1. NCBI lineage: Eukaryota > Viridiplantae > Streptophyta > Magnoliopsida > Ericales > Balsaminaceae > Impatiens > Impatiens glandulifera. The sequence continues at coordinate 55,146,501 of NC_061862.1, read as the reverse complement.
GATCCGACTCTCGTGCTTTCTCCGCAAGTTCAGCAGTCCGTCGTAAGTTATAATCCTTTCTATCGTTTTAGTTTGAATGTCTAATTAAGTTTAAAATTATTAAAAATATTGTAAGTGATAATAGACTGTGATGCATGAGTAGTAAGAAGTAAACCCTGTAATGTCGTCGTTTTACGTGTATGAGGCTGCTTTGAACCATAGGAACATGGGAGGGTGATCGAGATGAGATCGGGAATACGTCCAACGCACTTTAAATCCGATCAACGGGAAAGTTCTTCCTAGAGCGTCAACAACTCATGCATGACTCAACGTCAACAAACGGAAACGCTGATGGAGGAAAACAAGAACTTGCAACAACGGATGGAAGGGATGAATGCACAACATAAATGTGATATGGAGTTGCGCGCACAACAGACACACAAAATAGAAGAGATGAGCGCAAATCTGGCCCGTGAAATGTAGTTGGGCGCACAACAGACACGTGAAATAGAAGAGATGCGTGTAATGATGCTTGCACAACAAGAGGCTACAAAGATATTTATGTCTAGGATTCCCTCTCCACCGATCAATAGTGATTGATATACGATTTGTGATTTTTGTACTAATACGATATGATATTTTTTTTGAAACTTGGAATTAATTTTTATTTATGAATGATCTTTTTTTGCTAATAGTAGTACAACGACATATGTAACATGTTTAATAGAATTAAAAAAATGTCAAAAACTTGAGAGCAAGCATTATCAATGTCGGCGTTATGGGATCGCCGACGTTGATAAAGAACAATATTAATGTCGGCATTAGGTGAAAGTCGACGTTAATAAGAAAAACTAAAACCCGAGAGCAAGCATTATCAATATCGACTTTAATGAAACGCCGACGTTGAAAAAGATCAAGAATAATGCCAACTTTAATAGAGCACCAACGTTGAAAAATATACAGAATAACGTCGACTTAATGGAGCGCCGATGTTGAAAAATATAAAGAATAACGTCGGCTTTAATGGAATGCCGACGTTAAAATATATCAAGAATAACGTCGTCTTTAATGGAACGTCGATGTTAATAAGAGCCGAGAACAAGGATTATCAACATCGACTTTAAGGGAATATTTTCGTCAATACAAATCATAATCTTTTAACGACCAAATTATTAACGATGACGGACGACGACTTTGTTGGTCGGCATTATGGGTTTATGTCTTTAATGATATATTTCCTACTAGTGACTTTTTTTTTTTTTTTTTTTTTTTTTTTTTTTACGTTACAAATTCAAGATAAAAAGACTCCATTTATCTCTCTTTAACTCATTTTTGTTTGCATATATATCTATATTATAATTATTTTGTAAGGACCTTTTATTTTTCTTTTTAAATTATTTCATTTCATTTGATTCTGAGTTTTTTTTTTGAATTGAACAATTTTTCATTAATTTATATTTTACATTATCTACATGTTTAATATTTTTATGATTCATCACGGTCAATGGTGGATTTATGCACAGCCTATCATACGTACAAAATATTTTATATGTAAATAAAGATAACGGGCAGAAAAATACTGTTATTATTGATAATTTTTCGTTGTTAAAAGTATATTTTGTTTGTTTGATATTATTACCCTTTTATCTAGGGTAAATTTTATAAAAAAAAATAACTCAATAGATTTTAAATCCTATTTTCGTCCTTGTTAACGGGTTTGAGAGAAAAATCAATATATGAAAGTTATTTATTGTTTATAATTTTCCATTTCACAGATATTAGTAAATTTATACTTCTCCAATTTTACAGGATTTACAGAAATACCCTTTTAAATATTAATGTTAAATTTATCACTTGACTCACAAAAAGAATAAAAAATGCTAAAACTAAATTATAACATCAGTTGAATGTTTTAGATAACATTAACTCGAACTCCCATTCTTAAGGTGATAATTTTGTAAGTTCAATTTATATAATTCTCATTTCAACGTTCCATGATAAAAAGTTTTTTTTGTATGTGTGTCAACCTTCAATTTAGTAGGGAATTTTACAAAAGTTCAATTCAAAGAAGTTTAACAATTTAAGTTTATATAAAGTTTTAAATTCTTAATAATTTTACGATGGTAAGAGTTTATAAATTATTTTGATTTTAAATAAAAGTGAATTTATATTTAAGAATGAACAAATATGTGATACCAAGAAAATTGCTTTAAATTAATTCCTAACTACATAAGAATCAATTTTAATATGTTTTATTTTTTCATGAATCTTTTTTTTTTGTTATGTCTATTCCAATATTGTTAACCACTTCCATACTTTTACACACAACTTCATGAACTTAAAAAAGTGAGTTGTTCATCAGTCACCAAACTGAATGTAATATCTGAGATAAATCACCTGTTATTGGAGAATGTTGCTCAATTAACATATGAGAATCCTTCACATTTAGTGTCACAATCTTAAGCAAGAAAAAAAAATCCAAATGAAAAAGGTGCATCTTAAAATTATATTATATTTAAAATTATTAACTAATAAGTTTTAGTTATTGTATTTTTTGGTATAATAAATTAATTAAATATTAAGACATATTTTCTCGAATTGGTTGCATTGGATGCTAGACATGAGGATCGGTATTATTTTATTTGTACATTAGTCTTTAGCATAAGGGTTTTATTTCACCCACTATCTTAATCTTTTTATAATTATATAGTTTTTAGTCCAAACAAATATTATTTGTAAGAATAAAAATTTAAAAAGAAAGGAGAAGAAGAGTGCTTTAAATAGAGTTTAAGCATCTTGGACAAACTCGTTAAAACATAAATTAATAGTATTTTTCAACCACTTTTAATAAGTATTAAATGATGTAACCAATTTTATATATTCTATATAAGTTTCAACATGATGGATTGGTTTTATTTCATAAAACTATCCAATTTCACTCTAAAATGTACATTTTAAATAGGTTATAAAATTAAGAGAAATGATTAGGTGAGGGAATTTGGTGAGGGAATGACGTGACATAATCTTATTCGCTGAAAAAATCAAATAATTTCTCTCTTTTCTCTCTTTCCACCCACTTTTACATTTTTCAACCATTGAAGGTGATGCCAAGTCATTCCCTCACCAAATTCCTTCACCAAATTCTTTCTCTCTATCACTCCTCTAAAATTAATGAACTAATTATATTTCACAACTTTAATAATATATTTTACTTATTATAGATAGAGCAATAGGGCTCCATGAAGTTAGGAGTCATTAAGAACTTATTTATTTTTTCCTTTTCCTCGATACTATTTTTCATTTTTATGTTCATTTTTTTCACAATTTTCTTAAACATTCTACGATCCTCATCATTTTACCAGGTTAGTGTTTAATTGACTTGCTTGCAAAGTGTTGTCACTCGTCACACTCCTTCAGAAGGCTGAAGTTACATATATTATTCTATCGACGGTGGCAGTCAAATAGCAACCCGGTTCTTACCGAGAGTTCTACGTTTTCAGCCAATCACAATACGGACTAATTATTTAATTAATAAAATGCTCTCGAGTCTAAAAAAAACTGAGCTCCGTAATGGTTGACCCACCAGTTGATTTTTAACTCAAATATCTTTTCCGATCTATCTAATATTCATATTATTTTGTTATAAAAAGCAGCGAGTGAAGTATAATTCACTCGAATTATTAAAGAAGCAACAAGTGAAGTATAAAATGTTCTTAATGTGCTTAAATACACGTGGGGATCTGGCAACAAATACACGAGGTCGATGGTTGACCTCATGGTCTTGAGGGGACGACCTCCCTACACGGGGGCTGCACGCTCCTTTATCATTTCAGACGTGAGACGGATAGGGTTTAGGGATGTCGATCGACTTTGGGTGGGGAAAGGCTTGTTATGCTGGAGCTGTCGAGTCCTTGTTACCTAGCCAAGACACGAGGTTGATCAACTTTTATGTATCCGGTAAGAATGATAAAAACGAGGATGGAGCTCTCTTGCTACTATCCCTTCCACCAACTTCCATGAAGGTATTTGAGGACGAACTACAACGCCTACTAAAACATGGATATCACATCCTATCAACTTTATAAACAAACATATATATATGGAAGGAATATTTATTCCTTTTCAAAATAAATATATAAATGAAATGAATGCCCCTCATTTCACATCTCAAATATATTAAATAATTAATATATATAAATTAAATACTTAAAAATAAATGTTTATAGAGTTTGTTCTAAATGAACTCATTAATGAGGATGATAATAATTTTAAAGTTAACTTAATTAGATTGCTACTTCTTAAAGTTTAAGAATAGTTATATTGTCTCACTTATATTTTGTTTGTTATTATTTATTTCTATAATTCTACAATGAATTTTACTTATGTTAACTTTTTAGTATCTCACATCAAGTATCTTCATTTGTTTAGAACAAGTATAACAAAAATAAGAACGAGCAGAATATTTCCAGAGAGGCACTTAAAAACTTATCATTCATTTTTTTCATTCTTGTATGAGATTAAAAAGTAAAAGTAGCTGCCTTTTCAAACCTTGATTTTCGAGAACCACTTATCTTATTAGTTAGTCTGGTTTCCGACCTAAAGAATTCTTTGAAGGAAGAATTATAGATTTAATTGATATTGACTAAAATCCACTTATAGAATTAGTTTTTTTCGTAAACTTTTTTCTACGAAATCTGTCTAGTTTGTTAGGAGGTATCCCGAACTCCGCTCCGAAACAACCTTTTCTGGCTCGTATAAGGACTTGTAGAAGAGCCGGATTTATCTTCGCCTTTAAGCGGGAATAAAGTGAAGCATGTCAGTTTCCACCACCATAACACAGTTCGTCGGTCAATTTATAGGTAAACCCCTTCTATGATATTGTTATCCTATATTTGTTTTGAAAAAAATGACAAATCGATAATTTGTGATACAAAAATGGTTGCTATTGAATACTAAATATTGAGTTACGTAGGTGGGTTAAACATATTTTATTAAATAATCTAACAGCAGAGTTGAAGAAGCGCTGACAGCAGACTTGCTTCAAACAGCAGAGTTGTCTTCAACACGCTAACAACTGACTTACTTTGAACAGCCGCCTTGCTTCAGCAGTAGCCTGAAGAAGCGCGAGCAGACGCCTTACTTCAGCAGTAGTCTCAAGAAGCGTTGACAGCAGCCCTCAGGGGCGAAGCCAGGATTTGAAACCTACCCGGGCTAATTTTTTATTAAAAAAATATATCCGGGCTAGTTTTATAGTTTGCTGTCACCAATGCCTTTTAGCGACGAAAAATAACCTTTTAGCAACGGAAAATAATCAACAACGACGATAATTTACCGTCGTTATTGATAAAATACATAAGGCTCCCCGGGCTACAGCCCGGGCCAGCTTGCACTTGGCTCCGCCCCTGGCAGCCCTGATTCAACAGCAGTTTGAAGAAGCGCTAACAGCAGCCTTGCTTTAGCAGTAGCTTGAAGAAGCCAACAACAATGCTACGTCAACAACTGTGCTGAACTATTAGTAGACTGTCACCTGGCATGCAACCACTAGAAAGACGACACGTATCTTCGAACGAGATTCGACCGTTGCTACATCTCAATATAAAAGGACATCAAAGTACAACGTCAAATCCCTTGATTTATGAACGACGGATCACTGGATTTATGAACGACGGATCCCTGAATATCTAAATTATCGGTACGACGAATCCTCCCAGTCAATTCACGTATCCAAAAGTCGGATTAGACCGTTGCTACATTTCAATACAAAAGAGCTCTAGAGTACAACGACGAACACATACAAGCAAATATAACCTTCAAACATACAAGATACAAAGAACAAGCCTTTGAACTCTCGTTCAATTTACTCTCTCTAGCTCATATGTTATAAGTGTATTCTGTATTTCACCTACCCTAAGTTGGGAGTTAATTTATTGTATTATCTGAGAGTATACTTATTGTTGTAAGTTGAACAGAACGTTGTATGTTCAATAAAGTGTTAGCTAAGAGTTTAGAACAGACAGCTGTTAAGTCCTAGGTTCTGATTGAGTTTGTGTAGACGCTATACAAACCAAAGCCTTCTAGTGAAATCCTTTTGGAAACAGAAAAGGGTGACGTAAGAGTTTTATCTCCGAACATCCATAAAACTCTTGTTTCATTTTCTTACTGAATCTAACAGTCTTGCATCTTTCGCTTTAAATCTAACAAATATTTCCGCATTTGAAACCGTTCAAGAGTTTGCGATGATTTGTAGAAAATAAAAACAGATTTTAATCTCTAACGGGATTAAAATCGAATTGAAAGTAAAGACTAATACAACAATATTTAACTCCTCTATTGTTGTAGTCGATCCTAACCGTATTCATCCGCTCTCATATGAAGCGCTTCACATTAGATATTCAAATGAGAGCAGTTATACATTCTATAATGTGAAACTATTTTTTTACAATCTTATTTTTTTATAAATAATAATATTTATTATTATTTTTATTTAACAATCTTCTCTTATTAAAAATCTTATATTTTATAAATAATAATATTAACTTTTATTTATAATTAACTATCTTTTTTTTATATAAATAATAATATTAATTGTTATTTATAATTAATTATCTTTTTTATAAATAATAATATTAATTATTATTTTTATTTAACAATCTTTTATTTTATTTTATTTTATAAGGTTTAATTTAATTATAATTAAACCACTTATTATTTTTATTTATCAATAATAACATAATATTTTATATAAAAAATATATCATTACTATAATTATAATTAATAATTTAAAACAACAATACAGAAATATGATAACTATTTTTTTATTTTATAAGGCGTAATTTCATTATTAATTATTATGTATTTGTATTGTTATTTAAAATTATTAATTATATATTTTATATAAAAATATTATTTTATTATTGTTAAATAAAAATAATAATTAATATTATTATTTATAAAAATGTAATTATATTATTTTTTTAAACAAAATATTGTTAATTAAAAAAGATTTAATAGGACAGGTGAAAATAGACGGGTGGGCCTTGTTTTAGATTTTTTTTACTAACTCAATTAAAAAAATTTAGCTCTCATTTGAAACTCCTCTTATGTAAAGATATCATGTGAAGTTATCATTTGAAGCTCTCAAAGTGAAGCTACGTGATGCGCGCTTCAAATGAGAGTTTCACATTGAGAGAGATAATTTTTTTTAACATTTTATTGTTTTAACAAGAATGGTTTTTTTAAAGTTGAATAGAGAGGTAGAGAGGTGAAAGAAAAATGTAGAAAAGAGATAGCGATAGAAAAAATAAAATTAAAGAAAAATAAATTAAGAGGGGATAGGTCACGTGACTCTAAGGTTTGGGGTTCCACCGACCGATCTTACTACCTAAAACGAAACAACAATTTCACCATTGTTCGAGATAGTCTAAAACTGGAATTTTCAGCCTACAAGAAAGAACTTCTATGAAACACACAAAAATATAACATATCATTTGAATAAATAATCTAATAAAAATATTTATCGAATACTCGATATAAAACTCAAAACAATGTTAACATGTATTCAAAACCTTGGTTTAAATTATTACATTTATACTACAGATTTCATCACAAATGAAATAATATTGGGACAATTTGAAACTGAGCCAAACTCATAAAATTGAAAATAACATGAGTTATCTAACATCATTTGGAATTGATCAACAATTGCACACTATAACTTGCAATGAAAATTATAGCATCACTCCATTAAGATTAGGCTAGACATTTTCCATAATATTTTAGATTATTTTAACCAAATTCACCATTCAATTAATCTCCAACTATATTTGGAAATTAGAAGTAACTCAAAAATGTAAATACTCTAGGACTTCTCAAACCGAACAAATTCATAACATAAGTTGGAGAAACATGAACCGATCGAATCAGTTTTTTATCTAAGCAAGATCACTTTCAAAGGAATTGGTTTCTTGTATAGCAACATCAACTATGCCCGCTTTATTTATCAAATTGTAGTATTTACTTAAATAATGCACTTCCTTCAACCGACATACTAATTACAAAACTATATGAATTGAAAGGAATTAGAGAGGCATATAAGAGTTTAATTAAGAGTCCTCTACCTTTATTTATATGAGTTATTCAAAATGAAATATTCTTAACCTAGATTACAATATTTGATCGGCTAAGTATTAATATTTAAATAACTAACTTGCCTTATTTAACCATTAACTAATTTAAATAACATTATTGAACTGTGAATTATTAATACATTATATATATTTTGTCAACATAGTCAAAAAAAGTAGATTATATGGAAAACTTATAATATTTTTTAACCATTAATCAATTTAAATAACACTATTGTACTGTGAATTATTAATATATTATATATATTTTGTCAACATAGTCAAAGATGAAGATTATATAGAAAACTTAAGAAAAAAACTTATTAATGGCTTAGTTTACTTGCTTGAAGATATGCATTTCCATCAATCAAATGACATACTTATTGCAAGACTATATGAATTAAAAGGAATTAGAGAGGTATATAAGAGCTTAAGAGTCCTCTAATTTTATTTATATGAGTTCATTCAAAATGAGATATTCTTATCCTATATTACAATAATTGATTGGCTAGATATTACTATTTAAATAACTAAACTGTGGCTAAATATTACTATTTAAATAACTAAACTGGTTAGATTTGGTAACGCTAGAATTAGAATTGAAATTGGAACGAGGGGTCTAATTCCAATTCTTAAGTTTGATATATATCTTTAATATTAAGAATTTTAATTGAAATTATAATTTTAGTGAAATTTGATATAATAAAATTTTATAGTTCTTATTTTTATTTTTTTAATTTGAAAATATAATTTTTTTTATGTTTTTTCTAACAAAATAATTTATTATTTTATTATTTAAAACACGATTAAAATTTTCAATGAATATTTTTTTAATGAAATTTGAAATATAAAAGATCTATTGACACTTGAGCTATCCTATAATCGGTTGTATCATACTAATATTTTAATAAAATAAATAATATTTATTATATATTTTTTTCAAACATAAAAATTGAGATTAAATTACAATTTTATAAAATTTTCAAACATAAAAATTGAATTGTAATCCAATATCAATTCTCATGAAATTGAAATTTCATCGTCAATTATAATTTCAATTTCAGTTATTCATACATAGAATTAGTGTTTTTTTTTTTAACTATTAACTAATTTAACTCTATTGAACTGTGAAATATTAATATATTATATATTTTGTCAATATAGTAAAAATGAAGATTATATAGAAAAATGAAAAAAAAAACTTATTGCCTTAGTTCAACATTGGAATTTCACATCAATAGATGGATCAATAGATGGTTGACTATGTATAAAAAAAATATTTCAAATAGAAGAACAAAATGAAAACATTAAGTTTGGAACACAAATTATATTATATCAAGAACATTAAAATGTTAGTTCAATTTAAATTTCATACCGAGAAGTTTTTCTCGAATTTATAAAATAAATGAAACATATAGAAATACTATATAGTTAAATTGTAAACACTGAAACACAATTATATCAACATAAAGCTTATATATTCAATCTTATAGACATAATTCTAATAAAATAAAATAACAACTTTACCAATGTCAATAACTACTAGCCTCCAACAAATGTTATCAATAACTACTTGCCTCCAAAAATAATAACATATTAATGAAGGAATAAATAAACTACAAAATACTTATAAAAATGAAACAATTAGAAATTTGTAGCGCATACAAAATGAGTTGAATAAAAAAATGGAAGAAATATAAAACATGTTAATTAACATAAAGAATGAGTTGAATAAAAGAAATAGAAGAAATATAAAACATGTTAATTATAAAGAGTATATCTATTGTTAGATAGTATTAAACTGTAGGTATAGAATAATAATACCAATAGTAAATTTAGTTAATTGTTTGGTGATTATCTTATATAAACATTGTTTGAAAGTCATATAATTTATACTTTAAACTAGATAAAAATTTGTACATAGTAGAATCTGTTACAAGCCTATATAAACAAATATATTCCATATTTACCCTTATACTTATACTTTTATTATTTTCTTTATTTGAAAGTACTATTTTTACATTTACCTTTATATTTTAATTAATTTTTTTTCTTTCTATTTGATATGTTATTTACATTTTTTGTAATTACAGTCTGGTGAATATATATATAAAAAAAATTAATATATTGATCATTTACTCTTTCAATTTCAAAAATGTTAAAATTATTTTAAAAAAGTATTAGATATAGATTCTATTTAAATATATATAATATTAAATAAATAAAAATTTAAATAAATTATTGGTGCTATAAAATATATAAAATAATTTAACATAGGTTAATCTTATTAATTATGTGAATAGTGGGAATAGTTTGATTCTCAGTCATTTTCTTTATTAGTTAGATATATTTTTAAATTAGGTAAATTAAAAATACTTATTACTAAGGTCATGATTTAATATATTGGTAAGAAAGTTGATTATTAAATTAGATCTAAAGAGTTTATATTTTTTTCCATGAACAAAGAAATAAGAAAATTATAAATAATAAACAAAGTTTCAATATATTCAACGTTAACAAAATATCTATATTTGTTAGCAACATTTTATAACATAACACAAAATATGTTTAAAATAATAAAAAAAAAAATCATGAATGAAAAAAATAATAATAAAAAATTAAAATTAAATAAATATTAATTTAATAATTAAATTAAATTTATATAAATATAAAGGATAAAATTGTCGTTTACATTTTATATAACATTTTTATACTACCAACCAAATACAAAATTATAAAATCTATACAATTTATAACCCTCTTAATATTTTCAACCAAATACAAATAACATATATAATTTATATATCTTAATACCTCTTTACAACTTATACCCCTTATAATTAATACCTATATAATTAATACCATATAATAAAACGCTACCCTATTATATTATATTATATTATTCTAATAATCAAATGACATAGAATATCATGTAGTTAAATTGTAAACATTTTTTTGAAAACATAATAATATCAAATATATGGGAATTAAAGAATAACTAACCTGATACCCCACATTTATGGTCCCCGTTTAAAATCAAAGCACTCCTAGATCGAATCAAACCCGTGACATTTTGGTCTCATACCATTGGGCTACCTTGGTATATATATATATAATGATAGAGAGCAAGAATTTGGTATCATAAATGGTATCGAAAATAATATGAAAACGCGTGATTGGACTTAAATCTAATAAGAGAGATATTTCATTTTTCAAGTTCAATCATATGTTGCTAATGGTTGGTGATCCTTGCAGGATTTTTTCAGCAAACCAAAGTCAAACACATGTTTTTAGGCATTTTTTTCAAATAATTCGCGTTTGGCGTTAGCATGACGTCAGCGACCGCGTTTTGAATCCTTTTAAGGCACGCGGTCAAACATGTTGACTTCCGTTGACTCATCCTCGACTCGTTCGGTTTAACTCGGTTTTTGACATTTTTGCCCTTATGAAAGCCTTCTACACAAAAATGCAAATAACAATATTATACTCAAAATTCATAATTTTTCGAACTAGTTAATCTAATTGTATCAGATCTCCCAAATTTCGAGTGTTTTTTCCTTTCAAGAAAAACCGAGAGTTATTTGGAAAACTCTTAAATTTTCCATTGTAAGAAAAAATGAGAATTATTTGAAAAACACTCGAATTTTCTCTTGTAAGAAAAACCGAGAGTTATTTAAAAAACTCTTAGTTTTCCCTTGGAAACTCTCGGTTTTTTTTAAATGGAAAAACCGAAACTTATTTAAAAAACTCTCGAATTTATTTGAAAGGAAAAAACCGAGAATTTTTCAAATAATAGTATTTTTATTTTTATTAATATACAATTATACAATATCTACGGTCCTATCCTTTGTACTAAACAATAGTATTTTTATTTTTAAAATACATTATTAATTTATTATTTTTTTTTATTAATTTCTATATAAATAATAATACAAACTACCTATAAAATAAATATTAAAAAGAATAATTTATATAAATATAAGAATAAAATAATCCTTTACCTTTTCACTACTTTTTTATACCACCAACTAAACAAAAATAATAAACCTATATAATTTATATTCCTAACCAAATACAAATAATATATATAATTTATACTTTCTAATACTTACTTACAATTTATACATCTTTAATACTTATACCTATATAATTAGTACTGTGTACCAAACAAAATATATATATATATATATCATATTTTCTTTATGAATATAAATAATTTTTATGTTAATATAAAAATTAACTAATTGATAATAAATATTAAATACAAAAGATATATACATACACAAAATATTAAAATTATTTCAACAATCATAAGTGGTCTAGCGGTTTAAGTGTTCACATTTCATGTTGGAGACTGAAAGTGTGAGGTCACGAGATGGAGGTTGGGTGTTGAGTGGTTTGTCGAGTGTGAGGTCGGAATTTGTGGTTTGTATGACGGGAAATGGAGGTGGGTAGTGGGTGGTTTGTCGAGTATGAGGTCAGAATTAGTGATTGGTTTGGCGAGCATTTAAAAGTGTGAGGTCACGAGATGGAGGTCGTGTGGTGGGTGGTTTACCGAGTGTGGTGTTTGAATTAATGGTTGGTTTGATGAACATTTGAAAGTGTTAGGTCACGAGATGAATGTCAGGTGGTGGTTAGTGGTTGGTTTGACGTTGGATAAAGGTCTGTGATCAATTGGGATTGATTGTTGATTTGTTAAAATGAGAGTAAAAGAGAGGTTGACTAAGATTAGTGAGTGGTTTGTCAAGTGATAGAGTCATATGAAAAAGTGTGAGTCACAAGATTATGGTCAGTGGGTAGTTTGCCGAGGGATTAAAGAGGCATATGAAAAAGTGTGAGTCACAAGATGAGGGTCAATTGGAGGGTTATTGGTTGAGTTTTTGACGAGATATAAGAGGTGTGACATCAATTGAGGTCGACTAAGATTAGTGAGTGTTTTGCCGAAGGAATAAAAAATGCATATTAAAACGTATGAGTCACAATATGAGGATCAATTGAGGGATTAGTGGGTACTAAAAGATTAAAATATATGTTAATATTAAGTTTAAGATTAAACTTAATTTTTATCTAAAATATTTATAAATAAATAATATTTTATATATATTGCGCACGGTTTCATGCTAATTTATATAACGAAATTAGTTGATATCAATTCAAATATTTGTTTTACTCCTTAATTTTAATTCTCTATCCTCTCTTATAAACCAATTAAACAAACCCTATAAATATATGGATTAATTATATATTTTCAGTTAAACAAACCTATGAATTTTTTAATTATTAATAATGTTAGGATCTAGGTCGTCGCTGGTGGACCGGGGGTTGGACCGGTTAGCGGCTCTCACTCGTAGGATGGTGGTTAATCCGATTAGAGATTAACACCGGGGTTTCAATACTACACAACCTGTCACAAACCCTTGAACTAGGTTCAAGCGCGGAAGAGGTTTGCTTTCAAGTTGAAGCGGTACACGTGTATGATAGGCGGAGTCGGTTTCGGATGATGGAGATTTGAAGAATGGTGGGTCGGTTTCGGTTATCTGGAAGTTCGGTATGGTTAGTATAGAGTCGGTTTGGAGCGGTATGGTTAGGTTAGTCGGTTATATACTGAAGCCAACAGAAAGTAAATAACACAGAGAATTTTATGGATGTTCGGAGATAAAACTCCTACGTCACCCCTTCCTCTCGAAACCGCGAGAAGGATATTCACTAAGGAATACAAGTACAATCCGATCGAGACTTATTTCCTGCTCGATAACACTCTTACAATTCACACCGAAATTGTAACACACACTTAGAGTTTAGCACTTAGGCTTTCTGAGAATAACACAGTTTTATCACTTGTAGTAAATGCTCTCAACACTTCACTTGTCTAGCTTGATATCGCTTAATGTCCCGCATTTACTCTTCTGCAACTGCCTCCTTTTATAGGTGAAATATGCCAACGGTCATATTTCACTGCCTTGAATCTGATTGGCTGATCAGAGGTGCAGTGATTCAGTGTCTCAGACCTGCGGTCGTCTCCTCAGACCTGACGGTCTGTTCTTCCGGTTTGTAAGACAGACCTGCTGGGTTTGTCTTTTACTCAATGTAGGCACTGTCTCTTTGGACAGTTGTCTGTACTTTGAAGATTTCCTTTCTGGCTTATCCCGAAGTAGAAGGATCCGGTAGTACTGTTTTCTGCAGCCTACAGTCTTTCCTCAGACTTGCATGGATATGGAAGTATTCAGTCTGTTCCTTTGGTATCATTCTCAACAGATACCCAAAGTGTCTTCTTGTACTGGTCGGCCGCTTGACTTGGCCGAATGTCTTTTGGTAGTTAAGTAGCCGGACTTCTTCCGGTTATTCTTGTCTTGTGGATGATCGGCTATTTGATGGTTCCGGTTTTGAGCTTTGGCCGATCCTTTGTGCGGTCACGTTCAGAATGCTCTTGATCGGTATGGTGACTTGACCGGTTAGGTACCTTTAATTGGTTCTCTTGTTCATCCGGTCCGGTTCCTTGTTCCTGCATGGGAAGTTTGTTTAAGTTAGGTTTATTCGAACCGGTCTGAATTTATCTAACAAATAATATTTAAAATAATAAAATTTACAAAGACTATATTTGTTCATAAACATGATTATATGTATTATTTTTCATGGCAACATTCAATGATTTGCTAATTAATATATATAGTTACAGACTTTATAATATATACATGAATTCAAAAAATAATATACTTGAACATTGAAAAATCTTTAAAAATATCTCATTTTTATTCATATGAGTTTTGCAATATACATGATTAATAACAAATCATTTAAAGAGGTATAAGAATATAATGAGGTTGAGATTTAGGTTGAAGGTTGAGGTTGATATGCATGAATTAAGGATAATTCAAGTCCATGAATAATATTTTTGAATCCATTGATTTTGCAAGGGGGAAGTTTATCTAAATAATCTTGTCGGAACTTACAAAATACTTCCATCGTAAGAAGACTGCGTGATGACTCTGAGTGTCCGGTCTTCTTTTCACTTTAAGAGTATTCGTCAATCTGTCTAACTCACCGTAGAGTCCATTGAAAGACTTCATAATGTGTTTGAGGTCGAAAACTGATTCCCCGAATATTTGCCTGACTAGAACCATGAACATGATCGGATCTGATGGAAGAGGACTTCCGGTTAGAATCTTGACGATGAATCTAAAGTCATAGGCACCATGAAAAGTGAACCAAGCGCGAGGAATCTTAGAGCTCAACACTCCACAATCCGTCAACATAGAGACTAACAATCCCGAATCAATACCATCTACTTTGATCATTTCAAAGTTAATACCCTAATTCTTTAAAAGTGATATAGAATCTGAGTTGTGAACATTTGAATGAACGTCAAAATCCTTGATGTTAAATTGCCACACAAACGAACATAAAGAGGGTTGGGAGAAGTTGACAGTGTTAGACCAAATTGGATTAACTTCAGGACGTATACATTGTCCTTCATATAAAAATAGTTAGTCTTAGGAGGTAGACTTTGAAAGACAATAGTTTGGAACGTCGGATTTGTAGATAGTGCCGGGGAGTTCTGTATCGAATGACACAAACAATGTGAAAGAAAGAATTTTATAAATCATATAAATCTCTTCACTAATATTATAGTTCCAAACTTCAAGAATATTATTGTCGGAAGTCATGACTATAGAATAAGAACTAAATCTCGTGAGTAGGGAATAAAAGAAGGTTATATGTATGACTAATTAATCCCAAAACATCTCATATATAATTAAGTTTAATCCTAACTATAATCCTAAATATAATCCTAAAATATTATTATTATTATTATTATTATTATTATTTATTTTTAAATTTAATCAATTAAATCATTTGAATTAACAAATTATAAATTAAATAAATTTAGAATTTTTAATTACATTATCATCTTATAATTATTATAGATAAAATTTTAATTTTAATTATAATTAAAATGAAAATATATTATTTCATTTTATTTTAATTTTAACAATTATTTATTTTTTGTTTAATTAAATGGTTTATAATATAGTGTGAAGTGAATATATTAAATATTAATTAACAAAAACATAGAAATAATAATAAATGAGATAAAATAAAATTGGATAATCTAAACAAAAAAAATAAAAATAATATTGCAATCTAAACTCATTCAAATTATTTAGGTATACCTAATTAAATCTTGAGTGAAGGTAAATTAATTTAGATACTTTTAAGTATATTATGCTACGCTTAAAACCCTGTTTTCTTTTTTTCTTTTTATAGTTTTACAATTTATATTTATTTATTTTTTGTGTTTGAAAATTATTCTTAAAATAATTAGAAAACTCCTAAAAATAATACTTTTAATAAAGACAGAAAAAAAAAAAATTCTCATATTGTTTTTTTGAGTGTTAGTTTCCTCTCCTATTTCTTTTTCTGTAAGGACTTGCAAACTATATAAAAATATTATAGACTCAATTTATATTTTATTTATTTATATAATATATGGTTTTATTGAAAGTTATTCTCTGTTTTTATCTCTTTAATCTAAAAATCTAAGGCACTGTGTGAAGATTTATGCGAAAAAATAAACGTACCTTATTCCAAGATCAATCAGAGACGAATATAAAGTTAAGACTTAGAGAGATAATATAGAGAGGGTAAGAAACGAAAGAATACTTTATGTTATTATTTATTATTTGTTAATGAGAATTAATGATATATATACATAAATTTAGGAAACATCCTTAATTAGCAAAAATATAAAATTATAATAATATTCTATACTTTAAATAAAGTATTTCCTAAATATATAATATCACAATATCCTAATATATAATATCTAAATATATATCATAATATTTTATATTTTAAATAAAATATTTTCTAAATATATATTTCAAAAAAAGTTTAGATCGAAGGGTTCAAATGCTAGAAAATCAAACACTACAACAAAAAAGACCTCTGGCGACCCTTAAAAAGACTTCTGCTAACCCTTAAAAGCGTCGCCAAAAATATCACCGACCCTTATTCTTGCGTCGCCATAAGCAGGGTCGGCGCAAGTTATAACAACGCTTATTTAAACGTCGGTAAAAGTAATTTAAGCGTCGCCAAAAACCCATTTAATTTTTAACAATTTTATTTTATTTTTAATTTTTGCTTTTTTAATTTTTATTATCAATTTTCTCTATATTTTTATTTTATATTTTAAAAAAAAATTAAATAATCATTTAAAATGACATTTATAGAATTATTTATTCTTATTGTTGACATTTTAAATAATAAAAAAAGAAAGGTAAATTTTCTCCCATAGTATTATTTCACAAAATCATATTACAAATTTCAAAATAATCTATCATATTACAAATTTCAAAATAATCTATCATATTACAAATTTCACAAAATAGATTTCAGCCCAACCATCATCAATGCACCATCAATGCTATCATCAGTTTGTGGATTCATAATAAAATCTTTACCTGCACTTTTAAAATGCTCCAAATTTAAAACCACACACATATTTAGATGGTTAGATCTTAATAATTATGAAATTTTCCAATAAAAAAATGTAGATAAAACTAAAAACAACTCTATTTTGTTTACAACTCTATTTTGTTTTCTTTTACCTGCTTTCAATTTCTTATTCGAGCAAAATTCAACATATGCGGAGAAAGTTCATGTTCAACCTGAAAAAGAGTAATAATAGGAAAAAGAAAGTTAAGGGAAAGATTCAAATGGAATCAAATGTAACAACCAAACAAAATTGATATACATTGAAGTTAACAACAAAAATACCTTTATCATTTCAAGACACTTCACTAGATCAGCTCTTGTGAAACCCTGTTTATATTGTTTGCCCCTAAAGATAGAGATTTCAAAAAAATATGAACTAAATGTATTTTTTTTAGTAAAGTAATAATTGTTCGCATATGAACCTCAAGCTGAAGCTGGGTTATTATTATTCCACACCATTACTTCACTATTTTATCGCGTCCAAGATACAGTATCCATCGCCTCACCATCCACTACAAAAAAAACAAATATAAACAAGAGGAAAAAAATCATTTGAATGAATAATATTATAAATGAGTGTAGTGATGGTTATGAGCATACAACTAGATGTGAATAAATTGTTGCAAGAGCACGCACGACGCACATCTCCTTCTATATTTGGCAATGGAAGTTAGTTCCTTTCCTGCAGAATCACTTACTATACTAAGTTATATTGATCATGCATATTCCTTGCAAGGAATAAAACAAGTTTTTCTTCTTCTTAAAAGAAGTACCTTATGTGAAACTTTCATAGAATAGCATTTACCATGTTACCAACACCAATCCTAAGAGCAACCTTGACAAGTCTTACATTCTGTTTATAGAAGTGTTATTACAATATATGGTTCATAATGAAGGAAAACATTAAAAAATTTACCTCATCTCCAAAAGCATAGACAAACATATCAATCTTGACAATCTCATTGAAACCAATCTTTAGAATCTAGAATACAAGAAGACAGACATTAATATCTAGAAGGTACTATCTATATGTATCTATATGTAATTACTGTAATACTATATAAATCCTGGGAATTGATACATTATTAGGTCATAAAAAGGATGAACTACGTTTCTTGGGATCTAGAGACATTCACAAATGTTCTATCAAACAAAATAAGAGGGATGAACTGGAATGGCTAAAAAGAGAGACCACCATTGTAAGTTCTTACCCATAAAGCTGAAAATCAAATTGAAGTTCTTGTTCCTGTTCACAAATGATAAGTGCCTGTCACAAATTATTAATACAACAAAAACAGAATATCAATTAATCATGCTGCTATCAAGTTATTAACACAACAAAAATAGAATAATCAATTTGTTTCTTTAACACACCTCTATAAACAAAAATTAAAATGTTTTTCGCAATTAAAAAGGATGCCATTGATGAACTGAAGATTTCTCTTATCTCTATAATACTTGCAGAAAACAAAAAGAAGAGAAAAAGAACAGTCAATTTCTCATCATTAAAGAAGAGAAGAAGGTTGCTGCCCTACATTCCAACTGAAGATCCCACCAGGAGATTAGAACAAATGGCCTCTCTGGCAACAACTCTTACATCAATCGGAGCTGATTACAGAAACGAGCTCACTTACATGCCCGGAATGGCTCCTAGATTCGCAAATTCTGCTGCTTTGGAGCATAGCGGAATGCAGGTAAATGTCTTAACAAAGATCGAGGCTTCCATCATTCAATCGATTGGATAGTAAAAATTCATATATATATTTGAAATTGTGCAGGTTCTGTCAAAAGAGGATTGTGAAGCCTTAAATTTGTGCAAAAGCATGATGGAAAGAGGGGAATGTCTCCCCCTAATGGTTGTTTATGACCCAATTGAAGGGTGAGTTAATTGTAGTTTATGTCTTTTCTATAAAGAATAGAATACACATGTACAGAAAAATTGGTTTCAAGATTTTCTTCCTTGTTGTTTTGGATAGATATACTGTTGAGGCGGATAGACTGATAAAGGATCTGACTATAATATCGGAATATGTTTGAGATGTTGATTATTTGAAGAAGCGCGAAAATGATGATGGAGATAGCATAATGACATTGCTTTATGCTTCTGATCCATCAAGAAGTCTCGTTTATCAGCTGATAACAGAAACAACATTGCCCGTTTTATCAATGGCATCAATAATCATACACTGTAAGTAAACTGTTTTAAGATTTGATCTGATAATTCATATGTTCCGTTGTCTTACTCATGAATAAAATGCAGGGATGGGAAAAAGAAAAGGAATGTCAAATGTGTGAGGTTTGATGTTGATGGTGAATCGCGAGTTTTTAATTTTAAATTTTGAGAAAATGATGTACTACGTTTCTGAGATCTGAAGACATTCGCAAATGTTCTATCAAAGCAAAGAAGAGGAATGAACTGGAATTATTAACCTGTTATGTTTGACTTCTTCCTCAGCCACTGCCTGCAACTGGTATTTGAAAGTTGAGTAACCAAAATAGGTAGAGACGTTTGTTTACTACTGAGTTACCTTCCCCTTCCTGTTGTTCAAAACATTTGTCATCCCCTAAGTCAAATTATGAGAGGAAAACGCAGAGGAGGAGGGTTGGAAGATACCTGTGGCTTCTGAAATCTAAATTAGGTCAACTAAGAGCTTTCGAGATCATCTCCTTTCAAACAACATCCGTTGATTGCAATGACCTTGTAGAAGAGATGATTTATGTCCTTTTCGGCTCTTGCGAATCTCAGCCTTCTTTCCAGATCCGCTGCGGTAACGCAACCTGATTTGAGAGAGTTTGTTGTCGAAACTGTCTGGATCTGATGATGATGATGCATCAGTAGCAGTGGATTTAGTTTCGGCGTCGTCGGAGTCATCGGCGGAAGATCGGACGGTGAAGGAAAACCTAGAAGGTGAGAAGTTGAGTTTATGTGGAGATTAAGAGAGTTACCATTTGGATTTGAACTTTATCACCCTCTCTCTTAACTTCATCTATCTCATCGTGTGGATGTCCTATTTTTAGTTTTCTTTATATTTCACACATTAAAAAGTTGACGATGAAAAATGTATTTATTTTATTTTATTTTATTTTAGATATTAAATAATTTGACTAGTTTGTAATAAAATTATAACTGATCAAATATTTAAAAATCTTACATTTTTTAAAGACTGATTAGTTAAGGATGAGAGTGAAAATAAAAACTGTTTAAATTTTTTTTAATATTGTAATTATTATGTATTCATATTTTTATTTATTAAATGTTAAAAGTTAACCTAATAAAATATATGATATACATTGGATGGGAAATTGGACGAAATGACCCTAAAAATTGGGTTATTTGCCTCCGTGGTCACCCAATAATAAAATTGATCTGGTGACCACTTTATTTTTTTTAGACGAAATTACCCTTTTCGCGTAACGCGAAGGGAATTCGCGAAACGCGAAGTGAAACAGTGTAAATATATATACTAAAATTTTTTCATTTTCTTCATTTCGTTTCTCTCTCTTCTCTCTCTGTTCTTGTTCGTCGGCGGCGGCGAAACGGCGGCGGCGGCGAAACTTCGGCGACAGCAACTTCGGCTATGCCTTAAATCTACAAAGATAAAAACTTTAACCCTGAATCGATGTTTATAATACAGATTTATGCTCTTATTTCCATATCTTAATTTCAAACCCTAACCCTAACCCAAATCGATTTATGTTCATGTTTCTAATATCTCTATCTGAAAACCCTAAATCAATTTATGTTCTTATTGTCTATTATCTTCATTTCAAACGATTTATGTTCTTTTTAATGAAACCCTAACCCTAAATCAATTAAATCTGTTCATATTGGTTCATATTTGTTCATATTTGTTCATACTGGTTCATATTGGTTCATATTGGTTCATTTTTTGTTCATCTTATTGTTCTTATATCGATGATGATATTTGCAGATCATATGGATTCTGTTTCACGAAGGGCTTCTCGTTACGCGAAGGACTTCTCGTTACGCGAAGGGCTTCTCGTTACGCGAAGGGCTTCTCGTTACGCGAAGGGCTTCTCGTTACGCGAAGGGCTTCTCGTTTCGCGAAGGGCTTCTCGTTTCGCGAAAGGCTTCTCGTCATCTTATTGTTTTTTGAATGTTGGAAGCTAGCAATCATATCCACTTCAACTTAAGGCGTTCTAAATAAGATTCGAACCCGCGATCTGCCACTTGAGTTAATCTCAAGTCAAACATCTTAAAGAAGCATTTTTTAAATATAAAAATAAAAGATTTAGCCCAAGATAACCTCTTCACCTATTAATTTAACTTGATGGACTAATTATATTGAATAAGACATGTTAATCTTTGACCTAAAGAATTAGCTTGACAACTTGAATGGAATCAATCAATATTAATATTAAAGATTGTTTTTCTCAAATCATAACCAAATCAAAAACGGGACCCAGCCAGACACACAAACATTCTCTAAGGTGATTCTAAAACAACCCATATCAAATTGATCAAGATTACCTCAATCCCATCAGCTGTGAGAAGTAAAACAATGATATTAAATAATAGTCCAATCTCAATTTCTCTATGTCTCCCCCCTATCAAAATGCAATTCTACAAACAAACCCTTTAACATATAATTATAGAACACCTAAATGAAAACAACTCAATTGTATTGACTATTGAGAAAACCCTTCATCCATAACACTTAGCCGGTTTTCGTCTTGCTGTAAGTACTTCTTCACTGAATTCCGACCCATTTCTTTCAATATCTTCGCCCAAGATTAGATTCGTGAAGCCCTTCGCGAAACGAGAAGCCCTTCGCGAAACGAGAAGCCCTTCGCGTAACGATAAGCCCTTCGCGTAACGAGAAGCCCTTCGCGTAACGAGAAGCCCTTCGTGAAACGGAACTCATATGATCTGCAAATATCATCATCGACATAAGAACAATAAGATGAACAAAAAATGAACCAATATGAACCAATATTAACAAATATGAACAAATATGAACCAATATGAACAAATTTAATTGATTTAGGGTTAGGGTTTCATTAAAAAGAACATAAATCGTTTGAAATGAAGATAATAGACAATAAGAACATAAATTGATTTAGGGTTTTCAGATGGAGATATTAGAAACATGAACATAAATCGATTTGGGTTAGGGTTAGGGTTTGAAATTAAGATATGGAAATAAGAGCATAAATCTGTATTATAAACATCGATTCAGGGTTAAGGTTTCTTATCTTTGTAGATTCAAGGCATAGCCGAAGTTGCTGTCGCCGAAGTTTCGCCGCCGCCGCCGTTTCGCCGCCGTCGATGAACAAGAACAGAGAGAGAAGAGAGAGAAACGAAATGAAGAAAATGAAAAAATTTTAGTATATATATTCACACTGTTTCACTTCGCGTTTCGCGAAGTCCCTTCGCGTTACGCGAAAAGGGTAATTTCGTCTAAAAAAAATAAAGTGGTCACCAGATCAATTTTATTATTGGGTGACCACGGAGGCAAATAACCCAATTTTTAGGGTCATTTCGTCCAATTTCCCCATTGGATAGTCATTAATGTTGGACCTCTAGTTTCATTTTTCAATCTGGCAACAAAAATTAAATTAAGGGTCTTCTTTATATGAGAATGGTAGTGACCTTTAATCAAATAAAATTAAAACAAAGGAAAAAATTTTTTATCCAATAATGAGATAACCAACAATAATTAAAATAATGGTCTTGTTTGATTCTGTCATGCAAATTACAAATAAATTACTTAGCTAATTTATTATATTATTTATCTACAATTTTAATTTATTTTATTTTATTTTATCTAATTTTAATTTTATTTAATTATTTTGATATTAGTAATAAATTCATATTTAATTTAATGATTAACCGACTATATCGTAAAAAGTATTTAAAAAATTTAAAATAAAACATAAAAAAATATTAAAACGAAATGTTTAATAATCATTTGCTTATAAGAATTTTTTAAAATATAAATAAATAAAAAATTATAAAGGTTGTCATAGGTAGTAAAGGTTGGTAAAAAAATTTATTTTCTGAACTTTTGCCAACGCTTAATAAGCGTGGGCAGTTATGTGTCACTAAATGCATGTTTTGTTGTAGTGAAAGGTTTTGAAAAGTTATCTGAGTTCAGGTTTTGAAAAGTTATCTTGTCTTCTTGAAGTTTGTTTAACTTAAATCCCGATAAACATGGTTGAATGTTGTTAAATTTTCTGATGTTGATTTGTCTTTTCTTAGCATTTAAAAACTTTGTGAATGCTTTGTAAACTGTTGGTAGATGATCAATTATCGGAATCGAATCATTGATGTTCTCACAGGAATCATTTAGGCCTTGTTTATGGTTTTTGTCGATTGTGTTCATTATCCAAGTTTTTACGGTTGCATCAACCATCCTCAAAAACGTCGTTTTTTTAAAATTCTCAATAATCTTGTAAGAATAGTCAATGAAACATGTCTTCATCTTCGATAGTAGAACAAGACCAAGCCGAATATTATTATTCCATTCGAAATAGTTTTGTCGAGTAAGAATCGTTGATTTGAGAATAATTGACTCTTCTCCATATAGATACAAATGATCAGCCCGATCACGTTTTTTTTTATATGTCATTTTTTTTACTAAAAAGCGTGTTAATTTTTCGTTTCATATTGAGTTAGGATTTCAATTAACTATTGTTCGACAACAACTTCTATCTTAGATATAATCGATAAATCTTGAGATTTGTCAGTTATATAGTTGTTCTCATAATACAGGGTACAATTTTCCAATAAGTCATATATATTTATTCGAGAATTGAGATTATTGTTGTATAATATATGCAATATTATTTGTTCTAATTTAGATATAATCATCTCTTTTAATAAGTCTCCTCAACTTATTCGATTTATTGATAAATTTCGGTAATTTTTTATTTTGTTTGATATCCATAATCATGGGTTCTTAAATAGATTTTTGCAATTGTTATGTAGTTTGATATCTCTAAATGAGTTAATGGTTAAATTTCTACGAAAACAAATTATGTAGTTTGATACCTTCCATGAGTTCATAATTAGATTTATGTATTTTTTTTATGCAGTTTAATACCCCTCAATGGGTTTATAATTAGATTTATGCAATGTTTAATGTAGTTTGATACTCTCGTTAAGTTTATAATTAGATTTATGTAATATTTCATGCAGTTTGATACCCTCAATGAGTTTATAATTTTTAGCAATATTTCATGTAATTTGATATCTCTCAATGAGTTTATAATTAGATTTCTGCAATATTTCATGCAGTTTGATACTTCTTCATAGGTTAATAATTAGATTTCTGCAATATTAAAATTTTGCAATATTTCATGCAGATTGATACCCCTTAATAGGTTTATAATTAGATTTTTGCAATATTTCATACAGTTTGATTATCATAATCATGAGTGTTTTTGACAGATTTACAAAGCCCATCCGACCAACATCATTGATAAATACCATTAGTATTATTTGAAATTTCAAGACAATGATTTTTTTATAATAATTCCAATGTCTTTGATTTTAATTTAAAATCAATGGATCTCATAAGTATTCATAATAATATTTATTTTCATTACATTAATACCATAAGCATCATGTTTAATTTTGAGACTAATAAAGAATTTTCTAATTCCAGGGTTTTCAATTTATTTTAGATTCAATGGATCATATAAGTATACATAATAATAATCATTTTTTTATTACAATAATGTTATCCACGTCATGTTCAATTTTGAGACAAAGAAATAATTTTTCAATTCCAAGGTCTTTTATAGAATATTTTGAATCAATTTAAATTTTATTTATGTAACGTCTGATATATCATTTTTAGCGATCAAATTATCATCTACATATACAAGTAATAAGACGGTAATTTTCTGATCATTCAGTCTATTACATAGAATGATCATGTTATGATTTTCATTAATTTGTAACTCAGTCACTAAATTATTATGTGACTTTTTATTATATTCAATATCCGAAGATATATTATCATTATTTGGAGGAATTTCAGTCTTTTGTTTTCTCATTAAATAGGAAAATATTTTAATGAAATGTCACATCTCTTAATGTTACTATTTTTTTTTTAATAAATTAATATAATATATATAATATTTTTTTTTTGAAGGATATTCTACAAATATGCATTTGAATCCTCTATATTCAAATTTCATTTTTTTTTAGAATTATTATTAGACATATAACATAAAATCAAAAACCATTAGAATTTTATAATTAGTTTCATACTTGATACTTGTTCAATAGGAGGAGTTTTCTAGTTTAAAACTTCTATTGTAATATGTTTATTACAAATGTTGCAATAAGAATAAGAAGTGATAATGACCAATAATTTATTGGTTTATTCGAATGATTCAACAAACATTCAACTACTTCAGTTAAATGTCCGTTTTTTTTTTTTTGTTTTTTTTTTACAACCCCATATTGTTGTGGGTTGTAAACACATATTCTTTGGTGAATAATTCACAACTCATTAAAATGTTGTGTATACTTAGAATTAACAAATTATGTCTCATTATCATTTTTAACTATTTTAACACTTCTTTCATATTGATTTTTGATTAATGTGAGAATTTCTTTTTTAATTTTATCAAAAAAAAAATACTTGTTTTGTTTTTTTAAAAGAAATATTCATATACATCTTAAATAATCATCTATAGACTTATAGTTAACATAAAAGATATATTAGTTAGTAAATCGTCTTACTAAGGCCTTACATCAATGTGTATGAGATAAAAAATGTTTTCTACAATTAAAATCCTATTATCATTTTTCATTATTTTAATATTGAAGTAAAAATATAATAATGCTTAAAGTCAACAAACACCACATTAATCCATGTCATCGGATATATAATCCACATCATTAGATATTTTCTCTCTCCTCTCCCATACTCTCTCTTTCTTAATTAAATTTTGTTTTTCATTACCATTATATATATATATATATATATATATATATATTTCCTTACAATATATTATCTAAAAAATTATCTATATTAATATTAATTTAAGATATAAACAATTTTTTTTTGTTATAAATGTACCTACCCTTATAGTTTTATATTTATTTTATTTATATATATATATATATAGGGACGGTCCAAGAATTATTGTTAGGGTGGGCTTGAAAAAAAATTAAATTATTTTGGGTGAAATAGAATAAAAAAAATGGAAAAAATTATAAATGTAACTAAGGATGAACATTGATTTAGCCTTTTTAGATTTATAAAAAAAATAATGAATAAAAGTGAAAATAAAAATTAAGAACCCATGTCCCTTTTCTATTATAAAAAAAATATTTATTAATTGTTTTGTTAAACCCTTCTCATTCTTAACCTAGATTCTGAGAGAGAGTCATTTATATAAGAGAATATTAAAAATTATATGTTATGAAACCGAAATAAATTTAATAAAAAAAATTTAATTAAATTTTTATATAATTAAATATAATAAAAATATTTTAAATTCAATTTTCAACCAATAAAATAATTAAAAAAAAACTGTAAAGGCTCTAACTACGTATACCAAATAATATATGTTATAAAACAGAATTAAATTTAATAAAGAAAAGTTTTAATTAATTTTTTATATTTTAACTAAATAAGTGATATTTGTTATTAAATATGAATAAATAGAATAATAATTAATTATCACAAACACAATTAATTTTTATTAAGTATGTTTTTATTTAACTGGTTCATACATGTTAGGGAAAATTTATAAAAAAATAAAAAATAATATATGAGATTAACTCAAAAAAATATTAAAAAATAAATAATATTTAACTAAAATGAATTGTAATATATAAATATAATTTAAGAAAAAAAAGTCAAAGTAACTATTATGTAAATAATAATATTAATATTATTTTTGAAAGATGAAATATACTACTTTAATATTAATTATTTAAATAAAATAATTATTTATTATAAAATATAATTTAAATATAAATAAAATAAATTAATAAATTTAAAAAATAAAAAATATCCATAAATTATAAAAATACTAAAACTCATATAAACAAATTCTAAAACATAATTAAAATCCAAATAATCGTTGAAATCAATAAATAAATAAATATATATAAATAAATAAATATATATTATATATATATATATATATTTTCTTTCTCTCTTTCCAACCATACTTAAAACCTCTAATTACATACTCAACAACCTTTCACTAAATTGTATGTATATAAAAAAAAATTCAATGAGCTAGGATGGGTTAAGTACAATTCAGCCCCTATCTCTATCGTCCCTCTCTATATATATACATAAAAAAATTATTATAAATTCACATACCTTTATAATTTTATATTTATTTGTTAATGTATATATATATATATATATATATTATATTATTTTTAATTTTATATAAATATATTTTATCTTTTATCATACATTTTTTCTCTTATCTCATCGTATATATATAAAATATTTTCTTTATGAGTATAAATATTTTTTATGTTAATATAAAAATTAATTAAATAGTAATAAATATTAACTACAAAATATATATATATATATACACAAAATAATAAAATTATTTCACCAATTATAAGTGGTCTAGCAGTTTAAGTGTTCACATCTCATGTTGAAGACCAGTGTTCGGATCCTAAAACACACAAATTTATATATTCAAAAATGTATTCTTGATTAAAATGGTAGCGCAACGGTTTGGCGAGCATTTGAAAGTCTGAGGTCGTAAGATGGAAGTCGGATGTTGGGTGATTTGTCAAGCGTGAAGTCGGAATTAGTGGTTAGTATGACAAACATTTGAAAGTGTAAGATCACGAGATGATGTCGGGTGGTTGGTGGTTTGTCGAGTGTGAGGTCAGAATTAGTGATTGGTTTGGCGAGCATTTGAAATTATGAGGTCACGAGATGGAGGTCGGGTAGTGGATGGTTTGTCGAATGTGAGATTGTAATTAGTGGTTGGGTGGTGGGTGGTTTGTCGAGTGTGAGGTCAGAATTAATGGTTGGTTTAACAAATATTTGAAAGTGTGAGGTCACGAGATGGAGATCGGGTAGTGGGTGGTTTGTTGAGTGTGAAGTTGGAATTAATGGTTGGTTTAACGAGCATTTGAAAGTGTGAGGTCACGAGATGAATGTCGGGTGATGGTTGGTAATAAATATTAAATACAAAATATATATACATACACAAAATAATAAAATTATTTCAACAATCATAAGTGGTCTAGCGGTTTAAGTGTTCACATTTCATGCTGAATACCAGAATTTAAATCCCAAAACATGCAAATATATATTTTTAAAAATGTATTCTTGACTATAATATATGATGGTGCAACTTTTAAACAAATTATAGGCATCTGAGGTCGGAATTAGTTGTTTGTTTGGCGAGCATTTGAAAGTGTGAGATCATGAGATGGAGGTTGGGTGGTGGGTGGTTTGTCGAGTGTGAGGTTAGAATTAGTGATTGGTTTGACGAACATTTAAAAGTGTGAGGTCACGAGATGGAGGTCAGGTGGTGGGTGGTTTTTCGAGTGTGGGTTGGAATTAATGGTTTGTTTGACAAATATTTGAAAGTGTGAAGTCACGAGATGAATGTCAGGTGGTAGTTAGTGGTTGGTTTGACGAGATAAATGTCGGGTGGTGGTTAGTGGTTGGTTTGACGTTGGATAAAAGGTCTGTGATCAATTGGGATTGGTTGTTGATTTGTTGAAGTAGGAGTAAAAGAGAGTTTGACTAAGATTGGTGAGTGGTTTGTCGAGTGATAAAGGCATATGAAAAAGTGTGAGTCACAAAATTATGGTCAATGAGTTGTTTGACGAGGGATAAAGAGACATATATTTAAAAGTGTGAGTCACAGGATGATGGTCAATTAGAGGGTTAGTGGTTGAGTTTTTGACGAGATATAAGAGGTGTGTCATCAATTGAGGTCGATTAAGATTGGTGGATGTTTTACTAAAGGAATAAAAAATGCATATGAAAAAGTGTGAGTAATAAGATTAGTGTCAATTGAGGGGGTAGTGAGTGCCGAAGGATAAAATATATGTTAATATTAAGTTTAAGATTAAATTTAATTTAATCTAAAATATTTATAAATAAATAATATTATATATATATTATTATCTGTGCAAATGAACTAAACTAATTTAAATAAAAGTATTATACTATGAATTATTAATATATTTTTGTCAACATAGTCAAAGACGATGATTATATAGAAAACTTAAAAAAAAAAAACTTACTGGCTTAGAATTGCAGTACTTCCTTCAACCAAATGACATACTTATTGCAAGACAATATGAATTAAAATGAATTAGAGAGGTATATAAGAGCTTAAGAGTCCTCTAATTTTATTTATATGAGTTCATTCAAAATGAGATATTCTTATTCTAGATTACAATAATTGATTGGCTAAATATTACTATTTAAATAAGTAAACTATGTTAGGTTAGTAATTCTGGAATCTACATTTGATTTGGAATTGGGTGGACCAATTATAATTAATATATCCTTTAATATTAAAAATTAGTATTTTAATGAAATTCAATCTAATATAATTTATAATTCTCAATCCCATTTTTTTTTTTAGTTTGGAATTAAAATTTCAAAAAATATTTTTATTTTATTTTTTCTAACAAAATAATTTATTATTTTATCATTTAAAACACGATTAAAATTTTTCATCGATAATTTTTATTTTTGAATTTAGGATGTTAAAATATTGAACCGATATTTATTTTTTCAATTTAGTAAGTTATCATTGTGAACTAATGTTTTATTTATTTATGAAATTAAAATTTTGAACCAATATTTTATTTTTGAGTTTATGAATTTAAAATGTCAAACGATATTTTTTTTGAATCTATTGAGTTAACATGTTGAATCAATATTTTTTTTTAATGAAAATCGAAAATTAAAAACAATCTCTTAACACTTGAGTTATCCTATAATTGGTTGTGTCAAACCAATATTTTAATAAAATACACTAATAAAAAAACACCATATAACCTACTAACCTTCAAACCGATCGTTATAGTTAATATATATTAAATTACTTTGTTTTAAACATAAGAATTGAGATGAATTAAAATTTTATATTTTTTCCAAACATACGAATTGAATTGTAATTTAATGTCAATTCTCATTAAATTAGAATTAGTTCACTCTATACATAGACTTAATCTCTTTTTTTAACCATTAACTAGTTAAATAACTCTATTAACGTTGAAATATTAATATATTATATATATTTTAAAATATAGTAAAAAATGAAGCTTATGTAGAAAACTTATTGCCTTAGTTCAACATTGGAATTTCACATGAATAGATGGTTGACTATGTATAAAAAACATTTCAAATAGAAGAACACAATAAAAACATTAAGGTTGGAACACAAATTATATTATTATCAAGAACTTTAATTTTAGTTCAATTTAAATTTCATATAGAAATTTGTAGAACATAAGAAATCATGTGTGTCAAAAACAATTGGAAAGAATTATAATAGATATAAAACATGCTAATGAGGATAAAAGAGTATTTATTATAATAAATTTAATAAGAATAAAATATAATTCTAATAAATAATTGACATAAAAATACTATATAGTTAAATTATAAACACTGAAACACAATTATATCAACATAAAGCTTATATATTCAATCTTATTATAGGCATAATTCTGATTAAAGAAAATAATAACTTTACCAATGTCAATAACTACTAGCCTCGTATAAATAAGAACATATTAATGAAAGGAATACATAAACTATAAAATACGTATAAAAATGAAACAATTAGAAATTTGTAGAGCATAGAAAATGAGCTGGAAAATAAATTGAAGAAATATAAAACATGTTAATTAACATAAAGAATGAGTTGAATAAAAAAATAGAAGAAATATATAACATGTTAATTAGAATAAAGAATATATATTATATTAATATTTATTAAGGGTAAAAAACCTTATGTAATCATATTGTATATAACATGTTATTATGAAGGTAGTAGCGATTATATTTAAATTCGATCGCTACTACCTCCATAATAGCGTTGGCCTTTAGACCAATCGTTACTATCTTAACATAACGACGATGGGTTACACAACCAATCGTTATAAACCTAATTAAAAACCGCAAAAAAAAGGGCGTCATGTTTTGCCGTGTTTTTGAAGAGTTAGTAGTGATTGAAATATGAATCAATCTCTATTATTTGCTTCATAGCGATTGGATAAGTGACCAATTGTTATTCCTCCATATAATAATTATATGGAACTATTATTTAATTCCTTGATCTCGATCGATCACACTAAAAGTATTTATTTTAGTAAAAAAATAGGATTTTTACTTTAAGGCTAACGTTATATATATAGATTATTCATTCTTTCATAACTAAGAAAAATTATTTTTATAGTTAAACCGAAAATTATCTTATTTGATGTAGGGTTATTTAGAAATAATAAAAATAATGCATCTACATTTAATTTGAATTTGGTTGGGAGAGAATATAAATTATGGGAACAATTATAATTTAATTATTACTTTCTTTTTATAACTTACCATATATAATAAATAATTATGACATTTTGATATCTATTTAATTTATTTTTTGTTAAACCAAATATCAAACTAAATCCTAACATAATCCCGCCCAATCCAATCGCAATCATAATATAACTCAAAATACATCATAATAGCGATTCGGTATAAATCCAATCCCAACTTAAGTCAAAGTAGCGATGGGTACTTACACCAATCTCAACTCGAGAGCCTCCCCTACCGGTTATCTCTTTCTTCTTCTTCAACCGATTGAACGATTTCGCCGCCAAGATCTTCCGTCCACCGCCGATTGTTTGCAAGAACTCCAACTTCATCATTCCTCCTTGGCAAGAACTCCAACTTCATCGCCGCTTCTATCTTTATCCCCATTGTCGCCACTTCTTCATCTTCTCCGGCTACATAAATCTCCGCTGCCTCTTTTCTCCGTTCTATTAGCACCAGGAAGACAAGCCTCATACGATCTGGTACATCCATTTCCTCTATTTATGGCCTAATTTTTTCAATTGATAAGTGGGATAAATGATAGATTAAGGTTCAGTTTAGAAATTTGTCTTCATTCCTTTGAAAATAGGCCAATTTGGGGAAATATTGCAGAGAAATAGTTGGCAAAAGAGATATGAATCATAACGTCTTGATTGTAATTGGGTTTTGGAATACAAATGGTTTGTTGTTAACCTATAATTAGTGGACTTATTTTACTCTTTAATGTTTTGTCTCTTTAATTTGGATGAATGTAGTTTTCTTTCATCTATTGAAGTTGAAATATATGTTGTTGAAATCATTTAAAAGAAATATATGTTGTTGAAATCATGATTGAGATAAAATTTATAGTTATTTGAAATAATGCTCACAAGGTGTTTGGTTAAATGCTAACATATGTTGTTTGTTTTAAAATTGTGATTTTGTTGAATGTCAAACTTTATACATGATTTGAATGAGTTTTAATGGTTTAGCCATTATGATTTTTGAGTTTAATTGAAGTACTTTCATTTTCATGATAGGGGTATTGAATTGAGTGTTTTATTGTCATTTGAAATTATGCTCGCAAGGTGTTTGGTTAAATGTTATATATATGTTGTTGGTTTTGAAAAATGTCAAACTAATTGGTGTTTGTGGGGTTAATTGATAAAATTGTGTTTTTGTTGATTAATGTCTAGCTTTAGATCGACATGATTTAAATTTGTGCTTTAATTTCATTTCTTTTTGGTTGAGTGCTAGATCAAGGAGTTGTTGAAGACGTGTTTTCCTCGCGCCACCTGAGTTTTTTTTTTTTTTTCATTTGAGACCGGAGTTTTCCTTGAATCCAGGTATTTAAACTTAAATTCTTAGGTCATAGTTGAAATTGCTAATAAAAGATTATGTGCATGATTTGATATTGGATTTAGGTTTTCATAGATATTGATTTAGGTTTTGATAGATATTGATTTAAATTTGATAGATATTGATTTAAGTTTTGATAGATATTGATTTAAGTTTTGACATGACATTAATATAGGTTATGATATGTATTTTTGATAAGTATGACTTTTTGATATATATATATATATATATATATATATATATATATATATTTAGGTTTTAATATTGATTTAGATCTTGACATTGATTTAGGTTTAAATATGGATATCCCTGATAAAAAATAAATGATGTATACGGAAAAATATCGACATCTTCCGAAATACATTCAAAGTTGTTTCTTTTATTAGTTTTGATGTGAGTTATGGCCGAATTACTAACATTGCATGTCCATGAATTAAATGTGGTAATAGATAATATTTTAAAAAATAAGGCATAAAAAAAACATTTGATTTTGTATGAAATAAGAAAGAGCTATACATTTTGGAATTTTCATGGGGAAAAACGAGGATGCAATGATAGGATTGTTATACAGATTGATAGTAGTTCTAATGTACAAACTAAAGAAGATAATTTGGGAAAACTTCATATTGATGCTACAGTGGATGTAAACTTGGAGCGAAATAATTTTGATGGGGATGTTTGTATGAGAAATATCATAAACGATTTATATCCACGTGGTGTTAATGCATCAAATGAGGAAGGGGCAAATGAGAAAGGGGCAAATGAGGATGCTAAAAATTTTTACAAACTCTTAAACGAATCAAATGAAGTATTGTTTGAAGACTTCCGAATTTCAAAGGCATCAACATTATTAAAATTACTCCACCTCAAGAATATTGGACAATGGACAAATTCTTCATTTAACATGTTAAAATTGTTAAAGGAATAAATATTGCCGGTAATTATAATCTTCCCAATGAATAATCGAATGTAGAACCTAAGAAGAAAGAGAATGGAAAAACTATCCCCAATAAGGTGCTACATTACTTCCCACTAATACAGAGATTGCAAAGATTATATATGTGTTCTAAAACTACTCCTTTAATGACGTGGCACAAAGATACAAGGTTGATGATGAAGTTTTGCGACATCCCATTGATTCTTTGGCATGGAAATCATTCGATGAAGATTATCCAAAATTTTCAATTCAGCCTCGTAATGTAAGACTTGGTCTCGCAAGTGATGGATTTCAACCGTTTGCAAATGGAAAGACATTGTATAACATTTGGCCAGTGATCCTCATTCCTTATAACGTTCCTCCGACACTTTGTATGAACTCTTCTAATTTTATACTATCTATGTTAATTCAGGGTCCAGAGAGTCCAGACGATGCAATTAATGTATGTTTACAACCATTAATTGACGAATTAAGTGAGTTTTGGAGTACTGGCGTAGAAATTTATGACGTCTCAACATCTTAGAAATTTAAATTGCGTGCTAGTTTAATGTGGACAATAAACAATTTTCCTGCTTATGCAAATTTGTCTAGATTGAGTACAAAGGAAAAAATGGCATGCCCATCTTGTAATAAGAACACTTTCTCCATGAGATTGACAAATGGTAATAAAGAGTGTTACATGTGTCATCGACGATTTCTTCCACCAAATCATAAATTTCGTAGACAAAAGGAATTGTTCGGTGACACTATCAAATCGAGAAGTGCGTCTCAATTATTATCGGGACGTGAGATTTTTAGACAAGTATGTGATTTGAAAGGTATTGTTCTCACTCGAGATCCCACTAGAAAGGATATTATGAATCATCAAAATCGGGGTGACAATTGTAATAAGATGTGTATTTTCTTTAAATTACCTTATTGGAAAGATTTATTTCTGAGATATAATTTAGACGTGATGCATATTGAAAAAATTATATGTGATAGTGTTCTTAGAACCATCATAGATCTAAAAGAAAAGACCAAAGATAATTTAAAAGTCGTCAAGATTTGGAGCTCATGAATATATGTCATCATTTACATGCAACAGTTGATGTGAGGGGTGTTCTTCAATATCCAGTCGGTCCTTATTCATTGTCTAATGAAAAAAATTGAAGTTGTGTCAATTTTTAAAAGATATAAGAATGTTAGAAGGGTTTTGCTCGAACATTGGAGGATGTATAAATGTCAAAGATTTAAAGATTTCTGGATTAAAAAGTCACAATTGCCATATTTTACTAGAGTATCTTATTCCGCTTGCGACACGTGGTTTACTTGAGGATGAAGTATATAAAGCTATTGTGGGCCTTTTAAAATTCTTTCAGATGTTGTGTTTAAAATCACTATTAAAAGCTGACTTAGAACAACTTCAGAATGATATTGTTGTAACACTGTGCAATTTAGAAAAAATATTTTTGCCTAGATTTTTTGACATTATGATACATTTATAGGTTCATTTAACAATAGAGGCTTTTATTGAAGGGTCGGTTCAATATAGATGGATGTATCCGATATAACAATATATGGGAACTTTGAAAGGATATGTTCGAAATAAATATCATCATAAAGAATCAGTTAGTGAGAGTTATCTGATAATGAAGGCATTAGCTTGTGTGCTACATATTTTCAAGATTCTTCGGTGCACATGTCACCCCAACCACCGAGTTCTCTTGTCATATTTTCATTTGTTGAAGATTTATCACCAGGGAGAACATACATTTATAAATCAGATGAACGAGAATTGGCTCATTCATATGTGTTAAAAAATTGTGAAGAAGCAGAGTCATTTTATCAGTATGAATGTTCTCAAGTTTTTTTATATGTATGAATGTTATCAAAAAATTGATTATGTGTTTAATTTTAATATGTAGAGAGTATATCCAAGAGTGCTCAAGTGGTCGATGCAATGAAGAATATAACACATGGTTCAAAAACAGAGTTCAACAACTTTCTGACAAAAGCGAAAGAAGTTTTGAGCTACAAATGTTAAGAATCAGTCCCACACAATATGCGTTAACTTTTATTTGGTGTAAAGTAAAATAAATGGATATAAACAGAGTTCTTAGATCGACGCGATGTTGAGCAACTACCGACAAACATCAAGTTCTCACATCAAAAGATAATGAGTAACTTGTTTAGAAAATGTAGAATCCTCGTGTCTAAGATAACGAGCCACACCTAGAAAATACATAGTCCTCACATCAATGCGATGATGAACAACTACTGACGAATATCAAGTTTTCACATCAAAAGATAATGAGAAAATTGTTCAGAAAACATAGAATCCTCGTATCTAAGATAACGAGTAACTCCTTGAAAATATAGAGTTTTCACATCAACGCAATGTTGAGCAATTAATGTCTTTTTTTATAAAGGTATAGATCCTATCCAAGACCTGTCATAAAACCACAAACTCAGCACGCAAGGCTGCCAATTCATGTAATGATACATATCGTACTCGAGATCTGTTGACACCAACAATGAACCCATCACACTAGGGCTGCCATCTCATGAAACCACATAGATCGTACCTGGGATTTATTGATACAATGATGAACTCAGCACGTTAAGGCTGTTGACTCATGTAATGACACGAATTGTAACATAAATCTGTTGACATAAACGATGAACTTAGCACGCTATGTTGCCGACTCATGTAACGAAACGAATGAACTCAACACGCTAAGGTTGTTGACTCATGAAATGACACAGATCGTATCATAGATCTGTTGACACAAACGATGAACTCAGCGCACTAAGGTTGCCAACTCACGCAATGACACGGATGAACTCAGCATGTTAAGACTATCGACTCATGAAATGACACCTATCATAACCTAGATCTAGAGCTTAGTATGCTAAGTTTGCCGACTCACGCAACGACACGGATGAACTCAATACGCTAATGTTGTCGACTCATGAAATGACATATATCGTAACACAGATCCGTGGACACAATCATGAACACAACATGCTAAGGCTGCCGACTCACGCACCGAACACAAATCTTACCCGAGATGTATTGACACAAATGATGAACTCGGAGAATAACCAAAACGCCATCATTTAAATATATCGCAAATTATTTTTAAATAGATTATATATATATATTATACAATTTTAAAAAATGGTCCATATATATAATATATAATTATATAAATTATAAAAATAATTAATACAAATTGAATTATTGATATATATAAATATTTATTACAACAATTGTATAGGAGAACACTTATTATGTTAATATAATTTAATTAATTTTTTATTCTTAAATTATTTAAATTTTAAATTGTTAATGTTTCATTTATTAATTAAGAGAGAAATGAACGAATGATTAAATATATATATATATATATAATAATAATAATAATGCTTAAAACTAAAAATTTGATATATATATATATAAATATTTATTAAAAAAATTCTAGTAAAGAACATTTATTATTTTATTTTAATTAAATTAAATTTGTATTCTTCAAATTTATTGATTCTTGTATAGTTAAGGTTAATTATATATTTCATTTATTAGTTATTTATTAGTTACAGAGAAATGAAATAATGAATATAAAAAGTCTTAGTCGTTTTTTATTCAAATCGATCAACGGTTTGACCTATACAGACCGTACACATTTACTTTCACGCCAAGATCCAAATTAACCAACTGACCCGACAATCTAAGCAATTTAGATTTAAACATTATTATTATTATTATTTATATATATATATATTTATTTATTTATACTTATACAAAAAAATATAATAAAAATAATTATATCTCTTATCCTAATATTAAATAAAAATAATATTGATATATATAACATTATTATTATATCCTAATTTTTATTAATATAATATATAAAATATAGTATTTTTATTTTTATTTTTAACGTTTCAAGTTTATGGAACCCACGATCCGACCTAAATATCAATTTACTCTCACATATATATCCAAATTAACCAAAACTCTCGACCCAAAATACAAATTAAACATTATATATATATATATATTATGTTGTTATGAATATCGCACATTTATCAAATTTTGTATAAAATTTAAAATATAAAATCTTATTAGCTTAGTTGATTAAAAGATTTTACTTGTTTTTGGTAGGTTACAAATTCAAACATACATTTAGTATTTTTTTTATTTAACTAGAATGAATCTCGTGCATTTGCACAGATAAGAATATATTAAAATTTATCTATTATTCAAATCTAATTAATTTAAAATTGATTTTAGTTTGTAAAAGTTAAGTTTAATCTTAAATTTAATGTTAACACATATTTTATCCTTCGGCACCACTTAATTCCTCAATTGACCATCATCTTGTGACTCACACTTTCTCATATGCCTTTTTTATCCTCTCGAAGAACCACTCACCAATCTTAGTCGACATCAATTTATGACACATCTCTTATCTCTCGTCAAACTCAACCACTAATCTTAATTCCGACCTCACACTTGACAAACTACCCATCACCCGACCTTCATCTTGTGACCTCATACTTTTAAATGCTTGTCAAATGACCACTAATTCCAACCTCACACTCGACAAACCACCCACCACCTGACCTTCATATCGTGACCTCACACTTTTAAATGGTCGTCAAACCAACCACTAATTCTAACATCACACTCGACAAACCACCCACCACCTGACTTACATCTCGTGATCTCACAATTTCAAATGCTCGTCACACCAACCACTAATTTCGATCTCACACTCGATAAACCACCCACCACCCGACTTTCATCTCCTGACCTCACACTTTTAAATGTCATCAAACCAACAACTAATTATGACCTCACACATGACAAACCACCTACCATCCGACCTTCATCTCGTGACCTCACACTTTCAAATGATCGTCAAACTAACCACTAATTGTAACCTCACACTCAACAAACTACCCACCACTACCCGACCTCCATCTTGTGACCTCACACTTTCAAATTCTCATCAAACTAACAACTAATTCTTACCTCACACTCGACAAACCACCCACCACCTGACCTCCATCTCGTGACCTCACACTTTCAAATGCTCGCTAAACCACAACCAATAATTCTGACCTCAGACTCGAAAAACCATCCACTACCCGATCTTCATCTTGTGACCTCATATTTTCAAATGCTCACCAAACCAACAAATAATTCCGACCTCACACTTGACAAACCACCCACCACCACTGACATCCATCTCGTGACATCACACTTTCAAATGCTCATCGAACCAACAACTAATTTTGACCTCACACTCAACAAACTATCCACCACCCGACCTCCATTTCGTGACCTCACACTTTTAAATGCTCGCCTTACCAACAATTAATTCCGACCTCACACTCGACAAACCATCCACCACCACGGACCTCCATCTTGTGACCTCACACTTTCAAATGCTCGTCGAACCAACAACTAATTTCGACCTCACACTCGACAAATCACCCACCACCCGACCTCTATCTCATTACCTCACACTTTCAAATGCTCGCATTACCAACTAATAATTCTGACTTCACACTCGACAAACCACCCACCACTCGACCTCTATCTCGTGACTTTACACTTTAAAATGCTCGTCAAACCAACCACTAATTTTGACATCACACTTTTAGATGTCTCGTATCCTTTGTTTATAAGTTATGTCACAGCATATTATAGTCAATAATGCATTCTTGAAAATTTAAATAAATAATTTTCAAGAACACTTTAACCGTTAAACCACATGAGATTGTTGAAATAATTTTATTATTTTGTGTTGTATATATATTTTTTATTTAATATTTATTATCAATTACTTAAGTTTTATATTAACCAAAAAAAATATTTATATTAATAAATCAAATATATATATGATAATGAAGAAAATGTATAATAAAAGATAAAATATATTTATATAAAATTAATGATGAAAAATAATATATATATATTATTAATAAAAAAATATATATTATATAATTAGTGAGAATATATATATATATATATATATATATATATATATTTAATCAATGAAAGAGAAAAGGAATGAAGAAAATATAAGATAAAATATATTTATAATTTTTAAAATCTAAAATTTAATTAAAAATAGAAAGTATGAGAGAATAGAGAAAATATTTGATGACGTGGATTATATTTGCGGGTCAACCCAAAATCTGACTCAAGTATCCAATTACTCTCACATATATATCCCAATAAATCAGACAATTCAGGCACTTTAAAATTAAACATTATTATTTATATATATATATAAGTGATATGATCGGCTTTATCGATAGAGACGGGGGTCTAGCTATGGATGAAGGCTTATGAAAAACGTCTTGAAAGAAATCATATTAGGGATTTAATTCGCTTTCTATTCTACGCAAACACTTGTAAACACTTGAAAAAGATTCAAGGCGGAATTGTTTACTTGGGTTTGAAGCTCAAGATAAAAGATGAAAAAATGACAGAAATGAAAGAACATAGCAGTTTTTTATGGATGTTCGGAAAAACTCTTCTACGTCACCCCTTCTTCCAACCACTGGAAGAATTCGCTATAATATGATTCGAATCAAATACAGTTTACACACTTAGATCACTATTGAACAGAACACACTCTATTCAATTATAATATGAAGAATATCACTCAGCTAAAGGTGTTTTTTATTCTAGCTCTCTCTTGATTCACTCACAGTATAATCAGAAAGCAGCTTCACAGTAAAAAGCTTGATTTCACTCTCTGGAATAGCAAGCAAAATTGTAGATTAACTCTTTGTAAAATCTGGTAGTTCGTGAGGCGGATTGTCCGTTGTCCTTGAGATTTGTTAAATACTGAGCATGAGCTAACGGTCGAATCTTTTAGAATGATACGTGGCACTCTTCCATTGGAAAGCCTCCATTGTACACAACAGGTTTTGAGCACAAGGATCGTGGTCGTACACCACTAGTAGTGCGCCGAATATTCCATCAGAGATTTACCTGCAAAACAAGTAATATGAGGAAAATTCTCTTACGTGGCATTCGTTGGTTGGTTGCATATAGTTGTTGTACTGATCTTCACAAGAAAGTGGAACAAGAGTAGGGTACAGCTATAGCACGTGGGTAGGCTGGTGCTAGCTTCAAGCATACTGCTTAAGTTTAGCATTAGACGTATTTCAGTTAGACAGATTGTGAAAATCAGTCTAATGAAATTAACATCCCCGTCTAAAAGCAGAGTCTATTAGACTGCCTGGTCTAATAGAATTAGACTTACGTCTAATTACAATCACTTCAGAGTTAGACTCACATCTAACTTTCACTAATTAGACTACACGTCTAATTATCCAATAACCATTAGACTGCACGTCTAACTCCATTGAGTTAGACTGCACGTCTAATTCCGGTACTACCTCAGACTAATCTGAAGGAGTTAGACTCACGTCTAACTTTCACTAATTAGACTACACGTCTAATTATCCAATAACCATTAGACGGCACGTCTAACTCCACTGAGTCAGACTGCACGTCTAATTTCGGTTCTACCTCAGACTAATCTGAAGGAGTTAGACTGATGTCTAACTTTCATTAATTAGACTACACGTCTAATTATCCAATAACCATTAGACTACACGTCTAACTTCACTGAGTTAGACTGCACGTCTAATTCCGGTTCTACCTCAGATTAATCTAAAGGAGTTAGAATTACGTTTAACTTTCATTAATTAGACTACATGTCTAATTATCCAATAACCATTAGACTGCACGTCTAATTCCGCAAATATATTAGACTGCACGTCTAACTCCACTAAGTTAGACTACACGTCTAATTCCGCATATATTAGACTACACGTCTAACTCCGCTGAGTTAAACTGCACGTCTAATTCCGAATATATTAGATTGTCCGTCTAATTCAATAGACATTAGACTATCCGTCTAATTGCAAATACATTAGACTACACGTCTAACTCCGTTGAGTTAGACTGCACGTCTAATTCTATGCATTCATTAGACTACACGTCTAACTCCACTGAGTTAGACTGCACGTCTAATTTTGTGCATTCATTAGACTGTACGTCTAACTCCGTTGAGTTAGACTACACGTCTAATTCTATGCATTCATTAGACTACACGTCTAACTCCACTAAGTTAGACTGCACGTCTAATTCTATGCATCTAATGTCAAAATCGGTCTAATGAGCCTCATTAGAACCAAGTCTTATGAAATATGATTTCGATACACCTGCATCAAAACGCATAAGTCATTTCATCATCAAAATTCCAATGGTTAAATTATTTCAACACTTAGTCAAAATAATTTGACTCAACAATAAGGTAAAAATTATATAATAAAAGATAAAATGTATTTATATAAAATTAATGATGAAAAATAATATATATCTAAGGTAACTACATTTAAATATATATTTATATATAAATAATTAATAAAATATATATATATATATTAAATAATTAGTGAGAATATATATATATATATATATATAATCTAAAATTTAATTAAGAAAAAGAGAGTGTGATAGAAGAGAGAAAATATT
Organism: Impatiens glandulifera; assembly: GCF_907164915.1. NCBI lineage: Eukaryota > Viridiplantae > Streptophyta > Magnoliopsida > Ericales > Balsaminaceae > Impatiens > Impatiens glandulifera. The sequence goes on along the minus strand of NC_061862.1, from coordinate 55,103,547 downwards.
GATGACATGGAGTCTCGATGTTGTGGTGCTTGTTGACTTTAAGTATCATATATATATATATATATATATATATATATATATATATATATATATATATATATATAACATCAAATCATGATTTTGAATTACTAAAAGCCATCAAAGACCCAAAATTAAGAATACAGATCATAGATCAGTTTAATTCTGAAGAAAGGACTTCATCCTCTAAATATGAAGAGCCAGAAGAAAAGAGGTTCAATTATAATAATCATAATAAATCTTACACTATAAGTGAAGTAATGAATCAACTTAGACACAAGATTCAAAACAAAGAAGAGAATACAACCCTCACAAATCTTTACAAAGAAATTAATAATTTAAAGGAAGAAATTAAGATATTAAAAAAGAAGAATATTATACAAGAGTCTAGAATAACTAAGCTTGAGGATAAATCTAGCGAAAATAATCAAAATAATGACAACAAAGCAGAAATTGAAGAAAATATCTTCTCAGAAATTTTTTTATCCACAATAAAAATTGTTAAATCCCAAAAATGGCACATAAAAATATCCCTCCTAGTAGATAATCATTATACAAGGTCATTTATTGCTCTTGTTGATAGCTGAACAGTTTTAAATGTTATTCAGGAAGGACTAATCCCTACTAGGTATTTTCATAAAACAAGCCATACCCTGTGGCATGTAGGGGGGAATAAACTCCAAATCCAATATAAGCTTCCAAAAGCCTATATATGTACTGATAATAAATGCATTCCTCAAAGTTTTATACTTGCTAAAGATATATCAAATCAGGTCATACTTGGAACCCTATTTTTAAACACAATCTACCCTATTAAGATGATTAATAATAAAGGTATTACAAGAACCTTCCAGAAACATGATATTTTTCTAGAATTTATTGTGGAACCATTTACTAAAATATTACATAGTATATATGATAATATCAAAGCAAAACAAGATGAAATATACTTTCTAAAGTAAGAAATAAGTCTTATAACAATAGATGAACAACTAGAAAATCCTAAATTACAAGAAAAAATAGCTCTGCTAAAAGACCAACTTTCAATAGATATTTGTAATGAACATCCTAATGCATTATGGGATAGAAAGAAACATATAGTTTCACTACCATATGAGGAATCTTTGAATGAAAAGAATATTCCTACAAAGGCAAGACCTTGTCAAATGAATTCAGAATATCTGGAATTATACAAAAAGGAGATAGATGCGCTATTACAGAAGGGGTTAATAAGTCCATCACAATCACCCTGGTCATGTACGACTTTCTATGTAAATAAACATTCAGAAATCGAAAGAGGCGTGCCAAGGTTAGTAATAAACTATAAACCCCTCAACAAAGTATTAAAATGGATTAGGCACCCAATTCCTAATAAAAAGGATATGTTAGATAGACTATATGATAGTTTAATATTTTCAAAGTTTGACTTAAAATCAGGATATTGGCAAATTCAGATTGAAAAATCTGACAGGTATAAAACAGCATTCAATGTCCCTATAGGACATTATGAATGGAATGTGATGCCGTTTGGATTAAAAAATGTTCCATCCGAATTTCAAAAAATTATGAATAATATCTTTAATCCTTATAGCACATTTATAATTGTTTACATTGATGACATATTATTCTCTTCAAAAATAATTGAAACCCATTTTAAACATTTAAATATGTTCAAAACAATAATAACTCAGAATGGATTAGTAATTTCTAAACCAAAAATGGATCTTTTCAAAACAAGAATAAGGTTTTTAGGTCACATCATTGAAAAGAGAAATATTACTCCTATTAATAGAAACATAGAATTTGCGGAAAAATTCCCTAATATGATCACTAATAAAACACAGTTACAAAGATTTTTAGGCAGCCTAAATTATGTGGCTCCATACTATAAAAATCTAACAGAATATACATCAATCTTATACGAAAGACTGAAGAAGAATCCAAAACCATGGTCAAACCATCATACAGAGGCTATTAAAAGAATTAAAAATAAAGTAAAGGTACTTCCTTGTTTAATGATAAGTAACCCAAATTGGGAAAAGGTAATTGAGACTGACGCTTCTGACATAGGATTTGGAGGAATATTAACTCAATTAGATCCAGAAACAAAACAGGTTTATCTTGTCAGGTTCCATTCAGGAAAATAGAACAATTCTCAAAAGAATTATGCGACAGTCGCCAAAGAAATTCTTGCGATAGTCAAATGTGTTTTAAAATTCCAAGATGATTTATATAATCAAAAATTTATTATATGAACAGATTGCAATGTAGCTAAATTCATGTTCCAGAAAGATTTTAAACATGATGTATCAAAACAAATGTTCGCCAGATGGCAAGCTCATTTAGCCCCATTTGATTTTGAAATAACATACAAAAAATGGATAGATAATAATCTTCCTGATTTCTTGACCCCGTGATTTTTTAAATTTACAGGAATGAGCGGAAGGGGTTATGAATCTTTCTCTAATAGAGGAAGAGGATCCTCCTCTATCAGAGGAAGAGGTCGGGGCAGAGCACCAGAGATCATATCTCAGTATGGTAAACAAAAGCTGATAGCAATGGATCTATCCCAAAGTACGGACAGTCAAAAAGACAATCCAACGTACGCCAGAATACTGGGAGATGAAGAATCAGAATCTAATAATATTGGATTTATGAGAAATGAATATAAAGAAATTATATTTCTCCTAGAAGAAAAGGACCTCAAATGGAAGAGTGAGCCATGGACAATAATGCAAAGGTATTTGGATAATACATCCACACCATCAAGGACTTACAAGACCCGAATATTTTACGAACAAATACTTATTCAAAGTGGGTCATGTGAAATATCACATTTCTCTGGGGCAAACAAAGAAATTTATAATTTCAGCAAAATAATAATAAAAAAGACAATTTCGTTGGAAGATTGGGGAATATCCCCAATGAAAGAAAGAGAATTGTCGTTTAATAAGACGACAACAATCAAATTTAATTATTGGGATTATTGTGATGCCTTCACTAAGGCACTAAATTATGAGAATAATAAATATAAACATTCCTGGTTCATCAAGGTATGTGCAAATGTCTATAGATGAGACATTCCCCACTAGTAATTCATAGACTGGTTTTACTGTTTTGGTCCTAGCCCAAAGGTTTTACCAGAAGAAATCAAGGTCCTATTTGATAAATGGAGCAAGGTATCTCCCCAGCTTCTGAGAAAACAAGAAGCTAATTTATATATTGAAGGAATAGCTTCATGTTTCTTTTTTACTGAATTTTTCATTCCATGGATTTGGAAATGGATTCCTGAATTTGGTTATACCAAAACAGGCATTCCCTGTCTGTTTAGGTCATCTCATAATAAATTTTGGGATAAAATGATGAGAATAGATTAGGAAACAAATGAGCGATTTGGGAAGGAGACAATGGACCTCCTACACCAGCAAATAAGTATGTATGAAGAAAAACGACAAGTAGTTGAAGCACCGTCCCCGTTTGATTATATCTCCAAAAAATTTTGAATGAGGTCAGAGAACTTATCAAAGAGTCAGATGATATCTGCATATATTGAAGAAATGAAGAAAGACTTTATGTCTAAATTTGAAGATGATAATAAATCAAATAAATTAGATTCAACTATGATATCTGATTATCTCCAAGACGCTCAAAGTGATGTCGGCATTGAAGACATTTTCGAAGCAATCAAAGACACCTTGGTTGAAAAAATTTCAAGAAAAGACGTTGGATCATCATCATCTAGCCAGTTCAAAATTTAAAGGGAAACAAGATCCGAAAGATGCGGAAAAAACTTATCCTGGGAATCCCGGTAGGTACTATTTGCAGAAGTAGAAGACAAGATCCGTAATTTGCGGAAAAAACTTATCCCGGGAATCTCAGGAGTCACTGTTCAAGTTTTTAACTTTTGTTTAATGTTTTACTATAAATAGTTGTTTATGTTGGGTTGGAAGGGGAGGCAAAAACGACCCCTGAAGTCTGTATTGTACTCTCTCTATTGTATTCTATATCACCATCACCCTGTTGTAATATATTTGAAGATTTCATCAATAAAAGTTGGAGGACAGTGTGTTTATCCTTCAATTCCGGGTACGTTTCAAATCTTACTACGTATTTAATTATTTGCTTTAAATGTCAAGCCTAATAGGCTAATCAAATTAGATGTTGATCATGTTGGCTAACTACCCTACCTAAAAAAAAGTAAATTAATAAATAATTAAAGCTTATCTTAGAAGTTTGAATGGAAATCTGGCATGGATTTGAAGTGTCGATCCCTTTTATAAAATGGTACTTTAATTTTGTGTTCTTGTTTAGTCCTATTTGGCCAGTAATTAGGCACGTTGGACATTATGGAACTTTAAATTAAAGTTAAGTATTATAATTGATTTATAGGCATTTCTTTATGTCCTAAACATGTATTGTCCCTCGTCATACTTTCTTCCTGAGCTTTAATTTTATTTATTATATCTGATCCTATAAATAATAGTATAAATATATATATATATATATATTAATCGTTTTAAGTTTATGGGTCAACTCATAATCCAATTCAAATATTTATTTACAGCTTTGAACTAGGCATCCAAATAATTTCAAAATTAAGTATCATTATAATATATATATATATATATAAAATAAGGGAGAAAAATGTATAATAAAATGTATTTATATAAAATTAATAATGAAATATATATATATATATATATATATATATAAAAGGTAACTATATATATAAATTATTAATAAAAATATATATATTATGTAATTAGTGAGAATATATATATATATATAATTAATAAAAAAGAAAATAATTAAAAATAAAATAAAATATATTTAAATTCTTTAAAATAATTTAATTAAGAAAGAAAGTAAGAAATAAAGAGTAAAGAGTGATTAACTAAATTATTACCTAAATTATTGTGACCCGAATATTATATTATATTATATTATATTATTTTTTTTTATGTAAACTTACTATCTCTCAATTACTTAATCATTAAGGTCTTTTACCGATACCACAATATGTTTGATCTTTTTTACAGTTTTTTATTTTATTTATTTATTTTTATTAGTAAAAGTTAACGACTCTTAATATTTGGTTTCTTAAATAATTATTTTTAAAATTTAAAATATTTTAGTGGTTATGAAAATGTTATAAGTAAACATTAACACATAAAATATATAATCCAACAATCTTAAAATATGTAATATAAAAATTAGTTACTAACTCTCACAAATAAAAAATAATAATATATAAGATAAAATCAAAGTAACTCTCTCTTTTACAAAATAAATCAATAAAATAAATTTATTTACTAGTATCTTTAAAAAACACTCAGTAAAGATCAATTTAGTAACTTTCAACATAAAAATCAAATAGTACTTATATACTTATTTAGTTATACTACATTGATGAATAAATAAATAACCTTTATGTTTGTAGAAAGTAGTAACATAATAAATCTAAATTATCAATTGATATTTGTTCGAAATTTGAAAAATTCTATTTTATTAGCAATATAAATAAAGCATTTTAGGAATATAGAAATAAAAAAAAAAGGTAATATATAAAATGAATTTAAAGTTTTCAACAAAAGAAAATCAAAAAACAAAAATTCAATAGTCATAATAATATTTATATAATTTAATTTTAAAGTGAATGGATTAAAATGTAAACAGGCTAAAATTATATAATCCTGAAGTTATATATTTACTCTTATTTATCAGTTAGTTATCTGAAAGACAGGAAAGGAAAGGAAAGGAAACCCTAATCTCTGAAAAAAGAAGCAATGGAAGAGATCACTGAAGGAGTAAACAACATCAACATAGCCGATTCTCACAAGAAAAACCGGATTCAGGTCTCAAATACGAAGAAACCTCTCTTCTTCTATGTCAATCTCGCTAAGGTACATCTCCTCTTCTCAACCCACCCCCATGTTCTCTCCCTCTCTCTCTTTTCATGATTTCGATTTGATTTTAATGGTTTTTGCAGAGATATATGCAGCAATACGATGAAGCTGAGCTTTCGGCTTTAGGAATGGGTATACCCTAGATTCCTCTCTTCACTCCTGTGGATTTTTATATTTTTTATTTATTAGCTGGAAAGATCTAATTTTATTGACCTTTAGCTGCTAAAAGACTCACTTATGTAGATGCAAGCTTATTTGATATATGGGATTTGCTTTAATTCAAATTATAACGAATGCAAAGCTATGTGATGAATTACAAATAGGCTTAGTGGTTGGCCCTTCTGTTTTCTTCACCTATTAACAGAATGAAATGATTTTTATCATCTTCATATATTTGTGTTTCATTTTCGGATTTCTTTTCCAGATGTTTAAATTTCAATTCTTGAATTGGTGGTGGTGGTGGTGGTGGTGGTGGTAGTGTTCTACCTTATTTTTCTTCCTATTGGATGGATGATAGAAGGAATAGCTAAGCTGCTTAAACATTTTTATATAGCTATTGCTAGTTAGATTTCATGGCAACTTTTGGAAGCTTTTTTATATAACTTGATATTTGTGAATGAGAGAAGGTAGTAATATTTGTCACTCTTGTTGATGTAAACTTTGCAGCAATCTCCACTGTTGTCTCTGTAGCTGAGATTCTGAAAAACAATGGGTTTGCTGTTGAGAAAAGTAAGTTCTCCATTGGAAGCTATATATATATATATTAGAGTGAATGCTATGATGTTAAAAATCTAGTTCTATCTGACTAAATAAAACATTTGCAGAAATCAGAACGTCCACAGTTGAAATGAAGGATGAATCCAGGGGAAGACCAGTACAAAAGGCCAAGGTATGTAAAATGGCTTGTTTGATGTTTAATCCAACATCTCCCATAATTTTGTTTTAGCAAATCATCACTTAAAAAAATACTAAAATACCCTTATTTTTTTATAAAATTTTAAAAATATCGAATACTAAAGAGGTATTTTTGTCCAATAATCAAATTTTCTCTTCAAACAAAGATTATTTTACAGTCTGATTCTTTTGAAACATCCCAGATCAAACAAATTATGACAGCTGTTAATGATCATATTCCAGATTGAAATAACACTTGGTAAGACAGAGAAATTTGATGAGCTGATGGCTGCTCAAGCAGAACAATCCGAGAATGGTGGAGATGTTGAGGTGCTTAGCTGAAGGAGAAACAGCCAGCCAATATGGTGGTAGGGTTCTAGTCCTTAGTTGCGACACAAGTAATTTAGTGGCTTGCTAGTGTTGATTTTATTACCATACTCAATATTAAAATCTAAATTTTATTGCTTCAGGTTCTTTCACATTTGTTTTCTTCTGTTTAAGACTATGGTTGTTGTTAGAGTGTTAAACTTTAAAAGATATGTTAGCTCTTCTAAATAGTTGTAGCAGATGTTTGTTTGATTTGATGCTTGACAAAACCGATATACATAATTAGAAGTGAAACATAACCTAACATTTCCATTTGTTAACTGAAAGCAGCCTAAGCCAGTCTTAAGATTGGGTTATCCATGGATAACAAAACACTTGTTTGATTCATGTGACAAAGATCAATGTTGTTTTGATCAACTTCATAAAATATTTATAAGTAACAACTTAGGTGATTAATCAGTCAAGTCATTGTTATGTATATATATTCTAATCTATGGATGGGTTATTTAGTTATTGTAAGTTAAATCATGGACGGGATTGCTTTCACTCTGTCAATATGAGGTCTGACTATATTGTTTAGGATTTGTATTAAGGAATAGTTTAAAAAGCTACAAGAATCTGAAATTACAAGTACTTTATAGAGAGGCTTCTTGATTGCCAATGAATCAATGACCCAACAAGGTTTCACTTCCACATCTATGTTAAACAACTTATGTTCTTGGGGAAAGATAACTTCTTTATTTGTTGGGATTACAACTTTCTTCACAGCCTTGGCATTGCTTCTATTGTAGTTACAAATGATTTTGGCTGTCATCATCTTCATGTTGATTGTGGATTCAATGGATTATAATTGCATCTCTTTAGCCTACAAAGATCAACCGAGGAAACATCTCATGATCTTTGGTAATTTTCTCGCTGTTATCTCTGCATTTCTTGGAACTTTTTGTCTGGATTTGTTTCCTTATAATCTTCAGTGATTGTCTCAATGTTATATCTTGGGAGGCCGCCTTAGCACAACTTTCATCACTAGATGGCGTTTCCAATATTAGATATCTTAGTCTGAAGTTCAATTTCTTTTGGAAGTTTTCGGCTAAATTTGTTCCATTATGGGTTTTGCATTGTAAAAACTTCTTTATATTCTATAAAATTCAGTTGTTTTTGAGAAAAAAAATCAAATTATATATTTTACTTTGAAAACAAAGAATTATTCATAGAGAAAGTTGGCACTGAGCAGGGACGAACACAATAAGAGGCTGAGGTGGGTTTAAGCCCATCCTTAGCTCATTCAATTATATTATATATATATATATATATTATAATTTAGAGGAATGTGCATACAATTAGGATGCATTACGAGGTTTTTAAGCCTTGTTTGAGATAGAGAAAAAAAAAATGAGGTCAGATATATTTATTTTATTTTTGTTTAATTTGAATGATTATTTAGATTTTAATTATATTTTAGAATTTACTGATATAGTTTTTTGTATTTTTAAAATTTATGAATATTTGTTGTCTTTTAAATTTATTTATTTTCTTTATATTCAAATTATATTTTATAATAATAATTATTTTATTTAAATAATGTATATTAAAATAGTCTATTTTAATTTTTTAAAATAATAATATTAATATTATTTACATAATGTCTATTTTAACTCTTTTCTAAATTATATCTTATTAATTTTTTCAGTTACATATTATTTATATTTTAATTTTTTTTTGTTCCAAATATAATTTAAATTTTTTTTATTAATTATTGTTAGAATTTTTTTTTTAATATTCCCTTATATAAGAATAATTCTTATTTATGCTATAATAAAAAAATATTATTTTGTTATAGTAGAAAAGAGACATGACTCTTTCATTTGTATTCATTATTTTTTTTTATAAATCTAAAAAAAGACTAAACTTATGTTCATACTTCATAAAATTTATAATTTTCTCATTATATTATTGAATCTTATCCAATTTTTAAGCTCACTCTAACGGTAATTCTTAACTCCGTCCTAGCCAACTATTACAAATCAAGATAAAAATTGACACTATCTCATCAAAATAAACTTCATAGAAAAGAGTTCAAATAAAATTCTCAAATTATAGGTACAAAAATCAATGTTAATGGCTCATATTGGACTATCCTTTTTTTGTCGTTCTTTTTGAAATTTTTAATAACTTTCTCAATTTTGTTGAGTTATGTCAAGTTTTTTATTTGAGGTAATTACAGAACTTCTTAATCATTTTCCTCCTTGGGAGAATAGTGTTTCTCAAAGAAATCTATATAGGGAAATTTGATTAAATAACCTCAAAGATGAGGTTATTTGATCTGGTGGTGGCTTGCTAATTTTTTTGCGCTCGTGGTCTTTTTATTTTTTTTGGACGATATTACCCTTGTAGCGAAACGTTAAGTCCCTTAGTGTTTCGCTAAGTGGATTAGGGTTAGTATAAATACTCTAATATTTTTATTTCCTTAGTTTTCTCTCTCTCTCATCTCCTGTTCTCTCTTTCACGGCGGTCGGCGGCGACGACGGCGACGGAAGTTGCAGGCGGCGGTTCAGTTCATACAGACCTATACAGATTTACAAGATCTAACCTAATCCATTTATGTTTTTATCTATACATATTTACAAGATCTATATAGAACTAACCCTAAATCTATTTTGCATGCAGGTCTCCGATTCTAAGGTTTAGTGTATGCAGGTCTCCGATTCTAAGGATTTGAAGGTCGAGGAGATGTTCATTTCAAAATCTAATTCGAGTTATGTTCATGTTTACATTTTCTTCATTTCAAAAATCTTTTCATATTTCGTTCTGGTTCATATTTGTGGATTCTTATTTGTTATTTGGTTCATATTGGTTCATGTTTGAGCATTTCGTTAGGTTATTATTTGTTATTGGTTGATATTTGCAGAAAATCTCTGATTAGATCGTATGTGTTTCCGTTTCAGATTTGCTTAGCGTTTCGCTAAGTGCGTTTCGCTAAGTGCATTTCGCTAAGTGCATTTCGCTAAGTGTATTTCGCTAAGTGTATTTCGTTAAGTGCGTTTCGCTAAGTGCATTTCGCTAAGTGCATTTCGCTAAGTGTATTTCGCTAAGTGTATTTCGCTAAGTGCATTTCGCTAAGTGCTTAGCGTTTCGCTAAGTGCTTATTTACTTTGATTAATAAATAAGTAATGTAATGCTTATTTATTTTGCTAATGATGTTTGAAGGATGAATATTGTGCTAATTTAAAATATATTTTAAATAATTTGGTGCAAAAATTGTTTTAAAGTGTAATTTAATTTATACTTTAATTTTTGACAAACATAATTTTTTTTTTAAATTTACCCATTTATCATAATTAAGATGAAAATAATAATCCATAAGAAAGAGTCCAATAAAGATTCATATAAAGAAAGTAGACTATTATTGGTTAGATATATCATATATATCCTGATCATAATACACTCATTTCATTACAAAGTTGTATACATGCATTTAAAACAGGAAAACACTGATAAAATCAAACATAAAACCAAAAAAACTAATAAAAATAGGAAATAAATTCACATAAGTTCTCCATTGAAGAACCAAAAGATGAATTTTAGATGATTAAAACCATGAAACAAGTGAGAATTACACACATACATACATATTATTACATACATAGAAAAGAGCAAAATCTATTAAGGTTCAAGCTTCAGCGACACAACTCTGGCTTGCCGATTACTCTTCGCAGACTTGACGAAAACAACCGCCAAACAAGGAGGTGCCCACCATGGCCTTCGTACTCTTTGTTCTCCTTTCAAACAAGCCACTGAAAAAAAGTTCATTTTTTTATTATCAACAAACTAAAGCTAATAAGATTATAGTTTTGGAAGAGAGTAAAGGAAGGACAAGAAATCGACCAACCTTTAATTCGCCTCAGTTCCTTGCAAAGGGTTATAAAGTCACCCCATTTCATGTGACATCGTCTTATAAACCTAAGTATATGTTCTATCGTGAACATTGACATGCATTCTAAGTATTCCCCATTTACACCAATTTCTTTGAATATTTGACGATAACTTCCTATATTTATCTCTTCTAAATTTTTGCACCAAATTATTTAAAATATATTTTAAATTAGCACAATATTCATCCTTCAAACATCATTAGCAAAATAAATAAGCATTACATTACTATTTTATTAATCAAAATAAATAAGCACTTAGCGAAATACACTTAGCGAAATGCACTTAGCGAAATACACTTAGCGAAATGCACTTAGCGAAATGCACTTAGCGAAATGCACTTAGCGAAATGCGCTTAGCGAAATGGACTTAGCGAAACGCACTTAGCGAAACGCTAAGCACTTAGCGAAATGCTCAAATATGAAACAGTAAGTCCGTAGCGAAATAGCAGATCTGAAACGGAAACACATACGATCTAATCAGAGATTTTCTGCAAATATCAACCAATAACAAATAATAACCTAACGAAATGCTCAAACATGAACCAATATGAACCAAATAACAAATAAAAATCCACAAATATGAACCAGAACGAAATATGAAAAGATTTTTGAAATGAAGAAAATGTAAAAATGAACATAACTTGAATTAGATTTTGAAATGAACATCTTCCTCGACCTTCAAATCCTTAGAATCGGAGACCTGCATACACTAAACCCTAGAATCGGAGACTTGCATGCAAAATAGATTTAGGGTTAGTTCTATATAGATCTTGTAAATATGTATAGATAAAAACATAAATGGATTAGGTTACATCTTGTAAATCTGTATAGATCTGTATGAACTGAACCGCCGCATGCAACCTCCGTCGCCGTCGTCGCCGCCGGCCGCCGTGAAAGAGAGAACAGGAGAAGAGAGAGAAAAAAACTAAGGAAATGAAAATATTAGAGTATTTATACTAACCCTAATCCACTTAGCAAAACGCTAAGGGATTTAGCGTTTCACTACAAGGGCAATATCGTCCAAAAAAAAATAAAAAGACCACAAGCGCAAAAAAAATTAGCAAGCCACCACCAGATTATATATGCATGATAATTTTGATATTATTTAAAATTAATTTAAGAATTTAAAATGGTTAAAATTTGTATAGTTCACACAAATACAAATATTTTGGTTAATTGAAAATATTATTTAGATTTTATTGTGATAAATTTTGGAGTTATTTACTAAGGCCTCGTTTGATCTTTTGGGTTTTTGAGATAAAACCCATGTTTTATCCTAAAATCCAACCATCCTACCATCAATCAAATCAATCCTTTTATTAATTAAAATACTCAAATTACTCTTTACTTAAATATTTATTTTTATATTAATAAAAAATTATTTTAATATATATAATATTTAGTTATATTTTAATTATTTTAATTATTTTAATATAAATTAAATTATAAAATTATTTCATTTTAAATAATTTTATTAATTATTTCAAATAAAAAATAAAACACAATATAAATTCAATTATAACATACCATATTAAATTTTAAATAATTCAAATAAATAAATAATTATACTAAAAAATAAAATTAATATATTTGAATAACATATATTAATTAATTTATAAATATATCTCATATAAATTAAATATTTATAAAGAAATTTATTCTATTTTCATATATATAAACTCATTCTAAATAAATATATTAATTAATTTAAGTTAATATTTTTTTTAATTTAAGAAAATAAAAATATTATAATGTAATTTAAGAAAATAATAACAATAAAATTAAATGACATTTAAATTATAATTATAGACCACTGAAACTATTTTATTTAAATTTTTTTAATTAATTATATTAATTAAAATAAATTTATAATATAAATAAAACTATAACATATTATATTATCTCATATAATATTTAAATTTTAATAGTAATAATTTATAAAATTAATATTTATTTAAAATTTTATTCTTATATTAATAAAAGTTAATACTAATATATGTATAGTTTTTTAATATTTATTTTATTATATTTTAAAATTTAATTTAATAGAAATTAAATTATTTCATTTAAAAAAAGTATTATTAATTATAATATATATATTAAAATTTTATTTTTATTAATAAAAGTTAATATTAATATATGTATAGTTTTTTAATATTTATTTTATTATATTTCAAAATTTAATTTAATATAAATTAAATTATTTTATTTTAAAAAAGTATTATTAATTATAATATATAAATAAATATATTTTTTTATTAATAATAATATTAAAATATTTAAAGTTTTTTAATATTTATTTTATTATATTTTAAAATTTTATTTAATTTCATATAAATTAAATTATGTCATTTACCAAATATATTTTATATATATATAGAAAAGGTATAATGGGTATAAATTTTAAAAAATCTGGTTTTTTATCAATTTCTCAGACAAGGATTATGTGGAAAAAACCCAGATTTATCCAAATAACCCCTTCATCAAACAAACTCTAAGTAGTTTTTTTTTCATCACAATCATTTTTTATAATTGTAAAATAAAATGTAAAAGGATGGTAATATTTTAATATACTTTTTACATTATATTTGACATTTTAACTCTTATATTTAAATAATTTGCAAGCCAACAAGGTATCTCTTTCTTAATATTTTCGGTCTCTTGTTTGTTTGTTTTTTCTTTCTAAATATTACTAAATTATTATTAAAATTGTTATATTAAGATTTAAGATAATTTTGATTCTTAATTTTTTAAAATTAAAGATTTTGTAAAATGTGAGCAATCAATCATAGTATTATATATAACCACCCAAAATTAATGAAGTTGATGAAGCTACAAAATAAGATAAGTTCAGTTCGAGATGGTATAGTGCAGATATCCATTAAGAAAGTGTCACATGTACAAAGAAAAAAAAATTAACAAATAAGAGATAATATTTTACTTTTGTGTATAGGTTTCACTTCATGGGTGAGATACAGGTAATGCCAGTACATGTAGCATCGAATTAACCACAAACTACTCACCTTACTTATAATTCAAGTAGATCTAGGAAGAAACCCGATGAGGGTGAGGGAAGCAACGGTTTTCCACCATCGATCATGCTCTGTCGCTGCATTCGTCGGTCGGGGTGACCACAATGATCCTCCGGCGAGGCAGAGGATAGACAGAAAAATGTAAATTTTGTATTTATTCTTGAGCTTTATAATCAATGAGTTTCATTGAAGATTAACGAATTTTGATATGGATTTGATGTTTGCTGGTATATTGAGACCAGAAGGCAATTGGGGAATGAATGGATGCCTTACCTATTTGAATTTCATGCTTTCTAGATGTCAAGATATAGTATGTGGTAAATTATTAGCAAATTAGTAGGATTCAAAAAGGAATGAGGGCATTATTCCCACATTGCCATATTACATATGAATATAATTGAATAGAATAGAATTTATAATCGCTGGACTCAGTAGCATTGGCTTGTAACTCAAGCGGAGCAATAAAATGACTGGATGATGGGTTCAATTAATTGGGGGCGGGATTCTGGATTGCTAATTGTTGGCGGGCTCAAGTATGAAACCTAGAGTTTTAAAAAATAAAACAAAATCATCATTTTTTTTGTGGGGGTGAATCTTTATTCCAGCCTTTTAAGAGTGTCTCATCAGTGAGTTCAATTTCGAAATAACATTACACCAACTGGTGATTCAGCTTCAAGTTTTCCAAAATGTACCTAACCATAGTAAACTGAAGAGTCCATACTGATAGTTGAAGTAACAAAAATGTGAATACAACATCTAGATGTTGAAGGTCAGTACAATAAGTGGTATCAGAGCTTACGATCCTCGGACTTCCGCTGAGAATGGTGAATTCACGTAGCAAAAATAATGAAGAGATGATCCAGAATCTGACTGAACGCATCGAGACGATGGAATCACAAATTAATGATAAGTTCCAGTTACTACAGCTAGAGAGTCTCAAAAATAAGGAAGAAACTGCTCGTAACTTCGAGATTATGCAGAAAGCTAACGCCGAAAATTTTGAATCTATAATAAGGCTGTTGGAATCCAAGAATTCGAACACAAATAATAAATTAACCGAAGACAAAGGAGGAAGTTCAAATACACCTCCACTACAGTCGAGATCTGGTTATGGAGCAACCCCTTACGAGAGAGAAGATAATTACAGAAGGCCAGACAAACAGCCGGTCGAACAAAGTTTTGGAACAACTGAGACTCCTATCAGTAATCGGAAACAAACTACAAGTCCTAATTCGATACGGACCGCGGGAGATCATCCATTGCCAAATTGGGAAGAATTCTCTGAAGAGGTGTTATTAGCATTTCAAGAAGAGGGACACCAAGATGTGATAATAGAATTTAATCAGTTGAGACAGACAGGGACTTTGAAAGACTATACCTATCAATGGCGAGAGCTAAGAGCATTGGTTGCAGCTAAATGTTTTCCACAGAACGACGAATACTATGTGAAGAGTTTCATGGGAGGCTTACGACCTGAATTGAGAGAGGTTTTAAAGATGGCAGGACCAGTGACATTAGATCAGGAAATAAAACTAGTTACGGTGAAGGACGAATTCCTCGAACCTCTTGGTAAGGAAAAGAAATTATTCACCAAATTGTCAACTCATACCTCAAATGAAACACAACCAAAACCTCCATGGAGTAATAACCAACAAGGTACGTTTAAACCAACTATTAACGAAAATACTACTGAAATACCAGTTAGAGATCTCACGTTTGCAGAAATGAGAGAAAAACGTGCTAAATGTATTTGTTTCAAGTGTGACAGAAAATATTCCAAAGATCACGTTTGCCCCAATCGTCATCAGTTATTCAATATTGAAGTAATGGAAGACGAGATAGATGACTGGTTTAAAGCTAAAGAGGAGTCCAAAACCGAATATATCTATGATGACTGTCTTAAGTCTAAAGAGGAGGCTAGAGTCGAAGGAGTTAACGACGGGGGTTCGATTTTAATGCACGCTCTTAATGGGAGTGCTAATAATGCTACGCTCAAGATTCTTGGACAGCTCAAAAAAAGAAAAATCACTATATTAATTGATAGTGGCAGTACGCATTCGTTTATTGATGAGGGTACTGCATCTCAGTTGGGTTGTGTTCTAAAGGAAACAATGCCTATGGGGGATACTATTGGAGGCGGAGGCAGAATATTTAGTCGATTTTTATGCACGAATTTGGCTTGGAAAATGCAAAGTCATGATTTTCTACTAGACTTTCGAACGATCAAGTTGGGAGGTTATGATATGGTTTTGGGAGTTGATTGGATGACTAAATATGGACCAGTGAGCCTTGATTTCGAGGCGAGAGTTATGAAAGATAGGTTATCAGGTGAGAAGATTCGACTGTCTTGTGATAAAGAGGGCAGTTCCTTTTATTTAATGGCAGGGGACGACGTAACTCGTAATGTGAAGAAGGGTGACGATTGTTTTGGGGGTCAACTATTTTTTATGAATGCTGAGTCTACAACTCTGTTATCAGCCCAAATTCCTAAATTCTGTAAACAGTTTCCGATGTAGAAGCCACGTTCGAAAAGGGCAAGGAAGTTCTTAAGGGGAAGGGGATGTTGTGAATATAATATTCAAAACAATGAGGATTCTATTTCCAAAGATGAGGATGCTATTTCCAAAGATGAGGATTCTATTTCCAAAATTACTGAGGGTTGAAATAGACGTAGTTATATCTTTTAAGGGTTATTTTATAATTTGTTAGTCTATAAATAAGGATAGAATTGTAAGGAGAGGGAATATGTTTTTGATATTCTAATTGTTATACTTTCTATTTCTAATTACTAGAGCCGTCGCTCTTGGTAACCCTAACCCTAATAAACTCCCAATTTCTATTCAGTATGTTCTTCTATTTATTCTGTTCTTCTATTCAATCTGTTCTTCCATCGATTCTGTTCTTATTCTATTCTTTTACTCATTCTGTTCTTCTTTATCTATTCTACGAAACTATTATTGTGAGATTTATATCGTGATTGATAGTAAGGTCACGACAAGTGGTATCAGAGCTTACGATTCTCGAGCTTCCGCTGAGAATGGTGAATTCACGTAGCAAAAGTAATGAAGAGATGATCCAGAATCTGACCGAACGCATGGAGACGATGGAATCACAAATTAATGATAAGTTCCAGTTACTACAGCTAGAGAATCTCAAAATTAGGGAAGAATCTTCTCGTAACTTCGAGATTATGCAGAAAGATAACATTGAAAAATTTGAATCTATGATAAGGCTGTTGGAATCCAAGAATTCCAACACAAATAATAAATCAACCGAAGACCAAGGAGGAGGTTTAAATACACCTCCACTACAGCCGAGATCTGGTTATGGAACAACCCCGTATGAGAGAGATGGGATTTACAGAAGGCCAGACAAACAGCCGGTCGGACCAAATTTCAGAACAACTGGGACCCCTATCAGTAATCAGAAGAAAACGACAGGTCCTAATTCGATACGGACGGCGGGGGGTATGTCTATTAAGCAACCACGGATGGATATAGACAAATTTGATGGTTCAAACCCTAAGGGATGGATCAGAAGAGTCAATAAATTTTTTGATGACCTTACTATCAATCACGATATAAATCTCACAATAATAGTTTCGTAGAATAGATAAAGAAGAACAGAATGAGTAAAAGAACAGAATAGATAGAAGAACAGATTGAATAGAAAAACAGAATAAATAGAAGAACAGACTGAATAGAAATTGGGAGTTTATTAGGGTTAGGGTTACCAGGAGCGACGACTCTGATAATTAGAAAGAGAAAGTATAACAATTAGAATATAAAAAACATATCCCTTTCCTTACAATTCTATCCTTATTTATAGACTAACAAATTATAAATTTAGGAAATAGATTCCTAATCTTTGGAAATAGATTCATAATCTCTAGAAATAGAATCCTCATCTTTGGAAATAGAATCCCCATCTTTGGAAATAGAATATTTATTGTTGTGAATATTAGATTCACAACATCCCCTTCCCCTTAAGAACTTCCTTGCCCTTTTCGAACGTGATTTCTGCATCGGAAACTGTTTACAGAATTCAGGAATTTGGGCTGATAATAGAGTTGTAGACTCAGCATTTATAAAAAATAGTTGACCCCTAAAACAATCGTCACCCTTCTTCACATTACGAGCTACGTCGTCTCCTGTCATTAAATAAAAGGAACTGCCCTCTTTATTACCCAATAGTCGAATCTTCTCACCTGATAACCTAGCTTTCATAACTCTTGCCTCGAAATCAAGGCTCACTGGTCCATATTTAGTCATCCAATCAACTCCGAAAACCATATCATAACCTCCCAATTTGATCGTTCGGAAGTCTAGTAGAAAATCATGACTTTGCATTTTCCAAGCAAAATTTGTGCATAAGAATCGACTAAATATTCTACCTTCGCCTGCAATAGTCACCCCCATAGGCATTGTTTCCTTTAGAACACAACCCAACTGAGATGCAGTACCCTCATCAATAAACGAATGCGTACTGCCACTATCAATTAATATAGTGATTTTTCCTTTTCTTGAGCTGCCCAAGAATCTTGAGCGTAGCATTATTAGCACTCCCATTGAGAGCGTGCATTGAAATCGAACCCCCGTCGTTAACTCCTTCGACTTTAGCCCCCTCTTTAGCCTTAAGATAGTCATCATAGATATATTCGGCTTTGGACTCCTTTTTAGCTTTAAACCAGTCATTTATCTCGTCTTCCATTACTTCAACATTGAATAACTGATGACGATTGGGGCAAACGTGATCTTTGGAATATTTTCCGCCACACTTGAAACAAATACCTTTAGCACGTTTTTCTCTCATTTCTGTAAACGTGAGATCTCTAACTGGTATTTCAGTAGTATTTTCGTTAATAGTTGGTTTAAACGTACCTTCTTGGTTATTACTCCATGGAGGTTTTGGTTGTGTTACATTTGGGGTCTGGGTTGACAATTTGGTGAACACTTTCTTTTCCTTACCAAGAGGTTCGAGGAACTCGTCTTTCACCTTAACCAACTTTATTGCCCGATCTAATGTCATTGGTCCTGCCATCTTTAAAACTTCTTTTAAATCAGGTCGTAACCCTCCCATGAAATTCTTCACATAGTATTCGTCATTCTGTGGGAAGCATTTAGCTGCAACCAATGCTCTTAGCTCTCGCCATTGATAGATATAGTCTTTCAGAGTCCCTGTCTGTCTCAACTGATTAAATTCTATTATCACATCTTGGTGTCCCTCTTCTTGAAATGCTAATAACACCTCTTCAGAGAATTCTTCCCAATTTGGCAATGGATGATCTATCAGATAATCGTAGAACCACACATCAGCCTCACCAGAAAGAAAATAAGACACGTAGCTTACCTTTTCTTCTTCAGGCATGGTGAAGTGATCAAAAAATTTATTGACTCTTCTGATCCATCCCCTAGGGTTTGATCCATCAAATTTGTCCAGATCCATCTATGGTTGCTTAATAGACATACCCCCCGCCGTCCGTATCGAATTAGGACCTGTCGTTTGCTTCTGATTACTGACAGGGGTCCCAGTTGTTCTGAAATTTTGTCCGACCGGCTGTTTGTCTGGCCTTCTGTAAATCCCATCTCTCTCATACGGGGTTGTTCCATATCCAGATCTCGGCTGTAGTGGAGGTGTATTTGAACCTCCTCCTTGGTCTTCGGTTGATTTATTATTTGTGTTGGAATTCTTGGATTCCAACCGCCTTATCATAAATTCAAATTTTTCAGCGTTATCTTTCTGTATAATCTCGAAGTTACGAGAAGTTTCTTCCCTATTTTTTAGATTCTCTAGCTGCAGTAACTGGAACTTATCATTAATTTGTGATTCCATCGTCTCGATGCGTTCGGTCAGATTCTGGATCATCTCTTCATTACTTTTGCTACGTGAATTCACCATTCTCAGCGAAAGTCCGAGGATTGTAAGCTCTGATACCCAATAGCTCGTAACAATTCTTGCCAAAAATGACTAATAAAAATAGCATCTCTGTCAGAGACAATGGACTCGGGCAACCCATGAAGTTTGTAGACATTATCCAAAAATAAAGATGCAACTTGGGCTGCAGAAAATGGATGTTTCAATCCAATAAAATGACTATACTTAGTAAAACGATCAACAATTACCAGTATGGTAGAGCAGCCTTCTGATGTCGGGAGTCCTTCTATAAAATCCATCGTGATATTCAACCACGGACGTTCTGGTACCGGTAATGGTTGCAATAATCCGGGCTTACTGGTCTTCTCTGATTTAAATCTTTGACAAATATCACAACTTTTTATCATTTCTAAAACTTCTTTCTTCATACCCGGCCACCAGAAAAGAGAATTTAACCACTGAAATGTAGCCTGCATCCCTGAATGTCCTCCAATACTTGATTCATGAAGGGTTAACAATATATTTTTCCTTAAAGATCCATTTTTGCCCACATAGACTCGACCTTTATTTTTTATGATATTGGCCCCAATTGCAAACATAGGCCAATCTAAAGGATTACTTGCCACTAGCAGAACCATCTTCTGAGCAAAATCATCACCCTGATAAGAATCTTCGATTTCTTTCTGCCATGACGTCGTTGTCACTGTCATCCCCATTAGTGAAGCGTGATCAACTCTTGATAGGGCATCGGCGGCCAGATTGGAACTTCCCCTCTTATATGTAATTGTATAATCAAAACCCAATAACTTAGTGAGCCACTTTTGTTGTAATACCGTTGTAATCTTCTGTTCCATGAGATATTTGAGACTTTGATGATCTGTTCGTATAACGAAAGGTCTCTACAAATAGTGTCGCCATTTCGTGACTGCCATAAGTACAGCTAATAATTCTTTTTCATATGTAGAAAGACCAAGATGAGGTTTAGCTAACGCTTTACTAAGGAAAGAAATAGGTCTTCCCCCTTGCATTAACACAACTCCTATTCCTCCTTGACTTGCATCTGTCTCTACTTCCAAAGGCCGAGAAAAATCAGGTAATGCTAATACTGGAGTAGTAGTCAACGCCGTTTTGAGTTTACTAAATGCTACTCCCGCTTCATCAGTCCAAGTAAAAAGTCCCTTTTTTAACAACCCATGAAGTGGCTTGCTTATAATACCAAATTGATTCACAAAGCGTCGATAATAACCTGCTAGACCCAGAAATCCCCTTAACTCTTTCACTGTTTTTGGTATTGGCCACGAAGTAATACAATCAATCTTTCGCAAGTCCACTTCAACCCCATTACCACTTACATAATGTCCCAAATATTCTAGTCGTCGTAGTGCAAATTCGCATTTATCCAGCTTGACCGACAATTTATGTTGTAATAGAGTTTTAAGTACCAATTCCAATTGTTTAGTGTGAGCCTCAAGAGAGATACTATAGATCAGAATATTGTAAAAAAAAACAAGAACTCCTTTCCTAAGCCATGGACGAAAAATATCATTCATAAGAGCTTGAAAAGTCGCTGGTGCATTTGATAATCCAAACGGCATTACTCTGAATTCATAAAGACCAGAATGAGTGCGAAATGCCGTTTTATATACATCGTCCTCTTTGACACAAATTTGGTGATACCCCGCACGTAAGTCCAATTTTGAGAAAACTGTCGCTCCATACAGTTCATCTAGCATCTCATCCACTGCCGGAATAGGATATTTATCTTTAATCGTTACTTCATTTAATTTCCGATAGTCTACACAGAATCGCCACGTCCCATCCTTCTTCTTAACCAAAATAACTGGAGAAGCAAAGGAGCTCGTGCTTTCACGGATGATTCCAGACTTCTGCATTTCTGCAACTAGACTTTCAATTTCTCCTTTCTGCATGATTGGATATCGATACGGACGTTGATTAGGCGGTCGAGATCCCGACAATAAGTCAATGGCATGGTCTGTTGCCCTTTTTGGAGGTAGGCCAGTTAAAGGCTCAAAAACCTTTTTATATTTTGATAATAAATCTCTTATCTCCAATGGTAAATGACTATCACTTAGCTGTTCTGAATGGGCTGATAACAGAGTTGTGGGCTCAGCATTCATAAAAAATAGTTGACCCACAAAATAATCGTAACCCTTCTTTACATTCCGAGCTACGTCATCCCTGGTCATTAAATAAAAGGAACTGCCCTCCATGTCACCAGACAGACGAATCTTCTCTCCAGATAACCTAGCTTTCATAACTCTCTTCTCGAAATCAAGATTCACTGGTCCATATTTAGTCATCCAGTCAACTCCCTAAACCATATCAAAACCTCCCATCTTGATCGTTCGAAAGTCTAGTAGAATATCATGGCTCTACATTTTCCAAGTCAATTTCGTGCATAAGAATCGACTAAATATTCTGCCTCCGCCTGCAATAGTTACCCCCATAAGCATTGTTTCCTTTAGAATACAACCCAACTGAGATGCAGTACCCTCATCAATAAATGAATGCGTACTACCACTATCGATTAATATAGTGATTTTCCTTTTCTTGAGCTGTCCAATAATCTTGAGCGTAGAATTGTTAGCACTCCCATTAAGAGCGTGCATTGAAATTGATCCCCCATCGCTACCCCCTTCGACTCTAGCCTCCTCTTTAGCCTTAAGACAGTCACCTTCGTCATCATAAATATCTTCGGCTTTTGACTCCTCTTTATCTTTAAACCAGTCGTCTATCGCATCTTCCATTGCTTCAATATTGAATAACTGATGACGGTTGGGGCAAACGTGATCTTTGGAATATTTCCCATCACACTTGAAACATATACCTTTAGCACGTTTTTCTCTCATCTCTGCAAACGTGAGATCTCTAGCTGGTATTCCAGTAGTATTTTTGTTAATAGTTGGTCTAAACGTACCTTGTTGGCTATTACTCCATGGAGGTTTTGGTTGTGTTATATTTGGGGTCTGGGTTGAAAATTTGGTGAACACTTTCTTTTCCTTACCAAGAGGTTCGAGGAACTCGTCTTTCACCTTAACCAACTTTATTGCTCGATCTAATGTCATTGGTCCTGCCATCTTTAAAACTTCTTTTAATTCAGGTCGTAACCCTCCCATGAAACTCTTCACATAGTATTCGTCATTCTGTGAGAAGCATTTAGCTGCAACCAATGCTCTTAGCTCTCGCCATTGATAGATATAGTCTTTTAGAGTCCCTGTCTGTCTCAACTGATTAAATTCTATTATCACATCTTGGTGTCCCTCTTCTTGAAATGCTAATAACACCTCTTCAGAGAAATCTTCCCAATTTGGCAATGGATGATCTATCAGATAATCGTAGAACCACACATCAGCCTCACCAGAAAGAAAATAAGACACGTAGCTTACCTTTTCTTCTTCAGGCATGGTGAAGTGATCAAAAAATTTATTGACTCTTCTGATCCATCCCTTAGGGTTTGAACCATCAAATTTGTCTAGATCCATCCGTAGTTGCTTAATAGACATACCCCCCGCCGTCCGTATCGAATTAGGACCTGTCGTTTGCTTCTGATTACTGATAGGGGTCCCAGTTGTTCTGAAATTTTGTTCGACCGGCTGTTTGTCTGGTCTTCTGTAAATCCCATCTCTCTCATACGGGGTTGTTCCATAACCAGATCTCGGCTGTAGTGGAGGTGTATTTGAACCTCCTCCTTGGTCTTCGGTTGATTTATTATTTGTGTTGGAATTCTTGGATTCCAACAGCCTTATCATAGATTCAAATTTTTCAATGTTATCTTTCTGCATAATCTCGAAGTTACGAGAAGATTCTTCCCTAATTTTGAGATTCTCTAGCTGCAGTAACTGGAACTTATCATTAATTTGTGATTCCATCGTCTTCATGCGTTTGGTCAGATTCTGGATCATCTCTTCATTACTTTTGCTACGTGAATTCACCATTCTCAGCGGAAGCTCGAGGATCGTAAGCTCTGATACCACTTGTCGTGACCTTACTATCAATCACGATATAAATCTCACAATAATAGTTTCGTAGAATAGATAAAGAAGAACAGAATGAGTAAAAGACTAGAATAAGAACAGAATAGATGGAAGACAGATTGAATAGAAGAACAGAATAAATAGAAAAACAGACTGAATAGAAATTGGGAGTTTATTAGGGTTAGGGTTACCAGGAGCGACGGCTCTGGTAATTAGAAAGAGAAAGTATAACAATTAGAATATCAAAAACATATCCCTCTCCTTACAATTCTATCCTTATTTATAGACTAACAAATTATAAATTTAGGAAATAGATTCCTAATCTTTGGAAATAGATTCCTAATCTCTGGAAATAGAATCCTCATCTTTGGAAATAGAATCCCCATCTTTGGAAATAGAATATTCATTGTTGTGAATATTAGATTCACAACATCCCCTTCCCCTTAAGAACTTCCTTGCCCTTTTCGAACGTGACTTCTGCATCGGAAACTGTTTACAAAATTCAGGAATTTGGGCTGATAACAGAGTTGTAGACTCAGCATTTATAAAAAATAGTTGACCCCCAAAACAATCGTCACCCTTCTTCACATTACGAGCTACGTCGTCCCCTATCATAACTCTCTTCTCGAAATCAAGACTCACTGGTCCATATTTAGTCATCCAGTCAACTCCCAAAACCATATCACAACCTCCCAGCTTGATCGTTCGAAAGTCTAGTAGAAAATCATGGCTCTGCATTTTCCAAGTCAATTTCGTGCATAAGAATCGACTAAATATTCTGCCTCCGCCTGCAATAGTTACCCCATAGGCATTGTTTCCTTTAGAATGCAACCCAACTGAGATGCAGTACCCTCATCAATAAATGAATGCGTACTACCACTATCGATTAATATAGTGATTTTCCTTTTCTTGAGCTGTCCAATAATCTTGAGCGTAGAATTGTTAGCACTCCCATTAAGAGCGTGCATTGAAATTGATCCCCCATCCCTACCCCCTTCGACTCTACCCTCCTCTTTAGCCTTAAGACAGTCACCTTCGTCATCATAAATATCTTCGGCTTTTGACTCCTCTTTATCTTTAAACCAGTCGTCTATCTTATCTTCCATTGCTTCAATATTGAATAACTGATGACGGTTGGGGCAAACGTGATCTTTGGAATATTTCCCATCACACTTGAAACAGATACCTTTAGCACGTTTTTCTCTCATCTCTGCAAACGTGAGATCTCTAGCTGGTATTCCAGTAGTATTTTTGTTAATAGTTGGTCTAAACGTACCTTGTTGGCTATTACTCCATGGAGGTTTTGGTTGTGTTATATTTGGGGTCTGGGTTGACAATTTGGTGAACACTTTCTTTTCCTTACCAAGAGGTTCGAGGAACTCGTCTTTCACCTTAACCAACTTTATTGCCCGATCTAATGTCATTGGTCCTGCCATCTTTAAAACTTCTTTTAATTCAGGTCGTAACCCTCCCATGAAACTCTTCACATAGTATTCGTCATTCTGTGAGAAGCATTTAGCTGCAACCAATGCTCTTAGCTCTCGCCATTGATAGATATAGTCTTTTAGAGTCCCTGTCTGTCTCAACTGATTAAATTCTATTATCACATCTTGGTGTCCCTCTTCTTGAAATGCTAATAACACCTCTTAAGAGAATTCTTCCCAATTTGGCAATGGATGATCTATCAGTTAATCGTAGAACCACACATCAGCCTCACCAGAAAGAAAATAAGACACGTAGCTTACCTTTTCTTCTTCAGGCATGGTGAAGTGATCAAAAAATGTATTGACTCTTCTGATCCATCCCCTAGGGTTTGAACCATCAAATTTGTCTAGATCCATCCGTGGTTGCTTAATAGACATACCCCCCGCCATCCGTATCGAATTAGGACCTGTCGTTTGCTTCTGATTACTGATAGGGGTCCCAATTGTTCTGAAATTTTGTCCGACCGGCTATTTGTCTGGCCTTCTGTAAATCCCATCTCTCTCATACGGGGTTGTTCCATAACCAGATCTCGGCTGTAGTGGAGGTGTATTTGAACCTCCTCCTTGGTCTTCGGTTGATTTATTATTTGTGTTGGAATTCTTGGATTCCAACAGCCTTATCATAGATTCAAATTTTTCAGCGTTATCTTTCTGCATAATCTCGAAGTTACGAGAAGATTCTTCCCTAATTTTGAGATTCTCTAGCTGCAGTAACTGGAACTTATCATTAATTTGTGATTCCATCGTCTCCATGCGTTCGGTCAGATTCTGGATCATCTCTTCATTACTTTTGCTACGTGAATTCACCATTCTCAGCGGAAACCCGAGGATCATAAGCTCTGATACCACTTGTCGTGATCTTACTGTCAATCACGATATAAATCTCACAATAATAGTTTCGTAGAATAGATAAAGAAGAACAGAACGAGTAAAAGAACAGAATGAGAACAGAATATGTAGAAGAACAGATTGAATAGAAGAATAGATTGATAAAAGAAACAGAATGAATAGAAGAACACTGAATAGAAATTGGGAGTTTATTAGGGTTAGGGTTACCAGGAGCGACGGCTCTGGTAATTAGAAAGAGAAAGTATAACAATTTAGAATACCAAAAATATATTCCCTCTTCTTACAATTCTATCTTTATTTATAGACTAACAAATTATAAAATAACCCTTAAAAGATATAACTACGTCTATTTCAACCCTCAGTAATTTTGGAAATAGAATCCTCATCTTTGGAAATAGCATCCTCATCTTTGGAAATAGAATCCTCATTGTCTTGAATATTAGATTCACAACATCCCCTTCCCCTTAAGAACTTCCTTGCCCTTTTCGAACGTGGCTTCTGCATCGGAAACTGTTTAATGAATTCAGGAATTTGGGCTGATAACAGAGTTGTAGACTCAGCATTCATAAAAAATAGTTGACCCCCAAAATAATCGTCACCCTTCTTCACATTACGAGCTATGTCGTCCCCTGTCATTAAATAAAAGGAACTACCCTCTTTATCACCCGACAGTCGAATCTTCTCACCTGATAACCTAGCTTTCATAACTCTCGCTTCGAAATCAAGGCTCACTAGTCCATATTTAGTCATCCAATCAACTCCCAAAACCATATCATAACCTCCCAACTTGATCGTTCGGAAATCTAGTAGAAAATCATGACTCTGCATTTTCCAAGCCAAATTTGTGCATAAGAATCGACTAAATATTCTGCCTCCGCCTGCAATAGTCACCCCCATAGGCATTGTTTCCTTTAGAACACAACCCAACTGGGATGCAGTACCCTCATCAATAAACGAATGTGTACTGCCACTATCAATTAATATAGTGATTTTCCTTTTCTTGAGCTGCCCAAGAATCTTGAGCGTAACATTATTAGCACTCCCATTAAGAGCGTGCATTGAAATCGAACCCCCGCCGTTAACTCCTTCGACTCTAGCCTCCTCTTTAGCCTTAAGACGGTCATCATAGATATATTCGGCTTTGGACTCCTCTTTATCTTTAAACCAGTCATTTATCTCGTCTTCCATTACTTCAATATTGAATAACTGATGACGATTGGGGCAAACGTGATCTTTGGAATATTTTCCGTCACACTTGAAACAAATACCTTTAGCACGTTTTTCTCTCATTTCTGCAAACGTGAGATCTCTAACAGGTATTTTAGTAGTATTTTCGTTAATAGATGGTTTAAACGTACCTTGTTGGTTTTTACTCCATGGAGGTTTTGGTTGTGTTTCATTTGAGGTCTGAGTTGACAATTTGGTGAACAATTTATTTTCCTTACCAAGAGGTTCGAGGAATTCGTCCTTCACCTTAACTAGTTTTATTGCCTGATCTAATGTCACTAGTCCTGCCATCTTTAAAACCTCTCTCAATTCAGGTCGTAAGCCTCCCATGAAACTCTTCACATAATATTCGTTGTTCTGTGGAAAACATTTAGCTGCAACCAATGCTCTTAGCTCTCGCCATTGATAGATATAGTCTTTCAAAGTCCCTGTCTGTCTCAACTGATTAAATTCTATTATCACATCTTGGTGTCCCTCTTCTTGAAATGCTAATAACACCTCTTCAGAGAATTCTTCGCAATTTAGTAATGGATGATCTATCAGATAATCGTAGAACCATACATCAGCCTCACCAGAAAGAAAATAAGACACGTAGCTTACCTTTTCTTCTTCAGGCATGGTGAAGTGATCGAAAAATTTATTGACCCTTCTGATCCATCCCCTAGGGTTTGAACCATCAAAATTGTCCAGATCCATCCGTGGTTGCTTAATAGACATACCTCCCGCAGTCCGTATTGAATTAGGACCTGTCGTTTGCTTCTGATTACTGATAGGAGTCCCAGTTGTTCCAAAATTTTGTCCGACCGGATGTTTGTCTGGCCTTATGTAAATCCCATCTCTCTCATAAGGGGTTGTTCCATATCCAGATCTCGGCTGTAGTGGAAGTGTATTTGAACCTCCTCCTTTGTCTTCGGTTGATTTATTATTTGTGTTGGAATTTTTGGATTCCAACAACCTTATTATAGATTCAAAGTTTTCAGCGTTATCTTTCTGCATAATCTCGATGTTACGAGAAGTTTCTTCCTTATTTTTGAGATTCTCTATCTGTAGTAACTGGAACTTATCATTAATTTGTAATTCCATTGTCTCGATGCGTTCGGTCAGATTTTGGATCATCTCTTCATTACTTTTGCTACATGAATTCACCATTCTCAGCGGAAGTCCGAGGATCGTAAGCTCTGATACCACTTGTCGTGATCTTACTGTCAATCACGATATAAATCTCACAATAATAGTTTCGTAGAATAGATAAAGAAGAACAGAACAAGTAAAAGAACAGAATGAGAACAGAATAGGTAGAAGAACAGATTGAATAGAAGAATATATTGATAAAAGAAATAGAATGAATAGAAGAACACTGAATAGAAATTGGGAGTTTATTAGGATTAGGGTTACCAGGAGTGACGGCTCTGGTAATTAGAAAGAGAAAGTATAACAATTTAGAATACCAAAAATATATTCCCTCTCCTTACAATTCTATCCTTATTTATAGACTAACAAATTATAAAATAACCCTTAAAAGATATAACTACGTCTATTTCAACCCTCAGTAATTTTGGAAATAGAATCCTCATCTTTGGAAATAGCATCCTCATCTTTGGAAATAGAATTCTCATTGTTGTGAATATTAGATTCACAACAGTTGATTTATAGTTCATCAATTCAAATAATGCTGAGATCTTTGAACTATTCAATTGAACAAACTACATAGGAAAAACTAGGGGTCATCGATCTTAGTATCTTTTCAACAACATCCTCATCACTTACCTTACCCTTGTGCTGCCTCATCTGGTTGACAATGGTTAAGGTACGCAAAAAGTATGCATTCATATACTCTTCTGCTTTCATTTGTAACACCTCAAAATCCTTTTTGAGAGCTTGCAACTGTGATCGTTGAACACAATCAATTCCTTGATGCTTATTCTTCATGGAATCCCAAATGTTTTTTTGGTTGATCCAGTATCTAGAATAGTCTGAAGAAAAGATAGTTATTTATCTTCAAATCCTTCAGTTTCGCATCATTGAACGCCTTCACCTTAGATTTAGCTAAGGTTATGCAAAAAATTGGAAAATCGATAATCGAACCAAACTAATAGTTTACCGGTTTATTGGTTAATCAGTTCTAACAATTTTGGTTAACCGGTTCGATTTTTGGTTGAACTATATTTTAGCGGTTTAACCGATTTTTGGTTGAACTATATTTTAGCAGTTTAACCGGTATATTTATATTTATATTTTAACGGTTTAACCGGTAAAATTTTAATCATGTAAATATTAGATATATTATAAATAATATTTAATAATATATATATATATATATATAATTTATTTTTAAAATTTAAATAATAATTTCTGTAGAATTGTTTTTTTTAATCTAATTTATATGACTATAAATTTAAAAATAGAAACTTTAAAAATATATTATATTATTAACATATTTCTAAATATATCTATGAAATATTATTATAATATATTATAACATATTTCTAAATATATCTATGAAATATTATTATAATATATTATAACACTAATATATTATAACATAAATAAAAAAATTATTTAACAAGTTTAATATTTAATTTAAAATTTTGAATTATCGGTTTATGGTTAAACCGGTTAACCGACCGGATTCAATAGGTCCAAAACCGATAAAACCAATACCAATACTGGTCGGTTAACCGGTTTATAAAATAAAAGGCAAAATCGGACTTAACTAGAACAGTTTAACCGATCGATTGAACACCCTAGTTTCAACAACTTTCTCTTCTGGTTTAGTTGGAATTCATTTTTCTACTGTACCCGAGTACTCCTTTGATCTAAGAAAATTCTCCATCAACATGAACCAATGATCATAAAACCTATCAAACTTTGAAATTGATGGTTGTACAAAACTACTTTTTGTTGTCATAGATAAGATGGTTACTTCTCACACTCACAAAGTTTATGACAAACCAGCTAGATTTGGCAATTTAGAGATAATAATTTATAGGAAATGCCTTTATTCCTTGTTATTCAATAGCTAAAAATGGTCAAGTTCGGGTATTTTAAATCGGGGTCGGGGATGGGGAGTGAAAATGATTACCCGATTGGGTTTGGGGTCGGGGATGGTACAAAACTCAAACCTGATACTCGAAATATTAATATTAAACATATATATATATATTTGTTAAAAATTAAAATGATTTTTCAAATTTCAAATAAATATCATCATTACACATTTACATTAAATATATTATTTAAATTACACATTTACATTAAATATATTATTTTAATTTAGGTTCCAGGACTCTTAATCTTTCATTTCTTTAATAATAAAATATTTCCCTCTCTATTCACTTTTTATTTTCAAGAATAATATCTCTTCATCTTTCTTTTTCTTCAACCTTCACTTCAATATTTATTAAACTTCTCTCTAATTTTTGTTGAGTTGATGTATATAATAACAACAAAGTTGTTATATCTTTCAACTTCTACAATATAACTATACAAGTAATATTTTTAAATGTGTTTTTAATATTTAGTATATTTAAAAAATATTAATAATAACTTATATTTTAATTGGGTAATGAAGTACCTGACGAATCGGGGATGGTGATACAAATAGATATACCCGTCAGGTTTGGGGTCGGAGATGAGTAATAAAATAAAAAGTGAGTTTGGGATGAGTACTTCACTACCCGACGGGTAGGGTATCTGTTGTCATCCCTAGGTGTAGGGATGAGAAGATTATCAAAATTATAGGTATATCGAAAATACTATATCGTAATATATCGAAAATACCGATATTTTTGGTATATCAAAAAAAACGGTAAGGTATGATATTTTCAAAACTTTGGTATATCGAGAAATACCGAATTAATATTTATTAATTAAAAAATATATATTATATAATACTTATAAGAAAATAAATAAATTTTATATTAATTATTTAATTATATAATCATAATTTTTTGAAATTAAATCAAAATATAATTATATAATCTCTAGATATTCTATTTTATAAGATATAAAACTAATTTTCAAAACAGACCTAATGAAGTCTAATATGTTGTTAACTTCATCTCAAATACGACTCGAAAGAGAGTAAGAACAACTTTAAAACCAAAACTCCCTATAACTCCTAAACAAAGTAATAGTATATTTAGGGAATACTATAAAAAAAAGACAAGAGAGTTCGTTGGTGGAAGAATATAACCAATCGGGATATGCAAGAGCTGTCAAGTTGAGATTCCAACCATTTTTGAAAATACCAGTGGGTTGAAAAAACAATTATTAAAAATGTTTAAGTTAGTCCACTCTATGAAATAAGTAGAGCATGTAAAGGTGATAAAAGTCAAACTATATTGACGAATGAGACGATGGGGAAAAAGTGTTTTGGTTCCACGTACTTTTAACTAGAAAATGTGTGAAATAAAAGTGACCGAGTATGTGATCCTTGATGAAGTGTCATTTAAAGTTGTCAAAGAAAAAAAAAGGCTTGTGAGCTTATTACATGAAACACAAATGAGGTTCAAGGTTCCTGATCGAAAGAAAGTTGCAGGTATGGTTTTTGAATTATTCTTAGTTGAATTGGCTTTTTGTTTAAGTTAATATGTTTTTAGATATCAAATGTATAATACCGTACTAAAATTAAGGTATACTGAAATCAATGTAAGGTAAATGTATGCATTTTTTATATATCGAAGCTTTAGGTAAGATATAAGGTATGAATAAAAAATTAAGGTATACTGTACCGACCCACCCCTACTTAGGTGTTACCGATTACATGACTAAAAAAACTAAATTAAACATAATTGCTTCTTAAAAGGACATACTTGCTAAAAACTTGACTCTCAATTAGGACATACTTGTTAATTGATTCCTTGGGTCGTTTTGCATTAAGATACATGAGAGATTATCAATTAGTTGTTTTTAGTGATTGCTATAACCTTATTTCCACTCTCATCTTTAGTAAGTTGAGAACCATAAACAATTGGATTATGAACTACATTACAATTAGTCATTTCAAATTTCTCGAGTATCTATGTACTTTTTCTGACATATAAAAATGTCTTTTTTTTGCATCACTTACATCCCAAGAAAATACTTTATCCGCTCAAAATTTGTTATGTCGAATTCTTACATCATCGAACTCTTGAATTTGTTAAAGATTATTTCATCATTACTAGTGAATATAAGATCATCAACATGGATACTGACGATGAGAATTTTACCTTCACCTCTCAAACGATGAGAATTTTACCTTCACCTCTCAAACGATGAGAATCAGTTAGCAAGTATGTCATTTTAGGAATTAGTTATGTTTAAATGTAAATTGAGCTTTTAGCAAACATGTCATTTTAGAAATCAATTATGTTTATTTTAGTTTTTTAGTCACTAAGTGAGTAATGAATCATATTTTCCTGCTTTTGTAAAATATTTTCCTGCTTTTGTAAAGATTATAAATAGTCATCTCTTTTCAACTTTTTGAATAACAAATAATATAGGCATTTCCTATCAATTCTTGTAGAGTCTCCTTAATTAGCATCATAATCAAATATTTAACTTATGAATCAACCAACCAAGTAAACACCAGTTTGGTTTTTTCCCATCCATTTTCACATGGCGTTATTCTTTTGAATTTAGACTTTAACAATTATGACATCTGAACAACCCAATATATTTAATTTCTATTACTGTAAATCCAATCCTACTCATATAACTTTGTTTTTGTTTACTGTAAATCCAAACCAGTCTTAATATAAACTATACAAAATCGTTTGGAGACAAAGTCTCTAGTTTAATTCTAATTAAAGACTGTGGGAGTGACTATTATATATTATATATCCTCTTTCAAAAAATAATAAATAGCTAGCAGCTATTCATTCATTCATTTCGAATATAATGAAAGAATCCCGTGATCACATTAAATGTCATTCATATTTATTCTCCCTCCATATCCTCGTGATCTATTTACTCCATTTCTTCCACTTTAAATACTAATTCAATTCTCACCTTCTAAAAAAACACAAAAGGCTCTCTAATTTTATATTGGAGAAATGAATTCCTCCCTTTCATTCCTACTACTACTACTACTCACCTTATTATTATTACATCTCATGCCACCAACTTTCTCATTAACCGTCGTCTCATCATCATCGGACTTACTCGACGCACCCCAAACAGGTTTCTCAAACCTAGTCAAAACCGATCCTCATGAACAACAAGCAGTTTACGACATCATGAAAGCCACCGGAAATTCCTGGGCAACCGACATCCCCGACGTCTGCCGTGGACGTTGGCACGGCATCGAATGCATGCCCGACAAAGACAACATCTACCATATCGTTTCACTCTCATTCGGATCATTGTCGGAAGACACTGCTTTTCCCGTTTGTGATCCCACCCATTCTTTCATCTCAAATTCCATAACCAAACTATCTCATTTAAGGACCCTCTTCTTTTACCGTTGTCTCAACGACAATCCTCAGCCAATCCCAACTTTTCTAAGTCGTTTGGGACCCACTTTACGAACTCTGGTTTTGAGAGATAACGGTCATGTGGGGAATATTCCTAAAGAACTTGGTAATTTGACACGTTTGGAGGTCTTGGATCTTCATAATAACAATCTCAACGGTTCGATTCCTGATTCATTGAACCGGCTCACACGTTTGAGGTCGTTGGATTTCAGTGCTAACAAGTTAACAGGCTTAATCCCTTCCGGTCTAACTACTTCCCCTGTTTTGAACATTTTGGATCTTAACCAAAACCATCTATCCGGTTCGATCCCAACTGCACTCGGAAGCTGTATATCACTGGCGAAGATTGATCTCAGTCGGAATCGTCTCTCCGGGGAGATACCCAATGAAATATCCAACCTGAAAAGCCTTAATCTTTTGGATTTAGGCTATAACTGTTTGTCCGGCCCAATTCCATCTTCTCTAAAGAACATGAACTCACTTCAAGCACTAATCCTCAAAGGCAACGCAATGGATTCTTCGACTATACCCAACGAAAGTTTTGACGGTTTGAACAATCTAGTAATCTTGATTCTCTCCGACATGAGATTACACGGTCCGATCCCTGAATCTTTGGGACGGTTACCGAGCCTTCGAGTTCTTCATCTTGATGGAAACTTCTTAAACGGGTCCATCCCAAAAAGTTTCGCGGATATGGATAGCCTGAGTGAGCTGAGGCTGAATGAAAACCGGTTAACAGGGGCAATTCCTTTTAGGAGAGAGCTGGTTTGGAGGATGAGGAGGAAACTTAAGTTAGAAAATAACTCGGGATTGTGTTATGGTGCGAGTGAGGGCACGGGAGACTATGTGGATGCGTCGTGGGATTTAGGGATCGGTATTTGTGAGACGATGAGAGGTGGGCCTGCGAGAACGGTGGAACATGTTTTCGGGGGAGACGAAGATAGAAGAACGGTATTGTTTAAGTCGGATGCTGGTAGTATTGATGGTGGGTTTTTTCTACTTGTTTCTTCTTTTGTTCATTTGGTAGGAATTTTCATGTTTGTTCAATGTTTATTGTAGGAGAAAAGTTCAATTAATGTGTACATATATATTATATAGACACCTCAAAATTAAGGTACATCCAACCAAAGACAAAATTGAAAAAAAAAAACATTAAAATTGAGTAACTTAACTTTATATGGTATCATATTACGTGGAACTATCACAATTTTAACTATATAAAACTTTTTCTTATTTGACAATTATTTTTTAATTAAGAATAACTAGCATGACATGACACCCCACAACTTTATCACGTTTGTAAATGAAATGATATTTATATACGTTTTGAACGTATTATTTTTTAAATTGAGTTTTTTTCCCGAGATTTACGTATTTTAATTTATTAGAAGTGTTTAGGTTGACTAAAAATTGTGTGATCTAAGAAAAGTTTTGAGAAAATTCTTAGAGGAATAAATTTAGTATTTATTTTTGTTAGCAACTTTAAAATGGTGTAACATTGTGTGCGGTTTATCAATTTGGATATATTTGTGTTTTAAATTGAGTATTTTTTTAAATATACATATTTTGAACTTTCAACTGATGTTTGAATGCCTGAAAAAATATATAATTTGGTAGAATAGTTGAAAAAAAAATATAAAAAGAGAATTATTATTTTTTTTAAATATGGTAAATTATTTATAAAAATGAATATACTAGGTTAAAATAAGAATAATGATGTTCATACATTTGAATGAAATGTCCAAATGACTAAAATTGTAGTATTTTAATTCATATATAAAACACTTCAAAATTGAAATCTTACTTAATAAAAATTGACTCAAATTCGAAATTCAAATCATAATTGTACCAATAAAAATATAATACATCTAACAACAATGATAGATGTAAATGAAAGTTGAATACAATTTGATATAAAGAAAAGATCTAATCATTAGTCTAGATTTTATTAGTTTTTATCATGAGTCTAGATTTTATTAGAAAAATTTTCATTCACCTGAGATGATTAGGAAACACAACCCATTTAGTCAATTTATTATCCAACAGTTGGATTCCAACCTATATTAATTAATAATATGGGTAGATAATCTAAACTAAATTTTAGTTTGTAAAATATTATTATGTTTTTTATTCGTTTAATATTTAACACGTTTTTGTGTCGGTTAACACATTTTTATCCGTTTTACTAATTTAATACATTTTTGACTTATTCAACACGTGTTTAACTCGGTTATCTAATATTTGATTTGTTTAACCTATTTTGACTCGCTTAATACGTTTTTAATTTTAATAAGTATGTAACTCGTTTAAATTAATTTTACACGTTTTTGACATGTTTAATACATTTTTGACATGGTTAACAAGTTTTTTTTGCACATTTAACACATTTTTGACATATTAACACGTTTTGATATTTTTAATACGTGTAACCCGTTTTTTACACGATTTTCACGATTTTGGCACGTTTAACACGTTTTGGCACATTTAACACATTTTTGGCACAATTAACACGTTTGACACATTTTGACACGTTTTTGACATGTTTTGACCCATTTAACACACTTGTGACACATTTAATAATTTTGGTCAGTTTAAATTGTTTTTTATTTGGTCTAATTATGTCTAAAAGCAAAATATTCATTAAATTTTACTTGATATTGTGATCATTAACTAATCTTAAGCTATGTGTGATGATATGAGCTCAGCTGAAATCATGCAATATGACTTTGAATCAATTCAAGAAGCTTTAGATGATTTTTCTGATGCCAATAGACTCGGGCAAGGTGGTTTTGGTGCTCTTTATAAGGTTAAATTTTTTACTTAGTTTATATGGGATTAAAGTTGTGATAATTATAATATAAATCAACATGTTTTACATTTGTGTGCTATAAAACGAAACACATGAATTTGGTTAGAATTCTTGGGTTTTGTGTCGAAGGAACCGAAAGACTACTTGTTTACGAGCTCTTGGCAAACTCGAGCCTTGATCAATTCTTATTTGGTATGATATTAAAACTAAGTCTCATTTCCGTGTTTAATTATTTGTAGGTGTATGATTTTTTTTTATTATGCATATAAAGATCCTATCAAGTGAGTACAATTGGATTGGCAAAGGCAGTACAAAATCATAGTTGGGGTTGCTTGTGGACTCTTGTATCTTCATGAAGATTCAAGAGTACGAATAATTCCCAAAGATATGAAATCTAGTAACATTCTTTTAGATGCCGAGATGAATCCCAAGATTGCAGATTTTGGAATGGCTAGATTGTCTGTTAGAGATGAGACTCAAGGAAATACAAGTAGAATCGTGGGAACCTAGTAAGTAGAATACGATTAATTATCTATCTTGTTGCAAAAAATAATAATCAATCTCATCTTGAACTTGAAAAAATGCAAATGTATGCAGTGGATATATGGTCCCCGAATATGCGATGCAAGGGAAATTCTCTGTTAAATCAGATGTCTTTTAGCTTTGGAATATTGGTACTTGAGATAGTTAGTGGCAAGAAAAATAACTAGTTTTACAATGGACAAGACTTTGAAGACATTTTGAGCTTTGTAAATAGTTTTCATTCAATATGTTCAATAAACTCGTATATTGTGATTGAGTTAAAAGGTCGAATGAAAAAAGTTGTTGAATTGTAATTTTGTAGGCATGGAAAAGTTGGAGAGATGGGAACGCTGTGAACATGATAGATCCAATGCTTAGAGATATTGGTGGCGGTTCAATTCGCGAGATGATTCGATGTATTCATATTGGTCTTTTGTACTCAAAACGAAGTTGTTGTGTATAGATCTACTATGGCTTCTGTCGTGCTCATGTTCAATAGATTCTCTCTTACCCTGTCGGTACCAACAGAACCTCAATTTGTTATGCATAGAAGAGATACCACGACTATGTCACCGCTCTATGAGGGCAATACACGAGCATCCGAGAGTCTGGACTCATGAAATCAAGCGGATCGATTGGTAGATAAGAACAATTCTCGGGTAATGGCGGTGATTCAGAGATGCATCCTAGCCAGATGATCCAAAAAAAAATAACATACATCAAAATTTACTTATTCGTTTAAGAGGAGTCCTCATAAAATTCAGTTCAACCTCTTAAAAATTCAGAATGAAATAAAAAATCAACAAATTGAAGTTGAATATATTTCATAAAAATAATTAGATCTCAAAAAAAATGTAGGACATAAAATGGTTCCAAAACCATATAGCACATTTGCTAATAATAGTGGGGAATCATTTACACATAAGAATATGATGAGTGGATATCACCGTGGATGTCACCTGTGATGATTTATCACATTTGAAATCAATTGAATATGGATAGTGAAGTTAATTTTTTTTTTTATTTGGGAAATTTCTAGATTAATTTAATACATATTGAAAATTTTGATTGTCCAATTTGATTTAATATATATTAACAAATTATTGAGATTAGTTTAAAATAATTATTTTCTACTATTAAAAATTGTTAAATAAATAATAGAATGGATGATGTGATAATAGAATGAATTATGTGATTGAATTAGATAAATAAACTTGTACAGACAACAAATATATCTAGCTAGGAAATCAAAATTATAATTAAAACTTTCTAATTAACATTTTCTAACAAAAAATAATAATAATTTGTGATACAAAAAGAAAATGGTAGCAAATAACTATCCTTGTAGAAGAGGCTTGTAATTTTATTTTATTTTCTCTATGAAGATTATCCTGACTAAAAAAGGGGAGCTTAAAGTCAGAAAAAAAAAAAATAATGTAACACCAACAAGATTTTGATCTTTAATTAGATGGTGTAATTACTTAGATGATGAATTTAAACTCGAGTATACAAAGGTTAAAAAAAACTCGTTCAATTCAGGAGGAAAAGAAATGAGTAATTATATGTTGGTTATGGTTAGCGGTTTTTCATTCTAAATGAAAAGAAATGAAAAGTTTTATCTTATCCCCAAATATTGATTTAGATGAAATAATTATTGAGTTATAACTTGTGTGCTAATTAGCCAATCTATATATATATATATAATGATGCTTAATTTTTAAAGTGTTCGGATTGTCGGGTCGAGAGCTGTGGTTAATTTGGATACTTGGATCGGATTGTGGGTTGACCCGTTTTTAAATTTAAAACGGTTAAAAATAAAATTAAAAATGATAGAGATATATTTCGAACTTGCAACCTAACAAAACAAAAATACAACTCTTGAACCAACTAGGCTACAAAGACTTTATATTTTAAATTAAACACCAAATTTGATAAACGCGGGACGTTTTAATATTAATATAAGTTCAACTTTTTAACTAATTAATATATATATATATATATATATATATATATATATATATATATATATATATATATATATATATATATATATATATATAATGATGCTTAATTTTTAAAGTGTCCGGATTGCCGGGTCGAGAGCTGTGGTTTATTTGGATACTTGGGTCGGATTGTGGGTTGACCTGCCTATAAATTTAAAACGGTTAAAAATAAAATTAAAAATGCTAGATGTATGTTTCGAACTTGCAACCTAACAAAACAAGTACAACTTTTTAACCAACTAGGCTACTAAGACTTTATATTTTAAATTCAACACCAAATTTGATAAACGGGGGACGTTTTAATATTAATATAAGTTCAACTTTTTAACTAATTAATATATAATGATGTTGAGCAAATGAATACTTGGGTCGGATTGTGGGTTGACCCACCCATAAACTTATAACGGTTAAAAATAAAATAAAAATGTTATCCGTAATTTTTTTCACAATTTTTTGTATTATTACTCGTGCAGCTAAATGCTAGTTATATTAATCACAATAACTTTAGTAACATAAATTTGATTTGTTCAAAATAAAAAAAATAATAATAATCAGTCCGAATTCATTAGATAATCATATTGACAAACGAAAACTCTGATATATGTTACATTGATAAACAAATAAAATTTTCTAAAAATTATCTTTTAAAGAAGATAACTAAACTGAAATTTGTAATTTTTAACTAAGTCCAGGTTACATATCTGACTTCATAGCAGATTGAGAAAACTAACTCTTAGTAACTTCTACTAATTAATTTGCATCATTCTTTTTTGACAATTAATCAATTTGTTATTATTTTCTACAATCTATCTCATCAAGACTTACCTTAAATTTATTATTATTATTAGGAATGTTTTTCTTCAATTATTTGTTTGATTGAAATTCAGAATTCACAACCTTGTTAAAGGTTTGGATTTGAGATTGTTAATGTTGGAGGTTGGAGGAGCAGAATTAGCATTATTATTGGAATTAGTTGTGTTGTTATTGTTTTCGTTTTCAGAAGAGTTAACGCCAAGAGTGTTCTTGACAGTTGCTGCTGCGCCTTGAGCCAGGTTTACTGCACCTGCAACCGCATCTTGAGCCACAATCGCAGCTCCAGCAGCAATGTTCTTCATGCTTTCCCCAGTCTGATTCATATACATGCAATTAACATTCTTTTTTGAAATAAAATTATTATTACTATTAACCTTTTGAAGGTAACTGGTGGATTGCTGTTCAGACTCTTCAGTGTTTTGGGTCATCAACTCCGCATTAGATCTCATCGCCTGAAATTTCATCGAATTAAATGAAAAAAGATGTTTGGAATCAATCATTGATTGAAGAGAAAATGAATTATTTGGATTTTAATTTAGAGATCATTTAAAGAATGTTGATCAAATTTTAGAAAGAAAAAACAATTGCTTAGATATGTTATTGATCTTTCTAGTGAACAAAAGTCAGGAAACAAATATTCAAATGGAAATTGAATAAACTGTAAGTCTTTTCTTGTCGTGGTTCTCAACTAACCGACGAAAGATCCGACGATTATCTATAATAAAGAATGGAGAAACTATGTTCCAAATTAAGAAGCTAAATGTTGAAACCTGGCCTTGGCTATTGCCCAAGAGTTGATCAGTCTGGGCATTGTTATCTCTTTGGGATGACATTTTTTCTTCCTTTCCTTCTTGTGTGTGCTAATAGAAAGGAAGTAATTGGAATAAAAATCAAAGAAAATATTCTGGCATCTTATTTTGGTTTTTGGATCCATAAAATGGGGAGCTTTGTTGGGATATAAAGAAGATTTCTTCTAGCCATAACAATTATTTTTTGTTTTAATTTCAATTCTTCTAAATTTAGAAGAAGTGTCACTTAGAACACACTAACCATGTTGTAAACTCAACTCATGCATCAATCAACATCACAATCTCTTAAATATGGAAAGCACATAATGATCTTCTCTTCAAAACTCCAAACCTAAAACATCCACTCCACAAAAAAGAATGTGACAAAACTTTCATATTTCTATTGTTTTGGCAAAAACCAAAATAAATAATCGATTGATAGAACAAAAATGTGAGAATCAAACATCAGTAATAATAATAAATAGAAAATTCTTTAAGAAAACAAAGAAATAAATCTACACCCAAATGGGCAAAAAACCAATCACCCTCAGTCCAACGTTTTTTTTTTCTTCCAAAATGAATGGTGTCAGTTTCGTTTGTGTTCTTTTGAGAGTAAACTATAAGCCCATGATGTCATCATCGTCGTCGTCATCATCACTACTGAAATCTTCTGCCTCGTTTCCTTGGCTTGCAGCATCTTCAGTTTCCATGGCATCATCTGAGTCTTCTTCTTCCTCATCACTGTCGTCTCTATCCTCAAAAATGACTGGTGTGACTGCCTCATCATTCTCCAAACCTTCTTCAACAGTCTAAACAAAAAAGAAAAACAGTTGCGAAAGACAAGGCTGTCCTTAGTTCCCACATTTTCTTTTACATTCTCTAAATATGGATATGAGAATATTTACATACCTCTGCAAAATGAAAGTCCAATGAACTAGACAGTTCAACTGCTGATTCGAAATTTGAAACTCTGGCTTCTATCAGCTGTCAATAACCAAAACCATAATATTGTCACTGACCCATTACAAAATTGACAAAGTTAAAACTGAAAGTGATATAATTTTGTTAGATATAAGATTTTTTATTTCTTTTCTGGATCATGATCAGATTTTTTTTATCATAAGCCCTGTTATAGTGTGTTATTTGGTGCTTCATTTGGGTTAGGGTTGAGTTAGAGCTGCTCAAAAAATATTATTTCTGTCCTTTATCTATTTGTTATTTTCTATTTTAGTAGCTTGTTTTATTAATAAGAGAGTTTGACATGCCAGCTCATTTGGACTCTTGTGCAGTGTCCCTGTTATATACATACAGTACCTTCTCTATTATATAAAGGATCTATACCATTTAATGATTATGCATATTTTGATTCCTAATGAACATTCTCATTCTAATTCTCATTCTCATCACTAAATTATTCACCTTCCTCCCTCATTTCTCCCATAGTTAAAACAGTGGTAACTGGTATCAGAACCACAAATCCTTCTCATCTATTTACTCTTCATTATGATTTATTTATCTCTTACTTTTCTACACAGATTACTCACATTCTTCTATTTTGAAACTTGTTCTTTTCCGTCATCCCACAGTGAACAACAATGAACAAGAATAGTATTTTATCCGGATCTGAATATTCAAGAAGTTGATGAAAATAGCATTGAAAGATGGATCGAGGTTGCTGGACGATTCTTCCCTCTTCCAAAGGGAAAAGACGATGCCGATTGTAGAAAAACTAGAGTAAATCCTTAATAGGATTTATGAGCAGCGAAGGAGTGATATGATTTTTTAATTGAGTATAGAGCTCTATTATGATTCTTGACATTCAATAGCATCATCAAAATTTACCCAGGATTCAAAAAGTAAAACAGTAAAACCACTGATTCTTCAACATCATCCACCGCACCATCCTCTACCGAAAAAAGTTTTTCTTAAATCTTGAATAAGTTTTTCAACATATCCTTTATCATTTGGGGCAAAATTCATTTCTTATTGCTTCTTTCAAAACATCCCAGGTTAAAACGTAATATAGAGTTCTATATTCAATAAAAGAATCATAGCATTCCTTTGCAGCTCCATAAATTCAATTGAGGATATACTCTAGTTTTTCGACCATCATTTGGAATAATCCTAAAGCAACTTCGATCCATTTTCAGATGTTATTTTTATCAACTTCTCGAATGTGCGGAACCGGATAAAAAAGATCAGATATTATTTTCAATCATTATTGTAAGTGTTTCTTGGTCACAGTAGAAGCAATGATGATGGAAACGGAAAAGTTTTAGAATAGAAGAAGGTGACGAGAATAAGCTGTGTAGAGAAAAGAAAGAAGAGATCAAAGAAATCAGAGCAATTAGATGAGAATAAGGATTTAGTGATGAGAATGAGAATATCCATTTTAAGAATCAAACTATTCATAATCATTAAATGGTACATATAAGAAAAGACCAAACTCTCTTATTAATGAAACAAGTTACTAAAATAAAAAAATAACAAATAGATAAGATATTGAAATAATATTAAATTGAGCAACCCTAACTCCGCCCTAACCCTATTAACACGTAACCTATTCCATGTTATAGTGTGTTATTTGTTGCTTCATTTGGTACAAATCATTTTCTAGATCATGTTTCAAATTGTAGTGTAAGTTTTTCTCAATAAACATCATTTTGGATCATGATCATTACTTTTGTTATATCATTATAATTTTTAGAAAACATAACAAAGGTAAATTTATTTGGATCACAATTAATATGAAAATTTTGGATGCCAAAACAGCTCAAAATATTAATTAAACGAAAAAAGTTCATTTTGCTTGAAGATGCATCAATGACTCGTTTTGCTCGGGCTCGTTTTGCTTCATTTACTTTTAAAATGGCTCAAATTAATTCCCGCTGTTATTCTTTGTTTACCTCCGCCTCATATCTATTCAATTTCTGCAGCTCCGTAATCTTGGTTACAGCATTATTTTTGTTGTCTAAAGTCCATATCAAGACATTATGAATCTAGCGAAAAAAGTTACGACTATAAATAATTTGAGCCATTTTTAAAGTTAAGAAAAACGAGCCTGACACGAGATAAAGAAGCAAGACAATCTTTCCTTAATTACATTATTTGAAACCAGAAGAATGCAACAATCATTGTGATTAGTTGGTTTCTGAATTAGAATTGTGAGTAGAAAGATGATCAATTCACAAAGGAGGACAGACTGAGTCAGATTTAATTCCACAGACATGTGACAAGCCAATGACATAAATGGTAGTAAATAAAATAATGAGTAGAACTATCGAAAAAACCTGATACAAGGAGTTGAGGGTGAAGAGAGAAGACTGCTGAGATGCAATCCCGCTTGCATGTTGCAGAAGTAGACTTTTAAGCCATGGAAGGGCACGGGCAAGTCCTGCACCTCTGATAATATACGCCGATTATCACATTAGAATTCATGATAAATACTCGTCAACAATCATACAAACAGAAGAAAAAAAATATAAGAATCAAACCTCAGATGGATAACTGATATGAGAGCGTCAAGAAGCTTCATGACATCAGAAGGGTTTAAAAGAGAAACAGAATTTGCAATGACCTGAAAATGTACCAAGGATTAGCTGTGCATCTTTTTTTATCCAACTGGAGGCTCAAAGAGAAATGAAAGGGAATAACAGAAACAAACCCTCTCGTCTTGAATATTCAAGC
Source organism: Impatiens glandulifera (assembly GCF_907164915.1). NCBI lineage: Eukaryota > Viridiplantae > Streptophyta > Magnoliopsida > Ericales > Balsaminaceae > Impatiens > Impatiens glandulifera. The sequence continues at coordinate 55,058,929 of NC_061862.1, read as the reverse complement.
AATTCAAGAGAAGTGCTCGATCATCAGCTTGCAGCGCTTGTCTAACTAGGATGTGCATAGAATTCGCACTAGGTGGCTTTGTTTGATTATTAGAATCTTTTTCCTCTTCACTTTTATCAATAGACTTATCTAGTATATTTAAGCTTGCAAGTTTCTCGCCCATGGTTGGCTCCTTCAAATCATCTTTGATTTGGCTTCCATCTACTTCTGTCCCATGACCTAAAAATCAAAGATCATTAAATTAAAAGAGACTCAACCAAAGAATCTTCCTATCTATAGTGAGATGCTATATAGGGAAAGAAAAGAAATTGCAGTATACAACATTCAAGTGAAAAAACAATTACGATGAGTTTGGTTAGAGGCGAACAGGCTTTGACATTGGAATTGGAGGGGGCAAATCCAATTATGCTGTTCGTTTAAGAACTTACAAAGGTGTAATCAATTTTAGAATTTGAATTCTAATGAAATTCAGATACGTAAAAAGACATTGAATTTCACTTAATTTAGCTAAGAATTTCAATTCTTAATCACGCGATTCAACCCCATCACCGTTGTTGCTCAAACCCCCAAGCTATCCTTCAATTCTTATTCACACATTCATTAAGATTGTGTATTATTATATTTGATAATAAGTTTTAGATGCTTAAAAGCATTTAAGAGAAAATTAAATAAATAAAACTAATCTATGAAGAATTACAATTATATGATTTTTCCAAACATAGACATAGACAACGAACTGTAATTTAATTCCAATTCTCGAAACACAACCTTAAAGAAGTAAGGTCTTCTCATTTAGTTACCATTTTGGATTAAACTTGTTGAAAAGCCAAAGTTTTGAATCACATAATGAACACACAACACAAGCATCAAGTCCACTAGAGTTCTTACTTGTTAGTTCAATAGAAGATTCTAGACAACTAGAAAAGTAATTTCCGTCATAATTCCAAATCAAGAATCATTCGCGTTTAGTAAATGATCATAATGAAAACAATAAAAGAATACTTGACTCCTTACCATTATCTTCCAAGTTTTCTGTAGTCAAGGCATCCATATCAGATGCAGCCCGCTTCTTCCTCGATTTCTTAATCTTCAATGGTGTTGCTTCTACACCCACATCATGGAGACCTGTGAATGAAGTTACTCACTTACTTACATTTCCAGCATTTAAGATATCCAATAAGAGATAAGAAGCTACAAACAGAAACATTTTGCATATTCTAAGTTAAATAATTTTGTTTGGTTCTCCATAAAGATTTGTTTTTTTAACAGAAAATGCATGTACATAAACATCTGAATTGGGCTACAATCTTAAGCAAGATACCACAAATTGAAATATAAAGGCAGCACTGCTAGCAAACTGCATATATAACAAAAACTTGCTGATACTCTATAAACAAGACAGAAAAAAAGGAATTGCATACCTTTTCCTTCAAGAACACCATTTTCCTGGGTATCAACTTTTACATGGGCAACAAGCCGATTTTCTGCATCTAAAGAATCAATAACCACTTTGCAATTTTTCTTAGAATCTGCACTATTCTGAAAGCCCATCTTAGCTTTGCTATCCTTAGCCATATAGAACCTTAGTTGGACTATCTCTTCCCCAGTATTTGAGAATTGAAGAAACTTGTACCAATGTTAAATCGCGGTGATCTCGAACTCGCGATTCTGTCAAGTTGGTTAAAATCTACAGAATCTTTCAATTTAGCTTGTTCTTCCTTGCTTAAATCTTCTCTATGGAGATGAGAATGAGGGTGAAGGAAGGGTGAAAAATAAATAAAAGGTTTGATTATATTTGTTGCAGAAGACTAAATACAATATTAGGGTTTATGTATATTTATTAATGATAAGTATTAAGATTATTTAATAAACATTGATTTTATTTGGTTTGATTTATTAAAGAAAAATGAAAATGTAATATAATTCAAATAATTTATGCTTATTATTAAATTTTGAATAAAAAAAATTAAAATAAAATACTATCTTAATATTAATATTGTATTTAGCAACTATTCTTATATTCTTATAATTATTTATATATGAATTCATTTTATTTTAAATTAAAAAATGTAAGAATTGTAAAAATTAAGCAAAAAAAAATCAAAATATATATGTAATTTTTTTATTGATTTTTTTTATTTATTTAAAAGATTTAATATATGTATTTTTTATTTATTTTTATTATCTTCATTATTTATTTTAATATATAATTATTTCAAAATATATTTATATATTAAAATTATAATATATTTTTATTATTTTATATTCTTAACTTTTTAATTTAAAATAAAAAATATATTACCTTCAATATTTAACAAAATGATGTATATTTCCAAATAAAAATAATTGAATAAATAAAATCATAAAATATATATTTAATTGTCTAACTAATTTTTAAAACTTATTAAAACTATGTTTAAAAAAAATGTTAGTAAGTAATTATATATATATATATTTATTTTTTTTAAATATTTGTATTGTTGCAAAATAAATAAAATTTAGTTTATAATCAATATACTTTTTAGAACGTGAAACAATATAGCCCACCATTGATAATTGTATGTATGCACTCTATCTAATGTATTAGGGCTTTAGGTATATATTAATTAATTACATGTATTAAGATTATTTAATAAATATATTGATTTTATTTGGTTTGATTTATTAAAGAAAAATGAAAATGTAATATAATTCAAATAATTTATGCTTATTATTAATTTTTGAATAATTTTAAAAAAATGAAATAATATCTTAATATTAATGTTGTATTTAGAAACTATTCTTATATTCTTATAATTATTTATATATTAAGTCATTTTATTTTAAATTTAAAAATGTAAGAATTGTAAAAAAAAAAATTAAGCAAAAAAAAGTCAAATTACATGTAATTTTTTATTTATTTATTTAAAAGATTTGATATATGTATTTTTTTAATTTATTTTAATATACAATTATTACAAAATATATTTATATATTAAAATGTTTTATATTATTGTAAAATTATTATAATCTTTAAAATGTAAGAGAATATAAGAGATGATTAGTGGAGATGAAAAAGAATAGTAAATAAATAGTATGTTTCTAAACTTAAATATATATTTTATTATTTTATATTCTTACCTTTTTAATTTAAAATAGAAATTATACTACCTTCAATGCTTAGCAAAATAATGTATATCTCCAAATAAAAATAATTGAATAAATAAAATTATAAAATATATATTTAATTGTCTAACTAAGTTTTTTTTTTACAGAAAAACTTATTAAAACTATGTTTCAAAAAATGTTGTAAGTTGTTAAATATATTTGTTTTTCAAAAAATAAATTGTAATGTTGCAAAATAAATAAAATTAAGTTGATAATGTAGAAGAATCCATATAATTTTTACTACTACAAACTAAAACAAATAGAGGATATTACTTTTATTTTTGTAATGTGGTTAGCTTTTTATAATATATATACATATCTTCATTTAAATAATTATTAAAATTTGTAATATTTATATTGATCAACATCTAAGCTTTTAAATATACATACTATACTATTTAAATATATTATATAAATTAATTAAAATTTATAACTTAAAAATTATCAAGTTTTAATATTATTCTATACGCTTTTATAAATTAATATATGGGTGTAACTGACCAATATTAAAAATTGTTGATTAAATTAAACATAATTATAATAATTATTTATCACAATTTTAATTCAGTTTATAAAAAAATAACTTTTTTTAAAACAGTAATATATTTGGATTTATTTGAGATAAATTAGGTTGAGACAATTTTTTATTTGAAAATAATGAATACATTAAGAAAAATAAAATCTATTAAATTCAAAATAAATAAAATATGTTAGTTAATTAGTTATATGAATTATTTATTTATTTATTTATAAATTATATATATATATATATATATATATATATATATATAATAAGTTAAATGCTTTTAAATAGTTAAATACAAGATCTTGATTGTTATAATTTTAATAATAAAGAACTAAATTGACATATTTGAAACAAGAATTATCCTAATTTAACACCATGACTCTAATTGCAACTATAGTACGATTTAAAGACTTAAGCTCACCCCTAAAAAAAAATTAAAATTAAAAAAAAAGTTCTCCTTAATTTTTAATTTTTTAAATTAAAAAATATATATATAATAAAATAAAATAAAACATATAACATTTCCATTCCCAAGTATATTAACACTGTATACCTTAATCTTTTCATATAGCCAAAATATTTTTTAATTTTAATTTTATTATATTAATTCTCTTTTCTCTAATTATTCCATCAAAATTTTCATATTTATTTTTCTAATTCCAAAATAAATCTTTTTCTCTTTAATTGTATTTTTTTTTAATTCTCTTTATAATTTTTTATGTTCTTAAATGATATAATCGTTAATTTAATCATGTATACATGATATTTATAACTGATTTGATGTATACTAGGAAAATTTCCGTGCGATGCACACGGATAAGGATAAAAATAAAATAAATAAAATAAATAAAATAAATTATAATAATATTTATTCAATATTAAAAATTATTAAAATAAAAAATATAATGCTCTCATTCCACATTTTATTCACTTTGATAAAACAACTTATTTTCTCACATGTTTCATCACATATTTTTTCCGAATGAATCTCTCATTTCGTGACTTTACACTTTCACTTTGTCAATCAAATATTTGATTCATATTTTTTAATAATTAGCATCGTGACCTCACACTTTGGTCAATTAAATATTTGGTTCATATTTCTTTAACCACTTTCAAATGATACCGGTCTATTATCCATCGACAAACCACATCTCAATCACATTTGGTTAAAGGTTGTACTTGTTTTGTTAGGTTGCAAGTTCGAAACCTACAAATAACATTTTTAAATTTATTTTTAACCGTTTTAAGTTTATGGGCGGGTCAACCCACAATCCGACCCAAATATCCATTTACTCTCATATAAATATTCAAATTAACCACAACTCTCGACCCGACAATCCGGACACTTTAAAAATTAAGCATCATTATATATATATATATATATAGATTAGTTAGTTAAAAATTTGAACTTTTATTGTTAAAATGTCTCGCGTTCATCAAATTAGGTGTTGAATCTTAAATATAAATTGTTGTTAGCCTAGTTGGTTAAAGGGTTGTACTTGTTTTGTTAGGTTGCAAGTTCGAAACCTACAAATAACATTTTTAAATTTATTTTTAACCGTTTTAAGTTTATGGACGGGTCAACCCACAATCCGACCCAAGTATCCATTTACTCTCACATAAATATTCAAATTAACCACAACTCTCGACCCGGCAATCCGGACACTTTAAGACACTTTAAAAATTAAGCATCATTATATATATATAGATTTGATAATGTAAATTTTTTAGAATTTATTAGGTTAGAATTACTTAATTTTTTCTTTCACTTTTTCATAATTTTACTCTAATTTTTCGATTAAATGTTTACTTAAATTTTTTTAATGTTTTTTCAACCTTATATTCAATTGTTCAATAAAATACTCAATCATAAAAATTAAAAATTATGTATATAAAAAAAAATAGAACAAGGATTAGCTGTGCATCTTTTTTTTATCCAACTGGAGGCTCAAAGAGAAATGAAAAGGAATAACAGAAACAAACCCTCTCGTCTTGAATATTCAAGCAATTCAAGAGAAGTGCTCGATCATCAGCTTGCAGCGCTTGTCTAACTAGGATGTGCATAGAATTCGCACTAGGTGGCTTTGTTTGATTATTAGAATCTTTTTCCTCTTCACTTTTATCAATAGACTTATCTAGTATATTTAAGCTTGCAAGTTTCTCGCCCATGGTTGGCTCCTTCAAATCATCTTTGATTTGGCTTCCATCTACTTCTGTCCCATGACCTAAAAATCAAAGATCATTAAATTAAAAGAGACTCAACCAAAGAATCTTCCTATCTATAGTGAAATGCTATATAGGGAAAGAGAAGAAATTGCAGTATACAACATTCAAGTGAAAAAACAATTACGATGTGTTTGGTTAGAGGCGAACAGGCTTTGACATTGGAATTGGAGGGGGCAATTCCAATTATGCTGTTCGTTTAAGAACTTAAAAAGGTGTAATCAATTTTAGAATTTGAATTCTAATGAAATTCAGATACGTAAAAAGACATTGAATTTCACTTAATTTAGCTAAGAATTTCAATTCTTAATCACGCGATTCAACCCCATCACCGTTGTTGCTCAAACCCCCAAGCTATCCTTCAATTCTTATTCACACATTCATTAAGATTGTGTATTATTATATTTGATAATAAGTTTTAGATGCTTAAAAGCATTTAAGAGAAAATTAAATAAATAAAACTAATCTATGAAGAATTACAATTATATGATTTTTCCAAACATAGACATAGACAACGAACTGTAATTTAATTCCAATTCTCGAAACACAACCTTAAAGAAGTAAGGTCTTCTCATTTAGTTACCATTTTGGATTAAACTTGTTGAAAAGCCAAAGTTTTGAATCACATAATGAACACACAACACAAGCATCAAGTCCACTAGAGTTCTTACTTGTTAGTTCAATAGAAGATTCTAGACAACTAGAAAAGTAATTTCCGTCATAATTCCAAATCAAGAATCATTTGCGTTTAGTAAATGATCATAATGAAAACAATTAAAGAATACTTGACTCCTTACCATTATCTTCCAAGTTTTCTGTAGTCAAGGCACCCATATCAGATGCAGCCCGCTTCTTCCTCGATTTCTTAATCTTCAATGGTGTTGCTTCTACACCCACATCACGGAGACCTGTGAATGAAGTTACTCACTTACTTACATTTCCAGCATTTAAGATATCCAATAAGAGATAAGAAGCTACAAACAGAAACATTTTGCATATTCTAAGTTAAATAATTTTGTTTGGTTCTCCATAAAGATTTGTTTTTTTAACAGAAAATGCATGTACATAAACATCTGAATTGGGCTACAATCTTAAGCAAGATACCACAAATTGAAATATAAAGGCAGCACTGCTAGCAAACTGCATATATAACAAAAACTTGCTGATACTCTATAAACAAGACAGAAAAAAAGGAATTGCATACCTTTTCCTTCAAGAACACCATTTTCCTGGGTATCAACTTTTACGTGGGCAACAAGCCGATTTTCTGCATCTAAAGAATCAATAACCACTTTGCAATTTTTCTTAGAATCTGCACTATTCTGAAAGCCCATCTTAGCTTTGCTATCCTTAGCCATATAGAACCTTAGTTGGACTATCTCTTCCCCAGTATTTGAGAGTTGAAGAAACTTGTATCAATGTTAAATCGCGGTGATCTCGAACTCGCGATTCTGTCAAGTCGATTAAAATCTACAGAATCTTCCGATTTAGCTTGTTCTTCCTTGCTTAAATCTTCTTTATGGAGATGAAAATGAGGGTGAAGAAGGGTGAAAAATAAATAATAGGTTTGAGTATATTTGTTGCAGATGACTAAATACTGTATTAGGGTTTATGTATATTTTAATTAATGATAGGTATTAAACATTGATTTTATTTGGTTTGATTTATTAAAGAAAAATGAAAATGTAATATAATTCAAATAATTTATGCTTATTATTAAATTTTGAATAAAAAAAAATTAAAATAAAATACGATCTTAATATTAATATTGTATTTAGCAACTATTCTTATATTCTTATAATTATTTATATATGAATTCATTTTATTTTAAATTTAAAAATGTAAGAATTGTAAAAATTAACCAAAAAAAAAAATCAAAATATATATGTAATTTTTTTATTGATTTTTTTTTATTTATTTAAAAGATTTAATATATGTATTTTTTTATTTATTTTTATTATCTTTATTATTTATTTTAATATATAATTATTTCAAAATATATTTATATATTAAAATTATAATATATTTTTATTATTTTATATTCTTAACTTTTTAATTTAAAATAAAAAATATATTACCTTCAATATTTAACAAAATGATGTATATTTCCAAATAAAAATAATTGAATAAATAAAATCATAAAATATATATTTAATTGTCTAACTAATTTTTCTTGTAAAGAAAAACTTATTAAAACTATGTTTAGAAAAATGTTAGTAAGTAATTATATATATTTGTTTTTTAAAAAAAATATTTGTATTGTTGCAAAATAAATGAAATTTAGTTTATAATCAATATATAAATATATTGATTTTATTTGGTTTGATTTATTAAAGAAAAATGAAAATGTGATATAATTCAAATAATTTATGCTTATTATTAATTTTTGAATAATTTTTTTAAAAAAATGAAATACTATCTTAATATTAATGTTTTATTTAGCAACTATTATTATATTCTTATAATTATTTATATATGAAGTCATTTTATTTTAAATTTAAAAATATAAAAATTGTAAAAAAATTAAAATTAAGCAAAAAAAAAAGTCAAATTACATGTAATTTTTATTTATTTATTTAAAAGATTTGATATATGTATTTTTTTTAAAATTTTTTTTAATATACAATTATTACAAAATATATATATATATATATATATATATTAAAAAAATTTATATTATTGTAAAATTATTACAATCTTTAAAATGTAAGAGAATATAATAGATGATTAGTGGAGATGAAAAAGAATAGTAAAAAAAATAGTATTTTTCTAAACTTAAATATATATTTTATTATTTTATATTCTTAACTTTTTAATTTAAAATAAAAAACTATACTACCTTCAATATTTAGCAAAATAATGTATATTTCCAAATAAAAATAATTGAATAAATAAAATTTTAAAATCTATATTTAATTGACTAACTAAGTTTTTTTTGTAAAGAAAAACTTATTAAAACTATGTTTCAAAAAATGTTGTAAGTTGTTAAATATATTTGTTTTTCAAAAAATAAATTGTAATGTTGCAAAATAAATAAAATTAAGTTGACAATGTAGAAGAATCCTTACTACTACAAACTAAAACAAGTAGAGGCTTTTATTTTTGTAATGGGGTTATATAAGCTTCTAAGCTTTTAAATATACATACTACTATTTAAATATATTATATAAATTAATTAAAATTTTATTAAAATTTATAACTTAAAAAATTATCAAGTTTTAATATTATTCTGTACGTTTTATGAATTAATATATGGGTATAACTGACCAATATTAAAAATTATTGATTAAATTAAACATAATTATAATAATTATTTATCACAATTTTAATTCTATTTATAAAAAAATAACTTTTTTAAAATAGTAATATATTTGGATTTATTTGAGATAAATTAGGTTGAGACAATTTTTTATTTGAAAATAATTAATACATTAAGAAAAATAAAATCTATTAAATTCAAAATAAATAAAATATGTTAGTTAATTAGTTATATGAATTATTTATTTATTTATTTATAAATTATATATATATATATATAATAAGTTAAATGCTTTTAAATGGTTAAATACAAGATCTTGATTGTTATAATTTTAATAATAAAGAACTAAATTGACATATTTGAAACAAGAATTATCCTAATTTAACACTATGACTCTGATTGCAACTATAGTACGATTTAAAGACAAATTTAGCTTAGAGTTGGGTGGGCTTAAGTTCACCCCTAAAAAAAATTTTAAAAAAAATCCTACATAATCTTTAATTTTTTAAAATTAAAATATATATATTTAATAAAATAACATATAACATTTCCATTTCTAAGTATAATAAGAATGTATACCTTAATCTTTTCATATATTCAAAATATTTTTTAATTTTACCATATCTTAAATTTTATTATACTAATTCTCTATTCTCTAATTATTTCATCAAAATTCTTATATTTAATTTTCTAATTCCAGAAGAGGTCTTTTTCTCTTTAATCGTATTTTTTTAATTCTCTTCATAATTTTTATGTTTTTAAAGGGTATAATCGTTAATTTAATTATGTATATGATATTTATAACCGATTTTATGTATATTTGATAATGTAAATTTTTTAGAATTTATTAGGTTAGAATTACTTAATTTTTTTCTTTCACTTTTTCATAATTTTATTCCAAATTTTCAATTAAATGTTTATTTAAATTTTTTTATGTTTCTTAAACTTTATATTCAATTATTCAATAAAATACTCAATCTTGAAAATTATGTTTATAAAAAAAATATAACATCAATATGTTATGCAAAGAAAAGAAAGACATTGATATCTTCACTATTTAAGAAGATAGATCGTCAAACTAGTAAAGGTTCTCCACCTACACCTACGGTCTCTACAATCATAATGGATCAACCCCATCATCTCCATCCCGTAGGAACTACGAGATCACCTGCGGTAATAATAGTATCTTGTACCTGATAGAGACGTTTCTTTCCTCCCCACATAGATAAAAGTAAATAAATGGGAATTAATTTTAACTCCCACATGATGAAAAAAAAGTAAAAGGTCTCGAGAGCAATGAACCTATTTGAACTAGCTCATTTTGTACGACTTCACTCTAGTCACTAGCCCTGCCTTCGGCATCCCCCTCCCTGCGGTTAAGGTAGAGCTTTTGGTTTTTCATGTTATCAAAGAGTTAGTTGAACAATAGTTTTTTTCGTGTTGTCAAAGAGTTGAACAATGATCTATTAATAAATCTTTAGACCTTAAAAAATCATCGACTCATTTCATATTGATGATATTTGCAAACTTGCAACGAAATTTTACCTTAAAGATTTTACAGATCAAAATATTATTAATTTTGAAATATGAATTGGTACATCATAAACTTGATGTGATGTTGAATTTAAAGGTTTCTACACTTGTTGAGTTGTGTCAACAATTGACCGAGAGTAGATGATCAAAAGATTGTGTTATGTTGACTAAATTGATTAATCTTGTTTAACATTGTCTGTTTTTATCACTAATACTAAGCACATTTTCAACAATAAAAGAGGTGAAACGGAACTTCGTACTAAAATGGATGATGATTTTCTTACTCAACTTATTTAAACATTATAATATTTTTAATTATAATATTTTTAATATATATATATAATTTATTACATTAAATTCTAGTGCAATTGCCTTAAAAATGTCAATATAAGAATGATATTTTTTGAAATAATAAATTATATTTTCATGACAACGGTGGAGATTAAGAACAATAGCATGTTCCTCCTCAAGTAAAATAAAAAGCTAAATAATAATAATGAAAATTCAAATTTATTTTTATTATATCTTGTAAATTTGTAATATATATATATATATATATATATATATATATATATATATATATATATATATTCCATGATATTTTCTCTCTCAACTCTCTTATTCTCTTTTTTTTTTAATTAATTTTTTTTCCTATATATTTCTTTACCGTATATCATTTAAATAATTATTTATATTAATTGAGTTTATTATTAAATATTAATTAAAGAGTTTACAATATTATAAGTATTAATTGAGTTTATTATTAAATATTAATTCAAGAATTATAAAATAAAGATAATGAATTCTCAATAATTATATATATATATTTTGATGCTTAAAATTTAAGCCATCAAATATTCTCTCTTCTCCCTCTTTTAATATATATATATATATATATATTATTACCACATATCATCTAAAAAAATTATTTGTATTAACTAAGTTTTATTAGGATTGAATACAATAGGAGAAGGGGTTGAATACTTGTGTTCTATTTTTCACTAAAACCGAATTTAATCCTATTAAAATTTAAAAATTTGTTTATATTCTTGAACAAATCATAGCAAGTTCTTTACGGTTTCAAGTACATAAAATGATTGCGGGTTTTAAAGCGGCATATATAAGATTTAATGAAGCAATGAAAGGACAACACAGAATTTTATGGATGTTTGGAGATAAAATTCATATGTCACCCCCTTTTCTATTTCTAGAAGGATTCCATAAAAGACTTTGATTTGTATAACATCTACACAAACTCATTTAAATCACAGGTCTTAACAATTGCATGTATGAACTCCTAGTTATCACACTCTCCTGTTGAATAGGCAACGTTCTATTTAACTTACACAAATAAACTATTTATGCAATAATACAACATGATTATCTCAACGTATATCGTAATGTGTATGCTTGACGTATTCACTTGGAAAGAATGAGCTAGAGAGAGTAATCAATAAATTCAATAACAGAGAAATTTGCCAAAAGATTCAAGAGGATTCGTCGTTGTTATTTGATATCTTTTTATCTTAAGGTATGACAACGGTCGAATCCATTTTGTTGACACGTGGAAATTGTACGTTTGACGTACGCCTGACATATGGGGTAGTGCGTGGGCGAATGGCGTATTCGTTTGTACAAGGTAGTGCGCAGGCGAATAACATATACGTTTGTATGTGGCATACAAGATTGTAGTATGTTTTTGTCGTATTCATCTGACGTGGAACTCAGCTGATATCGAGCTTTGTTGATGATTAGCTATACTGATGAGCTACTATGCTGATAGCGTACTCAGCTGTTGGCGCAACCCATCTGTTGTCGCAACACTTTTGTTGGCAACTCAGTTGTTGACGCAACACAACTGTTGGCGCAACACTGCTGTTGGCAACTCAGTTGTTGACGCAACATAGTTGTTGGCGTAACCCATCTGTTGTCGCAACATTGTTGTTGACAACTCAGTTGTTGACGCAACACAACTATTGGTGCAACCCTATTATTGGCAACTTAGTTGTTGACACAACACAATTGTTGGCGCAACATTGTTATTGACAACTCAACTATTGGCACAACCCTATTGATGGGTTACCCAACTGTTAGCGCATCTCTGTTGTTTGACTACTCAGTTGTTGGCGAGTCTGTTGTTGGGTTATTCAGCTGTTAACGAACTTTGCTGCCAGCGAGTCTGCTGATAGCAACTCTGCTGCCAGCGAGTCTGCTGATGGCAACTCTACTGCCAGCGCATCTTCAGTTGATGTCACCTTTGTTGTTAGCGTTTCTTTAGTTTTACCTATGCATAAACATATTGTTGAACTTAATTTTATTCCTTCATTAAAACCATCAAAATTTTAATTATTCTAAGTTCATTTTAATTACTATAAGTTATTTTAATCAATTAAAATGTTTTACTTAATTCAACTTAGTTAACGATTTCTCCTTTAATCTTAATTTAACAATTTTCTCTATTTTCCCCCTTTTAACTTAATCTAGCAAGTTTATTATTAAATATTAATTCAAAAGTTTCAGTTACGTATTATAAAATAAAGATAATGAATTCTAATTAATTGAATTTAACATTAAATATTAATTATGAAAACCTGCAACAACATCAACGTATGTATAGCTACAATTAAATCAACCATACTTTTCATCTTCTTCTCCACCCAAATATTTCTTCCTATAAATAATCGTAGATCAACAAAGTCCAACTGAATAGAGAAGAGTGTGATATTCTTCATATCTAGAGCATTTTACAAGAGTTACCACCCAGTTGCTACAACCTAAAATTGATTGGTCTCGGTCTCTTTTTGTGGCTTCTAACTCTCGATCTTGATCATAATTTTCTCAATTTCTCTATCAATATCATGCTTTTAATAATTAAATTTACATTATGTTATGTTTCAATAATTCGTTGTTCACTATTTTACATTTTTTCTCAGGAATTTAATCGTTTTAGGCCGCTGCAATAACAGCTTACGCATTTTATCAATCTTCTTTTGAATCTGATCTTGGTCAAAGTAGGAGTAATGATTAAATTTTAGGAAGAATGTCAAATTTATGTATCAAGTTGGATAGATGTGTCAAATTTGTTATTGAAGTTGTAAAATTCTATTTATGTATACAAACTTGACAAAATTTGTCAAATTTATTGACTAAACACAACAAAATTAAACGGAGTTAACTTTTTATCATGTCAAATTGATGACTAGGATTTTATATTATTATTTTTTATAAAATAAAGAAAAAATTATGACTTGTCGTGTTAGTCTTCTCTCTTTCATGAGAGCCACACACACAGAGAAGTCGTCAACAAGATCAAACAAAACCCTAAACCCCATATTCTTACAATTTCCATGGATCCAAGGCCACAATAGGGTTTTCAAGGAAGCTTTTGCACGAAACTCCTCGCTACCATTTCGTCGGTTAAATCTGCTTCCGGTTAAATCTGCTTCCGCTAAACTTCAGGCGGCTAAATTTCCTTACAACTTCGAGGCAATTCAGTCCGCCCATGAAGCTTTACTAAAAGAACTCAATCAAATTTCTCAACTTAAACAAAGTTATCTCAATGAACATCTTGATCTTAATTCTACCCCACCTCAAATTACTATTTTGTTGGCGGGGATTCAAGAGCAGAAGAACGTGATGGAAATGTATGAACTCACTATGAAGAAATTACCGTCGAAGTTAACCTAAAAAACGATCAAATTTTATCTCTAAAGAAAGAAATTGTTGAAATTGTCTCCATGATAAAATTATCCAATTCAAATTCAAGCGATTTTGTTATAGTTTTGCAGTATAAAGTGAGATATGCTATATAAGTTTTGTCAAATAGATGGTGCGTGAAATGGAGTCTGCAAATTTGTGACGGATCTATAGATTCAACGATGACGATTGGTTTACTGCTGTAGATCCTCGGTTGACAATGATTCTCTTTGGTCGAATAAGGAAGGAGATGAACTTGTTCCATTCCGATTTAGGGTTTTGAATTTTAAAAGAGAAAAGACTAATTTAAAACAATTAACTCATAATTTTTACTTTAATTTATATACACATGCTGACTTGGATTTAAAAAAATAATATAAATCTGAACATCAATTACACATGTCAAAATTAACCCGTTACTTTTTGTTGGGTTAAATTACCAAGTTTGACAATTTTTGTCAAAATTTGTATAAATAAATAAAATTTTACAATTTATTTAAATTTTACATTTTTATCCAGAATGTCAATTTTATGACATAATAAAAAAATCTAAGTTAAATGTATTTAATTTTTTTTAAAATACATATGATTTTATTAGTTGGAAGGAGATCATCTTTATATTCATATTCTGAGCATAAATATTTTTTCTATTCTCTATCTTTTTTTTAATATTATTATAGCTTATTATAATATTTAATTAATTTATTTATTATTCACATTATTTTATAATTTTTATCTTAATTCTTATATTTATTATATTCCTATTATATTAATCATTTTTTTTATTATTATTCAATCTATATTTATATGTAGATAGACATATTTTTAATATTACTTTATTTAAGTTATCATGTATAATATTTATTTTTTGTTTACATTGTATTTTATCAGATCAGATCTTCTGCTACCGATTGCCGTGTTCCCCTGTGGCGCACCAATCAGATTGCAGCATTATTAATTTAATAATAAATCCATCTGGGCAGGAGACGGAGGGAGGGAGAATCCGGAATCCGGGTTTAGGCCCGGGTTCACACAAGACGCCGTTAACGGAAGCGCCCGTTAACGCCAGGAAATAATATAATATTCAGATAATACCCAGATAAGATATCTTCGCTCTGATCTACACGCCCATTGAAATGACCCTCATGTAAACCCCCCATACCCACCCATGAGAAGACCGTCTGCCGTTCATGAAAATACACTTACACGTCCATGTAAAGACCGAATTCACAGTCATATTATATTTACGTTTTTTAAATATTTGTTTAATTTATTAAATAACACAGGGCAGCGATATAATATTCGCTTCAAGTAATTCAATCTTTTATTTTCTAGGATTTTATATTTTTCTTTTTATTTCATTTTTTTTGCCTCGCGAATCTCTGGAGCGAAGATATATTTGCCTCAATTCATTCTAATAAAAACCTCATGTAAAACCCCCCTAGGCACCCATGTGAAGACCGCTTGCCTACCATGTAAAGACATTTACCCGTTTATGTGAAGACCAAAATGACATGGATTCTATATTTCCGTTTATTAAATATTAATTCAATTAATTGAAGATGACATCCAGCGACCGAACAAATCTTCGCCTCAATTACCGGCTTGTTTTCTTTTCCCATTTTATTTTTATTTCATTTTTTTTGCCTCGAGGCTCTCTGGAGCGAAGATATATTTGCTTCAATTAATGTTAATGAAAACCTCATGTAAAACCCCCCTACCCTCCCATGTAAAGACCTCTTGCCTACCATGTAAAGACACTTACCCGTTTATGTAAAGACCAGAATGACATGGAATTTATATTTCCGTTTATTAAATATTAATTCAATTAATTGAAGATGACATGCAGCAACCGAACAAATCTTCGCTTCCATTCCTTGGCTATATTTTTTTTCTTTTTTTCCGTTTATTAATAAATGTTAATGTAATTAAATTAAATTGGAAATCAGTAAACGACCAAATATTCGCTTGAATTTTTTTTTTCGAGTAGAAGATTGAAAGCGAAGATTTCTTATTTTCAAATAATTTTAGCCTGACGTTCATGTAAAACAACCTCCCCTCACATGAGAAGCCAACTTGCCTGTCATGTAAATTCACTTACCCGTGCACTTACATTCCACGAATAAATCTTCGCTTCTATGAATAGTTTTTATTTTACAGTTATTTTTATCATTTTTTTATGAATTTACGATATCGAACGAATATTTATTCGCTTCCATGACTAGTTGATATAATTTCAATTTCCCGCTACAAGCCGACTATCCCTCAATTTCATTTTCATAAGCAACTGTTCATATTCTTCTCTCTCTATCTCCCGGCGATAATCCAAACACTGAACGTCGAAACCCTAGATATTTCGTTTATACTAGAAGGATTTCTTCTGAACATGTCGGGTAACCAAGGCAACAACATGGAAGTGGATCATCCCATCGACTCCCGAGAGGTCGTCTTGCAAGTTTGTAGGAGCATAACCGAAAACGAAACTGCACCCACTCCGGCATCCAACGTCAATCCCAGCACTAAACCAGAGAGGTATGTTCATCTTATTGTGTTTATACTAATTTTACACATGTTTATTCAATTTATTTCGTTGAATACTGATTTATGCTATCCCACCCAAAATAATGACTTCGAGGTTTAATAACTTTACATATGAAAGGAAGAGGAAGAGAAATCCGAAGACGAATACTAAGTCTTCATCGACTGCTGAATCAGTTTCCACAGTTGCTGTCGAAGCTACTGATGTTGCTGCAGGTACTGATGATATTTTACCACCACCTTTTCCCCCTAAAAAAAAACCAAATGTTATTCCTACCTCCAATCCAACAGTCGATGAAGAGTTACCAGAACCACCCCCAGAAACCACTAATATTTCTCCGTCTACTACCCCATTCGATGAAGAGTTTCCCCCCTCTCCCCAAAAAACCAAAACCCGCAAGAAACGTCCAGTGACATTTCTAACCAGATCATCACCTCATGGCCTCGCTCAACTCATTCCTCAATTGAGCGTAGAACAGAGGGAAGCCGTTAAGGAAATCGGGTTTGGTTCTCTTCTTACAATGGGCGTCTCCAAGTGCCTTGCTCATTTTTCCAAACATGTAATCCAATCTTTTGACCCGGATAAGAGTTCTCTGGTATTGGCCAACGGTGATGAGATCCGTATCGATGAAGATCTCGTACAGCTCGTGATGAACCTCCCTAGAGGCTCAATGAACGTAGTCGAGTCCGTTGGGTTGGACAAGACTAAGGACCCTGCTTATTTTAATTTCTTGAGGGATTGGAAGACCAGATGGACCGGGGAAGACTCCAAAGCTCCCGAAACACTTTCTATGATCCCCAAGATATTAAGTAACACAAGTGCAGACAACGATTTCAAAATAGACTTCGTTGTCTTTGTTGTCTCTAGTTTTTTATGTCCTGTTCAAAATTCACGAGCCAGGTAAACATGTATTCAAACCTCTTATATATCTAATTGTATTTTTGAATACTGACAAATGTATTTTTTTCATTTCAGGTTCAAAATTCTCAAATCCTTAATGGAGGTTGATAACATAAAGGAACTGAACTGGTGCCACTTTACACTTCAACGATTGATTGACAGTGTAAGAAGTTGGAAAGAAAAAGCAAGTAAAAATAAAAATCCATATTTCGATGGACCTATAACCCTTTTATCGGTAAGTATTGTTGTCTCTCTTATATATGATTTATAGATATGTAATATTTTCTAACATGTCTCCCACTCCTTTACTCCAGATTTGCTACCTAGATGGTGTTTTTGTGGAAGGTGAACGTATCCCCTACGAAAGAAAATTTCCAATCATCTCCTGTTGGGATGACGTCAGCGTGTTGGAGTTTACCAACTTAGAAGGTCGTGCCGGTGGTTTTGGGCTTGGCAGGGCAAGGGCGCGCCTAGCAGTTAGACAACCCGAGAATCCAGTTGACTCGGTTGAATTAAAAGAAGACGATAATGAGGTATGTGGAAACAATAAATTGACTCCCATTGTTCATTATTAGCCTGTTTTCAAGATTAATGAAGTCTGTTTTTCATAATGTACAGTTGCTGACCGCCAAAATCCTGCAAACTTTTAAAGATACAGCCCAACAGCTGAATTACCTATCCGGGGAGTTGGAGAAACGCAACATCGATCCGAAGCCCTTTTTTGAGGCCGGTTTCCTGAACCTCAGAGAGTCTGAAGGGTTCATGAAACACTTGAAGGTGGTGATCGATGGTCCGGTTCATGTAGGTGTGGAAGATCCTACAAGGGAGGCACTTGTGGACACTTTACCGTGTGCGGGCTTGAAAGTCATTAGTCCCCGGGTTGATTACACATGTGAGACTGCATTGGAGGACCATGCAGACAATCAAACAACACGGGTTGAACAGAATGATTTAGAGGATGCAGTTATGCCCCATCAAGAAAATCGTTCAGATCAGGTGGAACCGAATGATCTCGATGATGCAGTTCTGCACAATGAAGATCAGTCACTCCCTCTTGAAACGAAAGATGTTGAGGATGTAGGTCATGACATTGACGATGAATCACTCCTTGTTGAACAGGAAGTTGTACAGGCTGCATTTCAGCCCATTCAAGCCAAGTCACCCCCTTTTCAACCGGACGAACCTGAGGATGCAGTTATGCCCCATCAAGAAAATTGTTCGGATCACGTGGAACCGAATGATCTCGATGATGCAGTTCTGCACAATGAAGATCAGTCACTCCCTGTTCAACCGAAAGATGTTGAGGATGTCGGTCATGACATTGACGAAGAATCACTCCTTGTTGAACTGGAAGATGTACAGGCTGCATTTCAGCCCATTCAAAGAAAGTCACCCCCTTTTCAACCGGACGAACCTGAGGATGCAGTTCTTCCCAACAAAGATGCCTCACCCCGTGTTGAACCAACTGATCATGATGGCGAAGTCAAGGAACCGGATGAGGTACCCCCAGTGCAGACACCCACTCTTGAAGACGATGATCAGGGTGAAGGGAAGGAACCGGTTGAGGAACCCAAAGCGCAGCATGTTGAACCAAATGCTCAGGGTGAAGGGAATGAACATGTTGCGGAACCCAAATCTGTTGCACCAAATGATCAGGTTAAAGGCAAGGAAAAGGTTGAGGCTTCTGATGCCGTTGAATCTTCTGAAGACGAAGATGAAGGTGATGGGGGGGGATGCATCAACATTAGAGAATATCCTAAGAGGAAGATCACGAAAATTCCTGTGCACCTTCGATCCCCCTACATGCAACAAGTTGCAGATATGTTGGACCACAACATAACCATCAAGGAACAGAGATTAGCCGATTTTGTGTTCGATGAAGACCTGCCTGAAATGTAAGTTACCTCTCATGCTTTTCGGAATTTCAAATATGAAATTAGTTAGTTATGGTCTTGTAAATGAATGTATTTTGCAGGGACGTTCTGTACGTAGGTGCACCGGGTAATATCACCCGTAAGCTCTTTCAAACGTTGAAAATGGGTCGTGAAATTGCGAGCGAAGTTGTGGACGCTTGGTCCATAATTGTGCACTTCAAATGCCGTAGGTTGCCAAGGCATGAGCCACGAATAATATGTTTTTCAACAATTTCACATGTAAGTGCTTCTCTTGTTTTGTTCTATGTATCCTTCAATGTTCATGACTTTGAGTCTCCCCCCTTATTTTGCAGGTTAGTCTGCAGTATGATAGGACCTTATTTTGTGAATCCCTTGAAGAAGACATGAGAAACTACCATGTCACAAAAGAAGACATCATCTTCGCTGACCTGGTATGTACATATCCCTCAATTCCAAGTAACGAGACTGCCATAAAATAACAAATGTTATGTTCTTTTTGCAGATATTCCTACCTGTCGTCACTTCTGGACATTTCTTTCTTGTATGTGTGAATATTAAAGACTCCCAAATAAATGTCCTAGACAACTCCGGTCGTCCGCATAGAATGAAAATTTTGGAGAAGTATGTCCAGTTGAGGAATCAAATCGATAGTTTTTCGACTTTCTTGGAAAGGCAAGGCATACAAAGATTTGCAGAAAAGGTTAAGATGTACAGGATAACGGCCCCAAAGCTGCCTTGGCAAGACCAAACAAACAAGACCGACTGCGGTGTATATTTAATGAGACATATGGAAACATATAGAGGAAAGATGAAGGGTTGGTCATGTGACATCAACGAAAAAAATGTGAGTGTTTTTTATATGTTATTCTATGACATTTATCAATTTTAAATGTTCTTATACTTTCTCTTGTTCTTTTGAAGGCCGACGAAGCTTTGAGTACATTGAGGATAAAATATTTATACAGAATTCTTATGTCTGACCACAATGTCAATAGGTTCAAGTTAAAGACTGCAATTAGATCAAGATATTAGGGTTTTGTATGTGTTACACGGAATTATACTTGTACAGTAAATCTTATGTTCACACAGGTCAATTGACCTATTTTTAATGTATGGATGTACTTATAATGCAATTCAGATCTTAATGTATGGAAGGCAGTTCAGATCTTAATGTATGGAGTTATAATGAATTGCTTATAATGTATTGATGTTTGATATGTATTCTTGTACCCATATTTGTGAAATCCTAGACGATGTTATTTTCTTAACTGTATCTTTGAATATTCTTAAACGAAGATATATTCTTAACATGATCAAACTGATAAACTTGCAACCGTAATATTGACATGATGACCACCTCTTGAAACAGAATTATCTTGTTATGTCTTCTTGTGGCCCTCTTCTTAACTATTCATTTTCAAATTTCTAAACGAATATCTTCTTATGTTCCTTTTCGGTGCAATCCTTCATTTGATAATCAGAGACGAAGATATCTTCTTCAATATATGTTCACAAATTACTAAACGAAGATATCTTCTTCACTATATATTTAGAAATTCCTAAACGAATATATCTTCTTAATTTATTTTGGGGTACAATCGATATTTCGAAACTACGAGACGAAGATATCTTCTTCAATATATGTTTTCAAATTCCTAGACGAATATATCTTCTTAATTTATTTTGGGGTACAGTCGATATTTCGAAACTACGAGACGAAGATATCTTCTTCACTATATGTTTTTAAATTCATGAACGAAGATATCCTCGCCACTAAACATTTTCAAAATCCTAAACGAAGATATCTTCTTATGTTATTTGTTGGTTCAATCCATATTTTTAATATCCGAGCCGAAGATATCTTCTTCACTGAAAATTTAGAAATTCGTAAACGAAGATATCTTCTTATTTTCATTTTTTGGCTCAATCCATATTTGTAATATCCGAAACGATGATATCTTCTTATGTTAAATTTTGGGGCTATCCATATTTTTAATATCCGAGACGAAGATATCTTCTTCGCTATATGTTTGCCAATTCATAAACGAAGATATCCTCGCAACATGTAATGCACCTACCTGTGGTATGTATTGATGTCAATTCCAGAATGAAAACTCATTTATTAACTTCAACTACTGCTGTATCAAGATCATCACTCTCATACCCTCACTCTCACTCTCACTCTCACATTACACTCTCACTCCTTCCCGAATCTCAATCTACCGTTGTCTTTCATTCAGTCATTAAGCGTAAAACTCATAAGATGGATGTAGAGATGGACCCAGACATGCTGGTTTTATCGCAGCAACAGCTGGAGCGATACTTAAGTCTGATCAACGATGACCCTGTCCCTTTTAGTGTCTATCATGTAGATGAGATTCTTCCTCTAATACGAATAAACGTTAACGACGGACTGATGGCCCACATGCAAAGCAGATGGGATACGGACTCTCGTTCTTTTGTTATTGGGGAAATGCACATATGCCCGACGCTAGAGGACTTTGCTTCAATCCTTAGGTGTGGTACAAATGCACTCATGATCTTGCCTGTCCATCAAGATCCTCATATGGCCGTCCACATTTGCGACAGCTTCTATGGATGTACAATGTTTGATGCTCTCTTGTTTACCCTCCAACATGGATTTCTGAATATGACAAACATAGACGAGTACATTTGGCGTGTCCAGGGAGCTGAGAGGACCATCAACCACACACAAAGCAAACTGATCATGCTTGTGGTTCTGGCTCATTTTTTTTTATGTCCGGCTGCAGGACGCCGGCCTTCGGAAAGGCTCCTGCGGGTAGTTCCTGCACTGATGGGAAACGCCCCAAACCTGGCTAGCCTGGTACTTGCTGAGACATTACTTGGTCTTAACGAATTTGTTCCCGAGGAAAACAACTATTCTCGCCGTGGATCACCTTTGGTTCTATACCTCTGGTTGTTAGACAAGTTGCATTGGTTGCCCCGTCCTTCAGTTCCATACACTTCCTTTGCCAATCTACAAGTGCAAAGGGTCAATGGACTCGTGCCTCCGAATTTTATTTCGGATATTCACCCAATTAGGTTCATTGTTCCGTGGTATCTGTTTGCTGAAATGATGTACGAGATGAGGGGTTCTCCATTCATCATTTTGTTGGGCCTTCAGGGAACTACCTCCTACTGCACAAGTGTCATATACAGACAATTTGGCCTACGGAATCCCCTACCTTCAAATGGAGACAATCCTCCGGAGGACTTCATGTTTACTCCTCAACATCTTTACTTAGA
The DNA here is from genome assembly GCF_907164915.1 of Impatiens glandulifera. Taxonomy (NCBI): domain Eukaryota; kingdom Viridiplantae; phylum Streptophyta; class Magnoliopsida; order Ericales; family Balsaminaceae; genus Impatiens; species Impatiens glandulifera. Next base: position 55,035,941 of record NC_061862.1, on the reverse strand, counting down.
GTACGCATCAATAATTGAAAATTCTTTGACGGTTTTCATCCCCAACCGATGGATCAATGCTGTGAACGAAGCCATTCAGCTATACATTCCACCCGTCATCGAACATGAGGTCGTGTCGCTGACAGGACCGATAGACGAGTCATCATCTCATGAATCAGACTAGAGCTTCATTTTTATTGTTGAACATCTATATTTTTGGTTAATCTGTGCAGTACTTATGTAAACGGATTATGGAATGTTTTGGTGTATTCATCAATATTATGAAGTTATGTTTGATTATAGTCTGAAGTTATATTTTACATTATGTATTTCGTTTATTCTGTAGTGATATAAATCGACTCATTGTCGTTAGCTTTGATTCATTCTTTGATTGCAATTTGGATGTCATGATCAATTCGAAGTATAATGTAAAACGACTGATCCGTTCATGTAAACCCCTTCGATTGATCAATCGATTGGATCTTCGCCTGTAAAACCCTTAAAAACGAAGATGATGTCGCATCCAATCTTTGAAGTTACATATTATTGTTGACACTTTCATGTCATACTGTAATGAATTGGAAAACGAAGATTCATTCGCCTGTAAGTTTCTATATGAAACAAAACATTGTTACGAAACGACATAATATTCGCTTGATCTTCATATTTCAGGTCGACCACATTCAACGGAAATGTATTGAAAATATCTTTCATCATTCAAAAAAGAAAAGAAGATTGTTTTCGTATAAAACACTATAAAGAAATCATTTCATATCTATGGATTACTGTATGTAGCCTGTAATGACATATCAAATCGGAACAGTGTGCCGTATTGTTGTCACATCAAAAAAATTAATAAATATTGTATTTTAATGAAGTTGCAAATTATGTTTTTTTTTCAATTTTTAAGCACATGACTTCATCTAATTATATTTGAAAAGAAGCGAACATATATTCGTGTGCAGAACTAATTTGAAGCGAATAAATATTCGCTTGAATGAATTCTCGGTTGACTTACATGTGAAACGCCCAACCCCTACATGAGAATACCCTTTACACCTGATGTAAGTACACCAACGCTTGTATGTGAAGACCAAAATGATGAACGAATGTGGGAGGAAATTACACGCCGCGAATAAATCTTCGCTACAAACCATTTTCCAATTTCTTTCCGTTAATCACATATAATTTTTATTTATAATCTTTACACATCGAATCGGACCAAAACTTACATTTAAAATTATGGCAATGATATGATAATACTTTATTATTTTTAACAATTTCGTTATTTTATTAATGTTTAATGACATTTGCATGAAAATATAAATAACAAATAAATATTATCATTCGACGTACAAATTTTCATTACAAGTTTCATAAACATTTCCCCTTTTCATAAACATTTGTACATTTTAACAATATTCATCTGCATCTCCAGCTTCAAGGCATCTCCATTGAAGCAACCACAGCGGATCTCTCACGCATAACTGGGGTCCTACACCTGTTGAGTTATCTCTTGAGATGTTTTCCATCCCAGGGAATCTCCCAAATGGTACATCCTAGGTAAGCAACCACAGCAGTGTACACGAATGATCTTCATTTGATCGGTAGTTTCTACTTGAGTTACCAAGCATTCGTGTACACTGAAGATGTTTTCCACCACTTGATCTTGATTGTACAAGTTTTCCATCACAGAGAATCTCCCAAATGATACATCCCAACAAACTATATGAAAAAAACACACACTCTCAACAAAAACGCTCAATAGATATTTCATGCTGCCGACGAAGATTGTTCATGTAATCCCTACATTTATAGCAAAAAGAAAATCTGTTTTCTTCATAAATTATTTAGATCTATTGATTCAGAAAAAGTAAATTTCCCGTGATGAAATATCAAATCCGAACAGTGTGTAGTCACTTTGTCACATCATGAAAAAGTAATTTCATTCACGAAAATGTAATAACACTTAATAATATTAAAAATAATACAATATTCAATATTGTCATTCACATTATATTAGATAATAAATTATTTCAACATGAATAAACACATTTTCATGAATAATTATAAAATTATATTCAATATAATACGTAGGATGTGTTTGGTAGACAGTAGTACACTGTTATAATTATTTCAATATAATTATAAAAGTATATTTATCCCAATAGTAAAATTATAAGGGTGTTTGGTTTGGTTGAACTGGTTTTATATGTATAGTAATTATTTAAATTTATTTGTAATATTTTTTAATCTTATTCTTTTAATATTAACATTAATTCTTTTTATTAAGTTTTAATTAAAGTTTAATTATTAAGCTTCTATTATTTTTAATTTAAGTTTAATTATTTTTAATATTTGTTAATCTTATTCTTTTAATATTAACATTAATCCTTTGTTTTGTCACATCGTGCAGAAATTAGATGTCATCATTGTAAAAGAGGTGTGTTTTTGTATAAAACCCTATAAAGAAATCATTTCATATCTATGGATTCAGTAAAAGTATTATGCATGTCATGACATGTCTAATCGGAACAGTGTGCAGTATTGTTGTCACATCACAAAAAGTAATAAATAGTATATTTTAATACAGTTTCCAATTGCACAACATTTTTCTATTTTTAAACACATGCAATCATCTAATTATACAAGAAAAGAAGCGAACATATATCCGTGTTCAGTGAAACTTGCAAATTTTGAGAAACTAATCTGAAGCGAATAAATACTCGCTTCAATGGATTCTAGGTTGACTTACATGTGAAACACACAACCCCTACATGAGAATACCCTTTACACCTGATGTAAGTACAACAAAGCTTGTATGTGAATACCTAAATTATGAACGAATGTGGGTGGCAAACACACTAACGCGAATAAATCTTCGCTACAAACCATTTCTCAATTTCTATCCCCTGGATCACATTTCATTTTTATATATAATTCATTGCCGACATATTTTTGTACGTTACATCATATCTTAAACTAATCATTATACATCGAATCGGACCAGTCTTCATTATTTTAGATAGGGAACATCAATCAGAATTTATATATTGTTAATTAAAAAGTTTAGGTGATGTTTGATCTTATCTTGTTACACTCATTATAGGAATCAAAAATTTATATTAAAAAATGCTGAAGACTACTGTCATAAATTAAAATATTACATTTACTCTAATTAACATTATATGAAATATTAAATTATTCACACATAACAAACCTTATATTTATTACATGAGCGTCAAAGTAAAATATATACAATGTCATTTATATTCCAAAAAAAATTATAAAAGAATTTAATTGACAGCTCAATTAAAAAGGAAATTAGTACAATGAAGCGCCAAAAAAATTACCACATGTCAAGTCAACTGTCACAAAGTCTCAGACTTTGTGACGCCGGTCAGTGAATCGCTACCATCGAATCAAACGTCATTCCTTTAGATTGGATACGATCTGTTAGATTGGCAGATCGAAGATTTGTTCGCTTATTCAGCATTGAGAATCAAATAGTTGTTTCTTTTGTGGGAATTTTTTTTCAAATAATGTGAAACATGAAAGACATGTACTAAGCGAAGATATATTCGTACAGTGCGGAGTTCTGCACGAATACATCCTCGTCTATTGTCGTATGTTACTTTTCATAATGCATAATTACCTTTCACACTACAAAAGCGAATATCGCTTCGACTCGTACGAAGTTCATGAGAAACTCCTTATTCATGTTTGTGAAAACCGATACGGCCTCATGAAAATACATTCACACTAAGAGTGCACTTTGCATAGTAAAACTGTAAAACATCTGAAGCCCGAATTCGGCCGTAAGACACCCAGGTTATTCTACCATCTGACCTAGCGCTGTCGTCTCCGGCATTTCGACTACGAACCAATTTGTCTTCCGGTTAGTATCTTCGGCTCCAGCGAAAATGGTAAGAAGTATTTACGGTTGCATGCTTGTGTCTATTTCGTTTTCTTAGTTTAGGTCGTTAGAATCTAAATGTGACTTTAACATCTCAGAATCAGGATTCCGATATGCAAATAGTTCCATATACTGAATCCACGACTGAAGTGAACACACTAAGGTAATTACGCGAATGTTACAATTGTTAAAATTTGACTCTATTTGGATTAGGTAAGTAATCCAATTTGCTAATGATAATGTAGTGTTCAACAAAGGAAACGAAAACCCGATGCATCAGGCACGCCCACGACACCACTGGATATTCTGGCCAACGCGGCGAATGAAGCACTTAGTGAGAAGCAGGTTCAGAAGAAAAGAAGAAGGACTCGTGACCCTGATGTCGATTTCAAGAGCAGAACCTCTCCATCGGGCCTTCATCACCTGATTAACAGGTTATCTGAAGAACAGAAGCAGGCTGTGAAGGACATCGGATTTGGTTCCCTTCTGTCACTTGGCATATCAAAATGCCCACTTCAATTCTCACGGTGCATTGTGAGTCTATTCAATCCCAGAAGGAGGAGCATCGTCCTACACAGTGGAGAGGAGATGCAGATTGATGAAGAGGATGTTCAATGTGTATTGAACATACCCAGAGGTGAATTAGTTGTGGCAGAGTGTTTAGGAAATCACACGGACGACAAGGTGTACAAGGAACATCTCACGGCGTGGAGAAGGAGATGGGGATTCGAGAACAGTGGAGGTCCTTCAACCTACCAAATGCCTGACAAAATTCTACAGAACACAGAAGGAGACAGTAACTTCAAGATGGACTTCGTGGTGTTTGTTGTATCCAGTTTTTTGTGGACATCCCAAAATCCACAGTGCAGGTAAACCCAAAGAACCTAGCATTAATTCTGTGATCTCATTTAGAACTTCAATATCATTTTACATGGCTTGAGTCACTACTTTTTTATTTTCAGATTCAAAGTACTGAAATCCCTCCAGGATGTATCTAAAATCAAAGACTACAACTGGTGCAAGTTCACGTTAGACGGGCTAGTCGACAGTGTTTATAAGTGGAAAGCAAAGAAGACATCCTATTTCCATGGACCATTAACCTTTCTTTTGGTGAGTGTAGAAATCTATTTGCTGGAGGTTGTCCATTCATAATTTTTTGATGACTATGAACGTAACATATATTTGTTCATGCTAATGTATCAGTTGTGCTACTTGGACCGTGTGGTTGAGTTCAAGGTAAACAGTAAGATCTCAAGGAGTTTTCCTATTCTAGGATGCTGGGACGAGAAGAAGATGTACGAAAGGGTTGATTATGAGGCTGCACAGGGGGGGTTTGGACATGGTAGGGTGGTTGCTCGCATAGCCATGCCGAATGAGCAACCACCGATGCAACAAAATGTGCAGCCAACACCACCACAAACTGGAGATGACCATCCAACTGAGCATGCTCCAATTACACAAAACCTGGCGTCATGTTTGAGGAAGGTTGCTGCCGCTGCCGAAGAATTGGCACAAGGGGCTAAATATCTGAATGAGATGCACCAGATAAACGCCATGGAACTTGTACAGTCTGCGTTTGAGCCCTTGGCCACGGTGCTAAACTCCAATGCAATCCTGAGGGAAGGCTTACAGCGGAGTCTGGACCAAAACAAAAAGCAGCAGCCCAGAGGAAGTGGCATTAACCCCCACACGGAAGCCACCACCCAAGCGAAAGGCAACACCCTTCCTACCAACAACCATGCCAACACCAATCCAACGGCCCCATCGAACAAGAACACATTCACCCCCTCCACCGAAACGAAGACAAAAGCCAACCACCCACCAACGGCCCCATCCAACAAGAGCACACTTTCTCCCAACATCCAAAAAAATATCAACGCAGACAACCAAGCCAAATCCAACACCCATCCTCTAAACACCCTAGACCACACACAACCCACCCTCACACCAACACCCCAATCCCACAAGAACCCCCTTCCACTCAAAACAGTTACCCAAACCCCAGCCCCACCCCCTCCAATGGCACAAGCCAACGCCAACCCCCTTCCTCCAATCATAACCACACCCACTCCAGTGGCACAAGCCAAAGCCAACCCCATTCCACCACTCAAAACCACACCCCCTCCAATGGCACAAGCCAAGCCCAAAACAAACCCCATTCCACCACTCAAAACCACACCCCCTCCAATGGCACAAGCCAAGCCCAAAACAAACCCCATTCCTCCACTCAAAACCACACCCCCTCCAATGGCACAAGCCAAAGCCAACCCCATTCCTCCAATCATAACCACACCCCCTCCAATGGCACAAGCCAAGACCAAAACCAACCCCATTCCTCCACTCAAAACCACACCCCCTCCATTGGCACAAGACAAGCCTAAAGCAAACCCCATTCCTCCACTCAAAACCACACCCCCTCTAATGGCACAAGACAAGCCCAAAGCCAACCCCATTCCTCCACTCAAAACCACAACCCCTCCAATGGCAGAAGCCAAAACCAAAGCCAACCCAATTACTCCCAAAACAGAAACCAACACGAACCCCAGCACTACAACCACCCCAGCCTTGACTCCTACCCTAATTATCCAAAAAAATGAGGAAGCAGGACCTTCAAAGGCCTTAAATGTCCAAAGAAAAGCCCCACGAAATTTGAAAACTGATTGGTTAACCGATGTCATCAAAACCGAAACCAACAAAAACTCCCCTTCTTTGGCGCTAGTTAAAAAGGAACCTGAAGAATGCATCTCCAGTCTACCACAGCCACTTCAAACCGCCGCGTCATTGGAGACAGTGAAGAATGAACCTGAAGAAGGCATCTCCAGTCTACTAACGCCAATTCACACCGCCTATTCTTTGGAGATAGTAAAGAATGAACCGGAAGAAGGCATCTCCAGTGTACTACCGCCACTTCAAACTGGCCCTTCTCGTCCAAACATGCGAACGACAGAATGGGTTAAAGCATTGGAATTGCCTACAGCTTTGAAAACACCACAATTCAATAAAATGTTTAGGGATGACAAGAAACTAACAAACTTTCAGAAGATTTTTGTGGGTTTCGTATTTGCTGGAGGACTTGATCCAAGGTAATGTTTGCTGCAAATGCTTAATTATTCATAAAAAATAGGAATTGCACACCATCTTGAAAAATGTTTTGCTGTTTCCATGCAGTGAAATGTTATTTATTGCGGAACACCTATGTCTACACTTGACGCGCGGGGACATGCTCACAATGGCTAATGAAACCTGGGTAGACAGTATGATTATTGATGTTTGGTCATACATTTTGCACAACCTTTGTAGGAAAAATGTCAAATCTCGTTACAAGAAGATTTTCTACACAACCGTGCTCACCGTAAGTTGTACTAGCACTGTTATTTATCAATTATGTTATTCTTGTGAGACTAAAGACTGCTGTAAACAGATTTTTCGTGAAGGTGGGATAACTACGCGAGAAAAATTCAATGACAGGTTCTGTCTAGAAGGTCGTGCTTTCCAAATTTCAAAAATGGACCTCTGGGAAGTGGACCTCGTAAGTACATCTTTGGCTGTCATACCTTATAATATCATTTACCACTCAGTTCAAATCTAATGTTTTCTAATTCTATCCACAGTTGTTTTTCCCAATCATTGATGACAGACATTTCTACCTTGTTTGCTATAACTTCATACAAAGGCAATTTCAAGTAATTGATAACCGCGAGTCACCTATGCAATCGCCCTTTGAAAGAAGATATAAGAATGCACAAATCTTGGTATGACACTACAATTAAAATTTAAAACAGTTCAATTTTGGAATTCTAGTAGCACTAAAATACATTACATAATGTTGTTTGTAATGATGTATCAGGATGACTACATTCAACAATATATGAACGACGTAGACCCCGTTCTTGCTAAAAAGTATGGCGGTTTGGAAAAGACATGTCTGAAATTGCCATGGCAGGATTCAAAGAATTACACTGACTGCGGCATTTATTGCATGAGACACATGGAGACGTATGAAGGTGAGGTGAAGGGGTGGAAAACTGGCTTTGGAGTTAAAAGAAATGTAAGGAACCAAATAAGGACATTGAGGATGGAATACTGTTGGCGTGTCATTGGCTCGGAGCTCAACAAGGCCAGGAGCGAGGTCTACAATTCCTGCCGTAAATGGATAAGTCAATGATTTAGGAACTGTATACAAATTGTGTAATTAAATTTTACAAATAGTTTTAGTTCACATGAGTACAATAATGTAATCATAGACAGATGGGGTAATTAAACTATTCCTATAATTGTAATGATTTATTGTTACAATAAAGAATATGTTGTGTAATTTCAATTCTAAAAAATTGTTACTTCACATCCTCACACTTAGGAACGTGTTTACATGAAGTGTTTTTTTTATGAAATTTGATTTTCAAATACTTGTTCAATTATGTGTTAAATGAATAAATTAAGTGAAATAAACATGAGCCGCATAAATATTCGCTTCAAACACCTTCTCTTCATAAAATATGTATGTGAAGCCTCTAATTTCATGAAAGAAATATGAAGAGAATAAATATTCGCCTCTAATACATATTTTCGATGAAGCGAATACATATTCGCCTCACGTTACTGATAATGTAAAGCCACCATCTCATCCATGAGAAGCGGGATGACTTGTCATGTCACTGCACTTACCACGACATGTAAATACCAGTTTCAACATAAAGATCAATTTCATCAGACAAAGATGGTTAGGTTCAAGCGAAAACATCTTCGCCTCAGTATTATGTTTCATTTTCTCAATTTGCAACTAAAAGGATACTTAATATTAGTTGACTTGGGGCGAATAAATATTCGATTCATATAGGTGTTTGTAATTTTTTAGAAATGAATTAGTGTGGTCATTCATTTGGTATTTCATAAAACTTCGCATGCATACATTCGACCTTATTCTTTGTTTCAAATCCAACGTACATACAATACTATATACATATCAGATTTCACATGAAACTGGAATTCGATAGTTGAGATGACAAAAGAACAGTGAACGGAGTATTGGCGTCCATGCTGAAACTTTCGTCCCATTGTTGAGGAGTTGAGAACTGAGGAGTTGTCGTTGGCATTGCACTTGATGGCTGGAAAGGAAGATCAAATTTATTTAAAAGTATGTTATTATATGAATATTAATAACACAATTATTAGTAAAGAAGGGTAAGTCAGCAATTTCATACCGGAATATGTGATTCACTAGTTATTCTTGTTGATTTTCGTTTTCTTGAGTTCTTCTCCAGTCCACCTTTCCTTCTCTTACCCGACTTTGTTGGCTTCTTAGTTTTCATTCCTTTTGCTTGCACAGGGGCACCCTCGGCCGAACGTGATAAACCGGTTGGTGGAGTTTGCATATTTAAACTCTCCTGCAATTTTTTATCCACAAACGTGCACTGGCTCAGCATGATTTCTTTGACATGATTGTAAGTGTCATCTCTTTCGGCTGCCTTGTTAAATAAATGCATGGACAACCCACACAAATCTCTGTATCTTATGTTATGAAGCTCACTCGGATCAACATTAGTACTGTCCACGGTTGGATCAGTTCCAAATATTCCATCTTTGGCTGTTCTTGTCCACCTCTTCAATATCAACGCCGGAGGAATCTTCAACACGTCAATCGTTGTGAAAATCTTTAGGATGTGAGCACACAAAATCCCTCCAAATTCAAATTTACAGCAGCTACACTCGATATTCTTATCGTCATTCTTATGAACTGTAACTGTATGAGAGCATCTCCTAGTGTGGGGTGTTACCTTGTATTTTCTGTGTGTGTCAACATCCTCTAACATTTCAACACCACAATCATGCGACATAAACCATTGTTGTTCAAAGCACTTAAAGACCTCTGGGGTGTAAACTTTGCAGGCATCCTTTAAGATCAAAACTGGATAGTTAAGACTTGGTTGGCTGGTAATTGATTTGAAATCAGCCTTCAACACATCATATCTTCTTTCATCAAGTAGTCTTTCAAAGTGTTTGAAAAATTCTAAAAACTTGTGTTTGTAGGAGCAGTACCTTTTCAACATACTGTTCATACTCTCACTTCTCTGTGTTGTCGTCATATCAGCACAAAACATTTGTCGTCCATACACTAATGCCCACTTTCGCCTGATGATAAACATGCGTTTCAACCAATCGTTGTTTTCAAGCCCGTAGTTTGTCAACATTTGATTCCAAGCTTCAACAAACTCTATCTCTTCTTCAAAATCATATATACACGAAGAAAAATCCTTAGAAAAATCTCTGAAATTATGGAACACCGAGCTAAGATGTATGGCTGCATTTTGAAATATGTGCCAAATACAGAGACGATGATTTGTTTCGGGCCATTGAGACGCCAAGGCCTTAGCCATGGCCGCGTCTTGATCTGTAAGAATGGTTTTTGGTTTTTTCCCATGCATAGCTTTGGTGAAAGTCTCAAACAACCAATCAAAAGTCATCGCAGTTTCATCGTATAATAGAGCTGCTCCAAAAAGAATTGATTGTTTGTGATGATTGACACCTACAAAAAGCGCAACTGGACGACCTTCATTATTCTTCTTGTATGTGGTGTCAAAACTGACCACGTCTCCGAAGTATGAATAATCGGACCGCATGTTGGAATCACACCAAAAAATATTCGTTATCAAATCGTCCGCATCAAGTTGAAAAGCATTATAAAAACCAGGATCATTGGATTGTTTGTTCTGCAAATACTCTAATACACCCCCTGTTTCCCCAAAATTACACTCTCTGGTTCTTTTCGTGCGCAGGTAATTTTTGTAATCCTCAGGAAGAAAACCTAGATTCTCCCTTCCACCGATTTGTTTAGACATTAGAGCATGTGATGACTTAGGAGGAATTCCCACGTTAGTGGCCATCTCGATATGTAAGCCTGCAACTGCAGAAATATTCCTATGGCATCTATACAGGTGAGTTTTCTTTGGACTTGCAAGAGGATGACTATGATCACTAATAAAATTTACCACTTGGAACTTTCCATTGTCTGCACGCTTTATCCTCAATTTCGCTTCACAACAGAACCGAGTCACAGAACGTCTACGTTTCACATAGACATCACGTTTGTCCTTTCCCCGTTCACCCTGTGCACTACAACAAAAAACTCTATCCAGTATTTTACCCTCCTTGTCTACATGTTTTGAACTGCGCCTTATACCAAATCCTATTAGTTTAGCGTATGCTAAGTAGAATACGTAGCCTTCTTCTTCACTCTCAAATTCTCTACCTAAAAGTGGAATTAAGTTGGATTCGATGTCCTCCAAAGGTTGGCCGTTTCCATCGAAATTCAATTGACGACGACAAGTAGCAGATTCGCTGTTCAGTTTGAACAAGTGGAAAATAAAGGTTTGTAGATTATTGGAAAATGAAAACAATATAAGCGAAGAATGCTTCACTTCAACAGTATGAAGAATGTAATATTAGGCGAACATAGTTTCGCTTCATAAGATATTATCTCATAATGTAGTAGTGAAGAGATCTTCGCTTACATGTGCACTACAAAAATTGGAGAAGTTAAAAAATGTTACCTTAAATCAATAATATCATTCTCGTCCATATCATTCTCGCTGATACGTATTCCTTCCTGATAATCAAAAAGAACATGACCTTTTCATGTCGATGATTCAAAAAACATAGAAAAGGTTGGGAAGAAAAGTAAAGGAGGTATAGATGACATTCAAAAACAAACCATTTTATAATTTAGGAAGACGGATTGATATTATAATGAAGTCTCCGGCGAAGGAGAGGTCGATGGTAGACAATGTAGTATAACTCCGGCGAAGAAATGGTCGTACAGTAGAGAGAGAGAAGAGTACAAAGTTGTCTAGCTTAGCAGCATGGCTTGCTGCATGCAGCATTTAATGAAAAGGTGGCAGGTGTTAGGTGGCGGTGAGGTGACTTGTTAAAAAAATTATTTCATTTCAATAATTAAATGACAAAAATTATTATGAAAGTAAATTAATAAATCAATCAATCAATCAGTAAGCGAAGATTTCTTCACATTATTGTTTTGACAATTGTTTTACAAATATTATTTTGACAGTAGTTTTAAAAAATATTAATTATTTATCAAATTTATACTTCAATTTATACAATTTATACAGTATTTGTTAATGTTTCAAGATTTAGTTAAATATAAGGCTGATGTTTAAAAAAAAAAGAATTCGAAGAACAAAAAACATAATTCTGAAATCAAATATGACATTGAATTTTCAAGAATGCAAAATATTCAAATATTAAGTAACAAATTAAACCAACACATGTCTATTACAAAAACAAAGGCTGCAAATCACAAGCAGCAATGGATTCTAGCAAGCTTGTGTGAGGAACACCAAACACATCCAAATATGTCTTCAGAGGATTCTCTGCCTCAAATACCCAAACAAGTTCATTAACATCGTGCCTAGACTTGTCGTATACAACTATAGTTTTGTCGTCCTCGGGCTCGACAAATGGATTCTCCATTTCTTTAGTTGTACCTCCTCCAGCAATTACAAACCCCATAAGATCAAGTTTGTAAGCCGGGATGAATTCCCCTGCAAATATGAAGGTGTAACTGTCGAAGAGTTTGGGCAGCTGAAAGAAAATACAATACATTATTAGTAATGATGGACAATTGAATATCATATGGAGGAGGGAATAAGACAAAACTTACATTGTTCAAATAACGCATTCTGCCAGCTCTTGGACCGCCCACAGTCCCATGATTATCTCGCTGCACCTCGTATGGTTCCTCGTCCACGTAACAGTTGAATCTGATTGATGATTTTATCCCTGTATAAAAGCAATAGGTGTTTTTAGTTTCATATATGTGAAAATGAATATTGAGTTAACAGTAAAGGGTTAAGAATAACAGAGTCTCACAATCAATGGTAAGGACCCAACTCCCGTTCAATATGCCCTTCAATACTTTGATAGTGCGACCGCATCCACCATTAGAATCGGTGGATGCTATGACGTGGGTAACATCGTCTCGCCACCTCATTGACACCGTGGCACCACATGTGTTAGCATATTGTTGCATCAAGTGCTGTTTAAGAACAATCATAAATATTTCAGTTAAACAGGATGAAAACTTAAACAATATGGAAAAATAAGGGAGAAATGTAACGAAGAGTACTATCTCTTCACTTCTTAATTGATTTGGGCATAAAATCCAATCTTTGCCAAAGTTTTGGACGGATGCTGAGGCAGCCTGCACGTGCATGAAAATAACATTGATTTACAGTCAAGGTAACATTTTGAGAGTAGGGTTTCCAAAAGATTAAAGAGACAACAACATCACATAACAGAATCTAGTGTAGTAGTTCCATAATCCTAAATATTAAAAGCTACTAGTCAGGAATACGTACCATTGAGGAGTCGTGAAGATGTGGATTCAGGTTCGGTCGACGGGGAGCCGGTTACGAATCGCCGTGAAAAGGAGGCAGGAAGAGAGAGAGATGAATCGGGCGGAAATGATAATAAAATAATCATATTAGGGGGTATATATATTCATGTAACCTGGGCGAACATGTCTTCTTTCGAAAAGCGACTATTCATTCCATGTAACATGACACAGGGACCAGGGGCGAATAAGTGTTCTCTCGAGAAGCGACTATTCAATCCATTTTACATGGAACATGGTCTAGGCGAACAAATGTTCTTTTCCAGCGAAAAAATTGAAATAAAGAAAAAAAGTAATGAATTAATTGAAGCAAATATATCTTCGCTCCAGAGAGTCTCGAGGCAAAAAAAATGAAATAAAAAAAAATTAGGAAAAAAAAATTAGCCGGTAATTGAGGCGAAGATTTGTTCGGTTGCTGCATGTCATCTTCAATTAATTGAATTAATATTTAAAAAACGGAAATATAAAATCCAGGTAATTTTGGTCTTCACATAAACGGGTAAGTGTCTTTACATGGTATTCAAGCGGTCTTTACATGTGTGGGTAGGGGGGATTTACATGGGGTGTTTATTAAAATTAATTGAAGCAAAGAGATCTTCGCTCCAGAGAGTCTCGAGGCCAAAAAAATGAAATAAAATAAAAATAGGAAAAAAAAACTAGCCGGTAATTGAGGCGAAGATTTGTTCGGTTGCAGCATGTCATCTTCAATTAATTGTATTTATATTTAATAAACGGAAATATAAAATCCATGTAATTTTCGTCTTCACATAAACGTGTAAGTGTCTTTACATGGTAGTCAAGCGGGGTTTACATGTGTGGGTAGGGGAGTTTTACATGAGGTTTCAATTAAAATTAATTGAAGCAAATATATCTTCGCTCCAGAGAGTCTCGAGGCAAAAAATAGGAAAATATAACGAGCCCGTAATTGAGGCGAAGATTTGTTCGGTCGCTGGATGTCATCCTCAATTAATTGAATTAATATTTAATAAACGGAAATATAAAATCCATGTTATTTTCGTCTTCACATAAACGGGTAAGTGTCTTTACATGGTAGTCAAACGGTCTTTACATGTGTGGGTAGGGGGGATTTACATGGGGTTTTTATTAAAATTAATTGAAGCAAATATATCTTCGCTCCAGCGAGTCTCGAGGCAAAAAAAAATTAAATAAAAAAAGTAAATAAAAAATCCAAGAAAATAAAAGATTGAGGCGAAGATTTGTTCGGTCGCTGGATGTCATCCTCAATTAATTGAATTAATATTTAATAAACGGAAATATAAAATCCATGTTATTTTCGTCTTCACATAAACGGGTAAGTGTCTTTACATGGTAGTCAAACGGTCTTTACATGTGTGGGTAGGGGGGATTTACATGGGGTTTTTATTAAAATTAATTGAAGCAAATATATCTTCGCTCCAGCGAGTCTCGAGGCAAAAAAAAATTAAATAAAAAAAGTAAATAAAAAATCCAAGAAAATAAAAGATTGAATTACTTGAAGCGAATATTATATCGCTGCCTGTGTTATTTAATAAATTAAATTAATATTTAATAAACGTAAATATAATATGACTGTGAATTCGGTCTTTACATGGACGTGTAAGTGTATTTTCATGAACGGCAGACGGTCTTCTCATGGGTGGGTATGGGGGGTTTACATGAGGGTCATTTCAATGGGCGTGTAGATCAGAGCGAAGATATCTTATCTGGGTATTATCTGAATATTATATTATTTCCTGGCGTTAACGGGCGCTTCCGTTAACGGCGTCTTGTGTGAACCCGGGCCTAAACCCGGATTCCGGATTCTCCCTCCCTCCGTCTCCTGCCCAGATGGATTTATTATTAAATTAATAATGCTGCAATCTGATTGGTGCGCCACAGGGGAACACGGCAATCGGTAGCAGAAGATCTGATCTGCTTTTTTTTTGAAAATTACCTCTCATCAA